>NC_037668.1:33561018-33861018 GCF_003255815.1 Theropithecus gelada | reverse complement strand
AAGAAAGCCCAATGCTGCTTCTAAGAGGAAATTTGCCATGTGGGCCTCAAATAGGTGACTTTAACAATACAAGGAGCCGTATCTCCAATCATAGTTTTGCAAACCATACATGTATGATTGTTTCTTATATTGCTGTTGAAAATTCTTAAGTGAGGATGATTGACACCTTGAGGCCAAGATCAAATGATACCTTGTCATTGATTTGGGGCGATCAGGAACTGAAGTAGAAGTGTGTAGCTTTATCAAAGGCTGTGTTCACAGGAGTCAGCAGATGCAGGGTGAGTTATTGGCTTTGAACTACCCCAGTAAAGGGTTTGGGTGGGAGCTGGATAGGATCCAGCTATAGAATAGAATATCTGCAGAGAGTTTGAAGTGCTGTGGTGTCACTGGTCTCACTCTTGGCCTGTCGTGGCAGCCTACATACCCAATGTCAAGCTTCCTCAAGAGAAACCTTACCTGGTCTTAATGCTGTCTCTATCTGCAAAGTAGGAGTGACTGTAACCTCTGGGTCCCATAGCATATCGACCCTGCAGCTCCCGAACCAGGACTGCCTTCGTCATCATGTGCCTTAGTTTTTCACACATCCATCATCTCCTCGAAGAGCAGAGAGCATCTCTCTGAATTCCTGGTCTCAATTAAGTAATTAGTAAACATTAGTTGGATGGAAGAAGGTAATGTGTTTAGCAGGTTAGGGGGCATGAAGGGGCACTATTGAGGTAAGGGAGGGAAAGTTAGAGGCTGACCTAGTGTCTTTTCCTGATACACAACCGACTTGAGTCTGGCAAGAGTGTGTGGTGCCTGAGACTTTACAAGGAGCATCTCCAGATCGATTGGATGAGGTGACTCAGGCCCTGGGACTTTGGAAGGTAGGAATGACCCAACAGCTGTCCCAATCATGAGAAATCTTTCAGGATTTCAATGCCTCACTGGGCACTGACCTTGATTCCATCACAGGAATGGTGCCAGTGAATACCCAAGCACGAGAATGGGTTAGCTTGTGCGGTGGATTCTCCAGACACTGGCAGGGATGCTGGAACTCCTGTCCCTGCTGTTCTTAGGGAAAGTCATTGTGCAAATCCTGACTTGTCTTGAAGCCCTCTGGAGAGGAACCACAGAGCTACTGTGGTGGAACTGAGGGGATGCTCATCCTCAAATCTGCTTTGGTAGAAAGGTTTCTGCACAGTTCATTTCACGGCAAGTTTATTGGTGTAAGTTAGAAAGGAGGGGGCCCAAGATATCTCCCAGTCTGGAGCCACAGGGAATGAACTTTGCTTTTCTTCCTCCTGTCTCCCTTCTCCCACGCCTCCAGGTCCCCGTGAATCTTGTGATCTACATTAAGGGCCTGGAATCCATAGTGAAATTTTATAGCTCAGCTCTTAACTGGTTCCTGTCTATAAAATTAAAGACTGACAATAGATTAATAAGTGCCGTAAAATGTCTTAAATTCCTAACCACTCGCTCAATTAGGTGGAAAAAACATAACAATGTCTAATAGTGGATTGCCTGGGTTTCATGCAGAGCATTAGATTTAAAGACTGCAGTTTATGGAGGGGAAAGCTTAAAGGAGAGATAGAGGATGATTCCTTTTTGGTGAGTAACAACAGTTACAGCCCTCTTATCAACCTGGCCTGAGTCACCATCAGCTTGCTGATGAGTCTGCCCTCTTCCATCCCAGCCCCCTCCTATAGTCCTGTCTCAATCTCATACCTAGGTGGACCCTTAGTGAGATCACAGCCAGCTGGGCTCTCTGCTCAGAATACTCGAACACCACCATGTGCAGCACAGTTAGAGCCAAAGTCTTCAACACAGCTGCCCTTGTTACCTATCAAGCTCTAGGATCTGCTCTGCCCCCTTAATTATTAGTCCCTACAGGAGTTGCTCTGCCCCCTTAATTATTAGACCCTTCCTTTCCTTATTAGACCCTATATGATTTGACCCTCCCTACCTATCAGACCCTGCAGGATTGGGCCCCAATTACTGTTAAACCTGTAGGATGTGCTCCCTCCACTGTGTATCAGACCCCATAGGATTCTGCCCTCCATTACCCATCAGACGAATCCATGTGATTTGTTCCAACCACCTCTCTGACCTCATCTATTCTCATTCATGCCTCATTTTCTCCGCTCAACCTGGCCTCTTTGCAGCTTCTCCAGAACAGCAGGTGGCTCCTGCCTCAGGACCTTTGCGCTGCTGCTCCTCTGCCTACAATGCTCTTTCCCCCAGACACCCTCCTGCTCACCTGCTCACGTTCTCCAGGTGGAGACAGCAAGGTCCTTCTCGGTGAAGTGTCCCCAGCTACCCCATTCAAAATGTCAGCAACCCTAACCCTACCTATCTTCTTTACCTTGTCTCCCTAAAACTTACCTCTAACATCCTGCACACTGTGTGCATTTGTCTTGCCATTGCTTCATCCCTAGAATGGAAGCTCTGTGAGGGCAGGGACCACATTGTCTGTTCTCTTCATGATTGAATGCCTCTCATCCCCAGCAGTGGCTGGCACAGAAGTGACACTCCATGACGACCTATGAATAATGGCTCTGGGGCTGTCAGCATTTCCCAGTGGTTCCTCCATCCCACCAGCTTACTGAAATATTGGCGGTTGTTACCGGTAAACACCCAAAGTCCTGGGTGTAGATACGTTGGAGAAGTTTTGAAATAAACATTTTCACTTTTCAGGACACCTCTGTGCTCTCCGAATGCCAATGGGGAGAAGCCACATGCACTTCTACCAGGTCTGCTGGTGCACTGAGCATCTCATGGTCGAATGCTTTCAGGAGCATGCTTTGGGGGCACATGGAGTGACAGCTAAGTCTGTCCTGACACCCTCTTTCAGTGGAGTGGGGGTAAATACTGCTGTGGAGCTTCATGCTGTCATTTCAATCTTATCTTGGACCCCTCCTGCATGGTGCATTGTCCTGAGGGTGCTGGACTTGGCCCAATGGAAGGAATGTGCCATTACAAAGGCACACACCAGATTCAGCAATGGAAATCTTGGGGCCTCCAGTAGTGCACAAACTCCAAATGAAAAAGCCAGTGATGCTCACCCAATGCTCAGTGAGGCTCTCAGGAGTTTAAGTCAGGTGCATGCAGCCCTCTTCCTCAATCTTGCCCTGACTGGCAGTCCCAGAGCCTTCAGTGGTCATCAGTGCCATTCTCCCTTTCCACAAGTTACAGTTTAGAAGCCGCTGCATCACCTTCCTCTGAGTTCTGTAAGAGGCTCCCCTGCTGGTTTTCCCCAGGTTTCTCTTCCTCTCTGCATGGGGCAATCAATGACCCAGGCAAGGGCAGCTGGACAGGTGGTGCCCCTCTGTGTCTTAGGTCACAGTCTTTCTCTGAGAGGACGGGATTTGCTGAGGGTCCTCCAGCCGTGAATGGCAGCGTCAGGAGTGGGGCCAGGGTGCCCTAACTGGACAGAGACGGTCCCTCTGCTGGAAGCTCAAGCTGTCCTGCTGGATGCTGCCTCTCCTTACTGGACATGCTTCTGGGTCATTTTTCATGGCAGTGGGGCAGTGGGCAGATTCACTTTAAGAGCAGAATTCTCCCTCTTCTAAACAAACAAACAAAAAAATGTAATTTACTTCCCAGCTACAGCCCCTGGCTTACCCTTTGTTCCCTTGTTTTAATCTCCTGACTCAGACATTCCCTTTCTCCCAAATGCAACATTCAGGAGCCTTTCCTTCCATTGGCTCACAAGCCAGTGGAGGGAATAATAGACCTCTGAGATGCCGTCTCCTTCTGGTAGCACTGCTGAGATGGACCGGCTCTAAGGTGACCCCCAGGACCCCCAGCTACTATTTATTGATCACTCCCTATGCAATCTCCCTGCTTTAGTGTGGATGAAACCTGGGACTTGCTCTTAACCAACAGAATGCCACAGTTGTCACAGAATGAGCATAATTGCTTATACCTGATCATGTTATGTAATATTGAACACCTTGCCAGGTGCCTTATGCCCCTGCTGGCTCTGAGGAAGCACATGGCCATGTTGAGAGAAGCTTCCAGTCAACACTCAGAAAGAAACTGAGGCCCTCAGTCAGGCAGCCTGCAGAGAACAAAATTCCAACAACAACCACAGGAGCTTAGAGGCAGATCCTTCCCTAGTCCAGCATCAGATGAGCACTCAGCCCCATGACACTGGGACTACAGCCTTGCAGAGGGCCTAGCTAAGAGTCTGTATTCCTGGACCACAGAAGCCGTGAGATCATAGATGTGTGCTGTTTGAAGCCATTGAGTTTGTGCTCTCATTGATATGCAGAAATAGGTAATTAATCCATCTGCAATTCATATGTGCTTCCCTTTGGAGTTTTCACTTACATGGTTTTACTTAAACTTCTCAGCCAATTCTGTCTTTTGACTTTACAGCCCTTTGACTTCAGCACTCCAGTCTTACTTGCTACTACTCTCATACATGCTCAGGGCCCAAGTTGGTTTGAGTTCAGGTTGGGTTCTTAAATCAAGTTATCTGCTTAGGAGTGTGTGTGAGGTCTCCTGAATTGATTGGGGGGTTGGTGCTCAGAAAAGCCTAGACAATATAGGGCCCAAGTTCCTTTTATTTGTTGTAGGGCTCCAGCTGTCCAATCCTGAACTTGGGTGCTGCCATTGAAGATGAGGCATTCAACATACTCCAGGGTCTGAGTGCTGGAATCCTGGAAAGTAGTTAGCTGATGAATAAAGCATGTTCCTTTGTTATGTGGTTCAAAAAGCTTTCTCAATCATGGGATTATTTGGTCACAAGACTAGGCAAATTTTCAACCAGCTTTCAAATACAAAATGAGGAGTGAAACTCACGTTGCTGACACAATCACGTGCCAGGTGCCGGATTAAGTGTTTTGTGCACATTTAATTTAGCTTGAGATAGACTAAGAAAAACAATGCAGGTATTTATGTGCCATCATACAGCTAGAAAAGGCAAGTGCTCACCAATGTTGCCATTAGTATGAGAGGCTGGAATTAGTATGAGAGGCTGGTCACTGTCCAGGTGGTTTTACAGGACTTCTATCATTTAAACCTAACAAGGACCTGAGGTAAGATCAACTGCTTTATTATTATTATATTTTTTTTAGAGAATGAAACAAGGGCTTAGAAGTTGAGTCATTTGCCTGAGTTCATTGGAATTGGCATTCAAACCCAGGCTGGCTTCTAAGTCCCATATTCTTAAACATCTCACTACGCTAACTATTTAGTATGTGTTAGACTAGAAATCACAGTCAAATCAGTATGACTCCAAATTCTAGATGTTTTTTTTTTTTTGAGATGGAGTTTCGCTCTTGTTGCCCAGGCCTGGAGACTGCAATGGAGTGATCTCAGCTCACTGCAACCTCTGCCTCCTGGGTTCAAGTTGTTCTCCTGCCTCAGACTCCCGATTAGCTGGGATTACAGGCATGTGCCACTGTGCCCGGCTAATTTTGTACTTTTAGGAGAAACGGGGTTTCTCCATGTTGGTCAGGCTAGTCTCGAACTCCCAACCTCAGGTGATCTGCCCGCCTTGGCCTCTCAAAGTGTTGGGATTGCAGGCATGAGCCATCACGCCCTGCTCAAATTCTAGATATTTTATCCTAAAGTATGGTGCTTCCAATTGGAGAAGAAAGCAATGTACCAGGATGCCCTCGAAGCCAGTATTTGCCCCCCAGCTGGAATTTCCTTTAGTCACTTTTATGTGTATATAACTTGGGGAATTTCCGTCATTTCCCCCTTTTTGTGGTTGTAGTCATTCTTAAAATCAAGGGGTGGTATAGAATCTCTTATGCGTAAGCTATAAACCCCCTTGGTTCCATGACTTACCATCTGACTAGTTCTTTCAAGCTGGTACCTATGGTCACCTCGTTGGTTATGAAGCTGCAACCCATGTTGCTAGTCGTAGTGCATTGGACAGAGGGACAGAGGGAGACCACTCATCATCTTGAATGCCATGAAGCTCTGTCAGCTACACAGAAATTAACTACTGGAGCAAATGATGGAAAGTCACATCTTTTGCCTTAGGATTTCTCTTGAGGGAGGGCGATTTGTCATTTATGGGTCTGGCTGAGTTATATTGTTTCCTATTAAGATAAGTCTAAATGAATCCTTAATGACAGAACACTGTATCTGTACAGATTTAGAAGCTGCAAATTAAACTGGCCATCTCCATCTGGAACATCAGTTTCCTTTCCAGAGCTATCCATTACCCGCAGAGAGAGTGAGCTGACGAGGGTCCCTGCAGATGTGCCGGCACAGCTGGAGGAGCAGCGCCCCTGCATGTTAATTGTGCGGGTGCTGTATGTCTGAGGGAGGTTCCTGGGACCCCCAGGAAGACGTGACCTCAAAGTCAGAGCTTCAGGTATTCCGCTGCAGCACTCAGGTCATCTAGACCAAGATGCCATCAACTCTGGCCTGGATGCTGACTTTGACCTTCTAATGGATGTCCTTAATTCTCACTCTTGCCTTCTCCTATTGCTTCAGAGCAGCCAGCGCATGCTTTTCAATGGTGTATATCATCCCATTTGTTTAAAATCTGCTTAGATGTCTCACAATTCTCAGAATAGAGGCCAAATTCTTAGATATGGCCTCCAAAGAAGTCTTGCTTTTGATGACCCCACACACCTTTCTTCTTGAGGCCCTTTTGGCTACCCTTAGGGCTTCTAGGACCACACCCTCCTTGCTACCGGGGTTACAGGGGGGCCAGGAACCCTGTCCTCCCTGTTTGAAGCACTTTTTCCTTCTGCCTACCACTCTCGTCTCCCCTCCCTCAGACATCCATTCTCTGTCCCTCTGCCTCTGCAGATACATCTCTTCCCCAGGACACCTCTTTTGACGTCCTTGTGAAAGGAAACTATCTTGGGCTCCCAACATCACTCAGCTAAATGGAAAAGTCAAGCTGGGAACTACTTAGGGCAAACCTGCTTCCCATTCTGTTCAAAGTCATCCTTCTGCTAGCTGAGGTAGATGCATATCTGATTGCCTCTTTTGGAAAGGCTAATCAGAAACTCAAAAGAATGCAAACGTTTGTCTCTCACCTACCTGTGACCTGGAAGCCCCCTCCCCACTTTGAGTTGTCCTGCCTTTCCAGACCAAACCAATGTTCATTTTGCATATGTTGATTGATGCCTCATGTCTCCTTAAAATGTGTAAAACCAAGCCATGCTCTGACCACCTTGGACACAGGTCATCAGGACCTCGTGAGACTATGTCATGGGCACGCGTCCTCTACCTCAGCAAAATAAGCTTTCTAAATTAACCAAGACCTGTCTCAAATTTTCAGGGTTCACGGCCTGAACAAGTGAGGTCCCTGCCCCTCTTTTGATCCCATGCACTCTGTTCTTTGTGAACTAGCACCTATCCCAGTGTGGATTATGTATGTGGTCCCTGTTCAGTCATGGGGTCTCTTCTATGTAAGATCCATGGGTGCTGTCACTGGATCTGTTTTGTGTGCATCTGCAGCCCTGGCCCCAGCACAGCGCCTGGCCCTCGGCAAGCCTGGGGGAAAATCCTGTCCCAGAATACCCGTGCAGGCAAAGCTACAGCGTCTTCTAGCAAGATAAATAATAATTTGCATGTATTTTTTTCAGCTTTCTTTAATCACTCTTCTTTCTTAGATGTGTATACTTAAATTTGAACAAAAGCAAAACAAAACCAAAACGAGCCTGCAAACACCAAGCTGAAGATAAAAAGAAGAATATTATGTGGCTGAAGGAGCTACAGATGTGAATCCTGGCATCGTGATCGACCAGCTGTGTGTCCTTGGGCAAGCCAGTTCTTACTCTGGTCCTTATTTCCTCATAAGTTAACAGAAATTACAGTGCCTGCTCTGCCTACCCACAGGGGTGTTTTTAGGACCACATGAGAAGCTACACAGTTGGTCTGAAAGTACCAAGAGCTCTGCAGCTGTGTGGTGGAATCAGTACATTCATTAATAATACACCATCCTGTTCTTTGTTCATGGCTCACTGATGCTAGACCCGAATATGATGTCCACATTGTTCAGGAAATCAGGAAGTGGTGTACCATGCACCTCCAACACTTCATGCAATCACAGTTTGGTAGCAAAGATCTGGCTGAACAATTGGATTTCAGGATGATGGTAAATAGAATGTGTATTACACTCTGCCAGGTGTAACATGGCACTTAGGTTTGGAAGGTGGGCAGAGAAAGTGCTCATAGAATTACATTTCCTGAACCAAGGATGGGACTAGAATTGCAGGAAGGATTCATGGGTCCTGGTTTCATTTAAGATTTTAATCTATGAAGGTGACCGAGTGATGACACAGAGTCTAATGCCATTGAAAGAAGATGTATCACTTACATGTCCTGGGAGAAGGGGACACATCACACCACCCAGGGCCACGTAGGGAAGCACCAGAGTTGGTCAGAAACAAGGGGAAACCAAGAGCAGGGCTTTTACTGGGGTCTTCTCAGGAAAGGCGAGGCAGGGTTGAGTCTGGGATTGGCTAGTTTGAGTAATTCCAGCAGGCTTTGGGCTGTAGAGGAGTGATCTCTAGTTGCCTGATATGTGGCCCTGGGATAATTTAGGGGAGAGGAAATATTGGCTTGGGGTGTGAGAGTTGGGCAAAGTGGGTGGCTGGAGTATAGGCTTGGGATTTGTTGGTTTAACAGAGTTAGGGTTAGGGTTAGTGTTAGGGTCTTTTATGTCTCTAAGAATTGGCTAGCCTTGGTAGCAGCAGTCTCTTCCAGCCAGCAAAGTTTTTAAGATGTCAAAACACCATAAGATACAGAAAAAAAAACAACAACCCGTGATTAATGCAGTCTTCTATTGACAAAACTAAGACAAAGGAGGAGGTGGCCACCATCCTCTTTCTGAAAACTCCTCACCCCTTGTACCACACTCTGGGAGGACTCTAGTGTTTCTTTCAACAGTGGAATTCATGGGGGGTGGAGCCAGGTGGAGGAAGACCCCCTGGATGCAGGTGATTGTTACATCCTTTACCCGCCAGAGCCAAACACACAGGGTGGTGTCCTCGACATATTGTTGAATCTCCTGAAGTCACCGTTCCATTCTAGCTTGGACTTAAGATTCTCCCTATCCCTTGCCAGCCCCAGGAGGTCCCCTTGCTTCTGCTCATAGCTTCATCACCCCTGCTCCTGTGGAGCACTCAGATTGTCTAAGTTTCCTTTCCAGTGAGGGGTGCTCCTGGGGCTTCTGGGAGACCTGAACCCACCCTGGGACACGTGGCAGGTGGATGGATGGAAGTGCCCCCAGCACATTTGATGCTCAGGGACACCCCTCCAAAGCATTATGAGGAAATAGTGTTCCAACCATTTGCAGATGCCACACATTTTACGGGCATGCACAGCTTGGGGATATGTTTTTGATAACGTAGGCTGCAGCTTCTGTAGAGTTCCTGAGGACTGAGGACCTTCCTCTAACTCCAACCTGCTATGTTCCTATCCAGAAAGATGCAGCAGGGACCATGCAGCCTGTTGACAACCAGATCTCCTCTCCTCCCTGCCTCTTGGAAGTCTCCAGTGCCTGATGTGTGTGGGGGTAGGGTGTTTGACTCATTCTGCCCATTGGAGTGTGGGTGGAAGTGAGGTCAGATACTGCCAGGCTCAGTTTGTAAAATGTGTGATTCTCTCTCTTCTCATGGTCCACTGGCTGGATGTGAAGGATCTCAAGGATGACTCTGAGGTCCCAGCAGAACCACGAGATGAAAGGAGAAGAGACTGATTTCCTGACTCACCACTTGAACGGTTGTCTTGAACACACAAGTTTCCAGGATGTGAGCAAAATGCAAAGCCCCCGTGGTAAACAGCCACTGAGACCTGGGGGCTGTTTGTCACAGCAGCTAGCATCAGTCACTCTAACTAACACAAAAGTGTGAATGCCAATGAGTGAGTGTAATGTGAGAGCTGGTGATAACCTTGAATCTGCTCTAACTTAAAAACAAAAAACAAAAAACAACTTTTCCTGTGTTAGTTTGCTGAGAATAATGGCTTCCAGCTTCACCTGCTTGGGGCAGGTGGAGGGGGTGCATCAGGATAAACACCAAATGCATATGGGGCTTAATACCTAGGTGAGGGATTAACAGGTGTAACAAACCACCATGACACATGTTTACCTATGCAACAAACTCACACGTTCTGCACATGTATCCTGGAACTTAAAATAAAACTAAATATTAAAAAGACTTCATTGATGCCTAATTTGCATTCAGCAACATGCACCCATTTTTATGGGTCCAGTTGGGTGATTCTGACAGGTGTATTTACTTACCTGTGCATCCACGCACACACGAGATTGCACCATTGCACTACAGCCTGGGCAACAGAGTGATCAAGATATAGAGCATGTCCGTCATTCCAAAAAGTTCCCTTTAAAGAAAAAAAACAAAAGTTCCCTTGTGCAAATCAAACTTCACAGAGTGAATCATTCATCACATTTTATTTTTAAATTTCCATTAATAACAAGCTACTTTTATGGAGTTGCCCAACTTGTCATACATGATGACCAAGCTGTGTTTAGCAGAAGTGGGACTTCGGGGAACATGACCAGAAGTGCCCTGTCCATGGCCTCATGAAGAGCAGGGGGCCATGCCTGAGGGAGGAATGAACAGATCTCTGCTTCCGTAGCTGTCCCATGTGGTGCTGCTAAGGGATGACCGAGGGAGAATGCAAAAAAAAAAAAAAAAAAAAAAAAAGTTGCTGGGAGACAGAGGCAGTGTGAGTGGAACGGAGCCAGCACTCCCGCACAGGGCAGGGCGTCAAGACATGCAGCTGACAGCAGCAGATGAAGGCTAAGGGGGCACCACGGGGGACAGGTACGAATTTCAGCTTCTTGTTGAGGTGGCTGGAGGCTGCAGGGGTGGCAGAATTCCAGGCACACTGTCATCCATGCGGTGATTTTGGGACATCCAGGTGGATGAACTGCTCTAGCTGGTGATTCACCCTAGAACACCCTAGAATTAGGATGTTCTGGCGAGGTGTGGTGCCTCATGCCTGTAATCCTAGCACTTGGGGAGGCTGAGGAGGGTGGATCACCTGAGGTCAGGAGTTCAAGACCAGCCTGACTAACGTGGGGAAACCCTGTCTCTACTGAAAATACAAAATTAGCTGGACGCCTGTAATCTCAGCTACTCTGGAGGCTGAGGCAGGAGAATCGCTTGAACCTGGGGAGCAGAGGTTGCAGTGAGCCGAGATTGCACCATTGCACTCCAGCCTGGGCAACAGAGTGAGACTCCATCACAAAAAAGGGGTGTTCTGATGCAGGAGGGGGTTAGGTGGGAGACATAGACTTAGGGGTTGCCTGGGTGTTTGTGTTGATGTAAAATCTAAGACAAAGTCAGAACCTGTGGAGTAAGAGGAGGGTGGAGGTTGGGCTCCTGAGAATGTCAGCTCTTTACAGGAGGAAACCTCCACCAAGGAAGCTGAGAAGGGATGGTCCAGGGTTGGGAGAACCTGAAGACCCCATCTTGCTGGATGCCTTCTGCTGGGCCTCCCACTCACCCACTCTGCTCTGTGCCTGGGGAGGTTGCCCCACATTTATGGTTCTTGCCTTTCCCGCTGTGTTTGGCCAACAGAGCACACTTGCAGGAAACAGGGGAAAGAGAGAGGCTGGGGAATTCATCCCACTGGCTCCCTCCTGGCGCTCCTGGAGGCTGGCGGAGACTCTTGACTAAGAATCTCAGCTCCCCGCTAGGCACCTTCTCCATTCTTCTCTCTGTATCACTCTGTTTTAGAAACTGCTCCGTCCTCTGTCTTTTCAGGGCCAGACGCTATCTGCTGGATCCCAAGAACTTCTGTAAACACTGCCCATTTCTTTGTCAATAGTCTCTTTCCCAAATTCTTTTCAAATACGCAATTTGAACGTACCATCTGTTTTCCAGTCAGATAATGATATAACTACCTGTCTTTGGTTGAAAAAGTAAGTTATGTTTTATATATTCCAAAGAGTTTCCCTAAGAATCCCACCTCGATTTCTGCCCAAGGTGCAGAAGGCACCAACAGAGAGCTCTTTGCTGTCTGAAAGCACCCCTGCTACCCCAGAAAATGGCCCCTATCATGCAGTACAGCATTTCCCAGGTTGAAGTCACCTCCAAATGAGATGTCTCCCCAGCCGGAAGGGCAGAGTGAGCTGTCCCTGTGGATATGTCTGCAGGTAACAAGTATGTGTCAGGGGATGGGAGGGACTTTGCTTCCTTCTCATATCAAACATCATAATTGTTTGATGTCCAATTATGTTATAGGGACTCTCCCTGCAAAAAGAAAAAAGTAGCTTTGTGAAACCTTCTCCAAGATACTCACCTTTCTCTGCCTCTTGCTAATGCAGAGTCTGGTCTCGGCTTCCCTCTTCCCCAGGAAGGGCAGGGCAGGACAGGGAGCATAGCTGGTCCTCTTCCTCCCTGCAGCCCCTCCTGATGGCCAGCAGGACTGGCCTCAGGTGCTCCCCTGGGGGATCTCCCAGGGAAGGGTCTCACCTGCCTGCAAACTGGTAGAGCTGACTTCAGCTCTGCTTTCTGTAAGTACCGACTTTGTTTTAATACTATATTATCTACCTTTATTTTTTCTGTAATTTAATGCAGCGGTTGCATTCCTGAACTAACATCCATTGATTAGGGTAACAAGCAAACGTGGAGAAGACACTTCCAGAAGCACACTGACTCATCCTTCCATTCATTGTTTCTGTTGGGGTCAGTAGAGGGAGAAAAGGACACACACGCACACAAACACACACACACACAAAATCCCAAGAATGATAGGCAAAGAAAAGCAAGAGTCATATTTTGAGTTACTCTTTAAATAGCTATTGCCAAACAAACAAACAAAAAATGATCTCAAGAAGAGAAATGCCTGCAAAATGCCAGAGGGTAAGAGAGTAATCTGGCCAATGGATTTGGCCAAAGGGATTCAGTCAGAAAGGCAGGCGAAATGATATGATGATGGCAAATTCATGTTAAATCACTACTAATGTATTCAGATTGTGTGCGAGAAGACTCTCATTTTTAGGTTAAGTTCAAAAGCCCATTTAAAAATTATTCGTTGATACTATAAACTCAGAACTGTGGTTCTCAAATTCAAAAAGCGTTCTCAAATACACGTCTGCAAATGTGTATATCATCCAGATTATATCCAGCAGTAGTCTTGCATGCCATTTTACTTCTTAATGTGACATGAGAGCAATGGGCAATTTCCACATCAAAATTCACAGGGCAGAAAAGCACCCACTTTCCTATGAAGAAGCACAAAAAGGGCATTAATAAGTCGGGAGCATCACAAACACCACAAAGCGCGCAGCATTGCAACACATTGCAGGCATCGCACAATCCCATCTGCCTGCCTCTTTCCTTTCCTCTCTGTGTCGGAGTTATGAGATTTATATTGACAACTGATGTTCTCCTAAAATTGTGTATGTTTGAATGGCCCGAGCCTGTACTCGGGACCCAGAATGATTTCACTGCAGTAGGATGTCCTGTGAGCACATCAGCTTCGTCTACCTCTGAAAACCCATCCAGAGGAAGTGAAGCTTCTACCATGTTAATTTGGTTCCTGCAGGGGAGGTCTTTCAGAGGGATGACTGCTTTTGTGTACCCAGATAGCATTCATCAGAGTTGATAAAATATCATCACGAATGATAGTCACAAGTACGTGTTAGTATGTGTGTACATGTATGTGTTAGTATGTGTGTATGTGTATGTGTTAGTATGTGTGTATGTATGTGTGTATGTGTATATGTGTATGTGTTAGTATGTGTGTATGTGTATGTGTTAGTATGTGTGTATGTGTTAGTATGTGTGCATGTGTATGTGTTAGTATGTGTATGTGTGCGTGTATGTTAGTATGTGTGTATGTGTATGTTAGTATGTGTGTATGTGTGTATGTGTACGTGTTTGCTAGTATGTATGTGTGTATGTGTATGTGTGTATGTGTGTATTTGTATGTGTTAGTATGTGTGTATGTGTTAGTATGTATGTGTGTATGCGTATGTGTTAGTATGTGTATGTGTGTATGTGTACGTGTTAGTGTGTGTATGTGTGTATGTGTACGTGTTTGTTAGTATGTGTGTATGTGTATGTGTTAGTATATGTGTATGTGTATATGTGTATGTGTTAGTATGTATGTGTGTATGCGTATGTGTTAGTATGTGTAGGTGTGTATGTGTATGTGTGTGTGTATGTGTGTATGTGTACGTGTTTGTTAGTATGTGTGTGTGTGTATGTGTTAGTATGTGTGTATGTGTATATGTGTATGTGTTAGTATGTGTGTATGTGATGGTTAATAGAGTCAACTTGATTGGATTGAAGGATGCAAAGTATTGTTCCTGGGTGTGTCTGTGAGGGTGTTGCCAAAGGAGATTAACGTTGGAGTCAGCGGACTGGGAGAGGCAGAGCCACCCTCAGTCTAAGTGGGCACCATCTAATCAGTTGCCATGCGCCTAGAATAAAGCAGGCAGAAGAAAGTGGGATGAGTCGACTTACTGAGTCTTTCAGACCCTTCATCTTTCTCCTGTGCTGGATGCTTGCTGCCCTCGAACACTGGATTCCAAGGAAGTTCTTCAGTTTCTGGACTCTAGAACTTACACCCGTGGTTTGCCAGGCTGTCGGGCCTTTGGCCACAGACTGAAGGCTGCACTGTTGGCTTCTCTGCTTTTGAGGTTTTGGGACTCAGACTGAGCTACTACTGGCTTCCTTGCTCCTCAATTTGCAGATGGCCTATTGTGGGACTTCACCTTGTAATTGTGTGAGTTAATTCTGCTTAACAAACTCCCCTTTCCATATACATCTATCCTATTAGTTCTGTCCCTCTAGAGAACCCTAATACAATGTACCCCAGTGACTGTGTGTTTATAATTTAATATGTGTGTGTGTGTGTGTGTGTGTGTGTGTGTGTGTGTGTGTGTGTTATAGACTGAATGGCTATGTCCACCCTCCCAAATTCATATGTTGAAGACAACTCCTGATGTGATGGAGGTGAGGCCTCTAGGAAGCCATTAGATTTAGATGAAGCCATGAGGGCAGGACCTTTGTGATAGGATTAGTGTTCCTATAAGAAGAGACTTGCTGGCTACGCTTGCTATCCCTCTTTCTGCCATGTGTGGACATCGTGGGGAGGTGGCCATCTGCAAACCAGGAAGAGAAGTCTCATTAGGAACTTACTCAATCTGCTGGCACCTTGACCTCATACTCCGCAGCCTTCAGAACTGTGAGAAATAAGTTTCTGTTGTTTACATCACCCCAATCTGTGGTATTTTGTTGTGGAAGCCTGAGCAAAGACCCTGTGTGTGTGTGTGTGTGTGTGTGTGTGTGTGTGTATGCATTTTACTGTTAATCTGAAGAGCTGTTCCTTGCAGTTGCTGGGTCTAAGGAACAGTCACCTCACCACACACTCCACTGAACTAAAATCAGAAGAAGTTATCACTTATCCTCATGGATTTCAGAATCCAGTGTCAGATTAGAGCATTCAAGTAGAGTCAGAGAGAGAAGCCTGTATATGGGGAGCAAATTCAGAGCCCTGTTCAGGGAGCTGGGCAGGATGCCCTATTTTTAGTTGATCTGAGGTCATTAGGGTGGGCCCTCATCCAAAAATGACTGGGGTCCTTCTTAACAGAGTAGATTAAGACACAGACACAGCCATGCACAGAGGGAAGGCCATGTAGGGACCCGGAAGGAAGGCAGCTGTCTGCAAGCCAAGGAAAGAGGCCTCAGGAGGATCCAAACCTGCCAACACCTTGAGCATGCACTTCCAGCCTCCAGAGCTGTGTGGCAAATACATTTCTGTTGTTGAAGCCACTCAGTTTATGTCATCACAACCCAAGCAAACGAATGCAAATGCATGCTCAGAGGCAGTCACCCTGCTGGGCAGCAGGGCCCCCGTGGGGCACAAGACAATCCCTAGCATTAAGTGTCCAGGAGGGAAGTAGCAATGGAGGTAGAGGGGCCCAGAGAGGACAATGAGGAAGGGAACTTGGGGAGGGCATGGTGACTTTACTTCCTGTGTCACTGCTTCCTGGTGGTCCTGGAGGATGGAAATTTGTAAAATGCACAGCCATGCTAAAGAACTGGCTCATCCAGGGGAGGAAAGTGGATGAAGGAATTCCAGAGGGCAGGAGCGACTGAGGTGCTCTGGCCCTACAAAGGGTGTCCAGCAAAGAGGAGGAGAGAGCCTTCTATCCTAGCACTCTCTCGCTCCTGCCTGACTTTAGCTGGGCATCTACAGCCTCCGGTCCCTCTCCAGATCCCTTCAGGCCACTGGCTGCACCTGCCCTCATGTTTAGTTTGCCTGCCATGAACACCTTCAGGCAACTTCCTGGATAACTACCTGCCCTTGGTGAGTCCCTGAAGCCTTCATGTGCAGTGGGTCCCACCTTCTTCCTGGCCATAGTCAATGGGACCAGAGGACAGCCTCTTGCAGCTGCTGAAGCAGGAATACCCACTCCTGGGGGAGTTTTGAATCAACAATGGGAGCCTTTGCTTCTGTGTTCCAACCCACCCTGCACCGCCTGGAGTCTGGGAGGTACAGGAGACTCAGCTCCTCTGAGATAAGGGAGGCAGCGGATGTGCCCTTGGAGCAAAACAGGAGTCAGGCGGGGACAGAGTCCTGATCTCTGAAGCTCCTCTCTGAAGCCCCCGGCTTGACTTCCTCTGGGTTCTGGAAGACACCCCTGTAGCTTTTTCATCAACATCTGCCCTGGGTCCTCAGTGCTCCCGGTTGTCACTCTTCACGCTAGCTTTCACAGGCTTCTATTACTCACAGTCCTGGAGTTCCAATTAATTCTGGCCACACACCAATTTTTTTTATTTTTTTGTGTACAGAATAAAGTGGCAAATATGCCTTATTGCAGGATTGATTTCTGGTTTCTTCACTGATGGAGATGCTTCCCGACCTGCCACATAAGCCGTCCCTGTAGTTCCATGGCTCATACCTTGACCTCCCTTCATCCATCACAGAGCCCCACCTAGGTGGTTCAGCCTGGTCCTGTGACTTGTTATTGAGGTGGCTGGAGTTCAGCAGGTCGTGAGAATTCAGCTGCTGGACTGACTGGAAGGGAAGCCGTATGGTGCCAGCAATGCCACATGCATCTGTATGCTGAGCGAACTTGTCTTCCAACACAAACACAGCTCCCTTGAGAGTTTCATTCCTCCAGAGAGACACTGCCAGCCAGTCAGCCCCAACCACTCCACTCCAGTTTCTAAGCAGAGCAGGTTTCTTTAGCGTCAGCCCATCCAAAGTATTTATTCTGCTCAAAAAGCTGTTGTCCCCTCTGGGCCTCTGGAACAGACTGTTTCCCACTTCATCTGCACACACCTAAATTGATGCCTGCAGCCCTCCCAGGCTTCCTCTTTCCCTCCCTCCTTCTCTCCTCACTCTCTTTTTGTTTCTTTCCTGCATATCTAACATAATACAAAACAGAAACGAATATGCAAAAGGCACTTTCTGTTTTAATCAGGTTTAGGGGAAAATATGTCTAACATGCCACTTTCCCAGGTTGATAAAATGTTTGACATTTACCAGGACTGCAGAGAATCTTGTCTAACAGCTCCATTTTTAAATGCCACTCCACATCCTCCATCTCTGAGTTTTAAAAAGCACTTGTCCTACAAAGTGTTATCATTACTAAAAATATTAAGCAGAATCTTCATTCATTTGGAGTTGCCGTGTAATTGTACTGGAATACAAATCATCGCTTCAGAAGGCAGGCAAGTCAGATCTCTCCTCCTGGCATGAGATAGAGGGAGGAGGAAATGGGTTATGGACAGAGGACTCGGTCCCAGGGGTGACAATGTTTTTTGTGCTTGGGGTTCTTGTGCAACTTCTAGGCATTGCCTGGAAACTTGTAACAGCTAATATGCATGACCAGGCCCCAGCAGGCAGTGGGAAGAGCTTGGGTCATCAGGGGTTGGCATTTCTTCTTGGCCACACCAGGGCCACCTGCTGGTGAGACCTCTAGCTACATTTGTGCAGTGATGGCCACTCTTCACTTATCCACCTTGAGGACTTAACATTTTTCCTCAGCTGTTTGAAATAGGCCTAGGGAGAGTCAGATAAAGGCAGAGTAAACTCAACCTGAACAATTTGAATGCAGAAAGAAGCCCTTGTGGTGTAGCCATTGTTCACGTGCCCTCTAATTTTATCCCCAGTGCTTGGTGCTACTGCTTGAATGATGGTGGCCCCTCCAAAATTCATGTTGAAACATATCTTCAGTGCAACTGTATTAAGAGGTGAGGCCTTTGGAAGGTGATTAAGTCATGGAGGCTCCACCCTCATGAATGGGATTAGCACCCTTATAACAGGGATCAAGGTTGAAGGGAGTGCCCTTCTGCCCTTCCATTCCTTCCTCTGGAGGATGCAGCAACCAGGCACCATCCTGGAAGTAGAGAGAAGCCTGTACCAGAAACTGATCCTGCTATCACATTGATCTTGGACTTTCCAGCCTCCAGAACCATGAGAAATAAATGTCTATTATTTCTAAACTGCTGAGTCTTGGGTAATTTTTTCTAGCAGCAGGAACAGACTAAAATACTGAATATAATTAGCTATTGTTTTTAACACACTCCCAACACTCAGGAACATAAACAATTCTTCTTCCCGAATGCCTGCTGTTGCCTCCCCTAAAGCTGCTTTTGTTTGAATGGGCTCTGCTTTCTGGAAATCCTGACATCAGCTAGGTGGTATTAAGGAAAGAGTCAAACTGGACTTGAACTCAGGTTTTAATAACTCCAGAGCCTTGCCACCCCTTTTGTTTAAGGATACCTCTTTTGTGTAAGGGTTCCCTTTTTCAACCTTTCCAACAAAGAAGGATTGGAGGAGCTAACGCATTGGAGGACCCCAATGCATTTCCAACAAAGAAGGATTGGAGGAGCTAACTGCATGAAAAAGACTAGGGTTGGATTACTCTGTCCAACAGGTAATAGGCAGCCACTATTTTTTTTTCAGTAAGGAGAGGTGAGAGGCCTCAAAGTGGTATTCACAGAAAAGGAATTGATATAGTGACACCGGACAGAGTGTCACTATATTATGCTGAAATTATGCTATTTCAGGGTGTATTAATCTGTTCTCACACTGCTATAAAGAACTGCCTGAGATTGGGTAACTTATAAAGAAAAGAGGTTTAATTAGCTCACAGTTCTGCATGGCTGGAGAGGCCTCAGGAAACTTACAATCATGGCAGAAGGGGAAGCAAACATGTCCTACTTCACATGGCAGGAGGAGAGAGAAATGAAGAGCAAAGGTAGGGAAAGCCTCTTATAAAACCATCAAATCTCAGGAGAACACACTCACTATCATGAGAACAGCATAGAGGAACCATCCCCTTAATTTAATTATCTCCACCTGGTTCCACCCTTGACACATGGGGATTATTACAATTCAAGGTGAGATTTGGGTGGGAACACAGAGCCAAACCGTATCATTTCATTCTGCCCCTGGCCTCTCCCACATCTCATGTTCTCACATTTCAAAATCATGACTTTCCAATAGTCCCCCAAAGTCTTCTTAACTCATTCCAGCATTAACCCCAAACTCCAAGTTCAAAGTCTCATCTGAGACAAGCTAGGTCCCTTCCATCTATGATTCTCTAAAATCAAAAGCAAGTTAGTTACTTCCTAGATACAATAGGGGTACAGGCATTGGGTAAATACCTCTATTCCAAATGGGAGAAATTGGCCAAAATAAAGGGGCTATAGGCCCTATGCAAGTCTGAAATCCAATAGGACAGTCATTAAACCTTAAAATTCCAAAATGGCCTCCTTTGACTCCATGTCTCACATCCAGGGCATGCTGATGTAAGAGGTGGGCTCTCATAGCCTTGGGCAGCTCTGCCTCTGTGGCTTTGCAGGGTACACCCCTTTCCTGGCTGCCTTCATGGGCTGGAGTTTACTGTCTGCAGCTTTTCCAGGCACACAGTGCAAGCCTTCAGTGAATCTACCATTCTGGGTTCCGGAGGATGGTGACCCTCTTCTCATAGCTCCACTAGGCAGTGCCCCAATGGGAACTCTGTGTGGGGCCTCTGATCCCACATTTCCTTTCCACACTGCTCTAGCATAAGTTCTCCATGAGGGTTCCACCCCTACAGCAAACTTCTGCCCAGATATCCAGGTGTTTTCATACATAGTCTGAAATCGAGGTAGAGGTTCCCAAACCTCAACTCTTGACATCTCTGCACCTACAGGCTCAACACCATGTGGAAGTTGCCAAGGCTTGGAGTTTGTACCTTCTGAAGCAATGGCCCAAGCTCTACCTTGGTCCCTTTTAGCCATAGCTGGAGCTGAAGCAGCTGGGACACAGGGCACCACATCCCAAGGCTGAACAGAGCAGGGGGGCCTTGGGCCTTGCCCACAAAACCAGTATTTCCTCCTAGGCCTCTGGGCCTGTGATGGGAGGGACTGTCTGTCGTGAAGGTCTCTGACATGACCTGGAGACATCTTCCCCGTTGTCTTGGTGATTAACAGTTGGCTCTTCGTTACTTATGCAAATTTCTGCAGCAGGCTTGAATTTCTCCCCAGAAAATGGGTTTTTCTTTTCTATTGCATTGTCAGGTTGCAAATTTTCCAAATTTTTATGCTCTGCTTCCTCTTGAAGGCTTTGACACTTAGAAATTTATTCTGCCAGAGACCCTAAATTATCTCTGTCAAGTTCAGAGTTTCACAGATCTCTAGAACAGGGGCAAAATTCTGCCAGTCTCTTTGCTAAAGCAGAGCAGAATCACCTTTATTCCAGTTCCCAACAAGTCCTCATCTCCATCTGAGACAATCTTGTCCTGGACTTTATTGTCCAAATCACTGTCAGCATTTTGGTCAAAGCCATTCAACTGTGTCTAGGAAGTTCCAAACTTTCCCACATTTTCCTGTCTTTTTCTGAGCCCTCCAAACTGTTCCAACATCTGCCTGTTACCCAGTTCCAACGTCACTTCCACATTTTCAAGTATCTTTATAGCAGCATCCCATTCTCTGCAGTACCAATTTACTGTATTCGTCTGTTCTCATGCTGCTATAAAGAACTGCCTAAGACTGGGTAATTCATAAAGGAAAGAGGCTTAACTGACACACAGTTCCTCATGGCTGTAGAGGCCTTAGGAAACTTATAATCATGGCAGAAGGGGAAGCAAACAGGTCCAACATGGTGGCAGGAGAGAGAAGTGCAGAGTGAAGGGGGGAAAAGCCCCTTATAAAATCATCAGATCTTGTGAGAAGTCACTCACTGTCATGAGAACAGCATGGGGGAACTGCCTCCATGATTCAGTTACCTTTACCTGGTCCTGCACTTGACACGTGGGGGTTATTACAATTCAAGGTGAGATTTGGGTGGGCAAATTGCCGGAGGATTGTCTCCTTCCAACCCCTACGTCTTTAGTTTCCCTTAGTACCTTTATCCTTCGGGGTCCTCTCATGGTCTTCTTGCTCTCTTGGTGCAGGAAGCTGTGTGGTTTTGGGGTTTGGTTTTCTCCTGCTCAGGAGCCAAACCATATCACAGAGGATGGTCCTAGGCCAGGAAAACTTGAATTACAGGGCTGGTGGTTGGAGGAGAGACCTAAGAGAAGGTGTAGACAGGGTGAGCATGAAGGATGAAGCTTGGGTTTGAGCTAGGGGTTGGCCAGAAGGCAGAGCTCCACTAGGATACCTGGGCTTTCCATCAGTATATGGGAAACAGCAGAAATGGGGATGCCAACGTGTGTGAGAAGAAGCCCCTGGCTGGCAGGTTTGGGCTTGTTTAAGTGATATTGTGCTTGAGGTGACAGGAATGTCCTTGAAGCTTTGCCTTCTGGCTGAAAGGGAGGCAGCAGCACCACCTCATCCTTCTCTTTAGAAAGGCATTATTAGGCCCAATAAATAGAGCAAATAAATTCTCTTCATTACTCTGTGCAAAGATGTAGGAATGTGGTAGGGGTTGGAGGATGTGTGTGTGTGTGTACATGTGTATGTGCACACACGTACACACACACACCCGCATATGCTCAGGCTACCCAGGATCTAAAGATTTCTTTGGGCTAAGTTGAGATTCTCAGCTCAGATTCTATTCTATGAACTTGTCGTGTGAAAATGTTGATTACACATATAGATTTTGCACTGGGAGAGGACATGTTTGTGTGTGTGTGAGCATGTGTGAGAGTGTGTGTGTGTGTGTTTAAGACGGAGAGGAGGTATATAGAGAACGATGTAAGGAAACATGCCTTTGTGGGAAAACAGATGGTCTTGGAAAAGGGAACTGAAACGCAGGAAGCCATCCCGGCTGCAGCTGCCTCCCCAGCGTGCGCCTCTGAAGACTCTCAAGCAGATTCCGCCTGATTGCGCTCACTCCAGCCCTCCTTACCCAGATGAAATAAGCATGGAACAGACTCTTCTGCCTAATGAGAATTTCAGTTCTCAACTTTGTTAGAAATGTGAGCCTGCAGACTCCGTATGATGTACATTTCTAAGACTGCAGCTGTAATAGGAGAGGTCCCAGTTCAGGCTCTGCCATCCCCTCCAGAATCTCCCTGCACAGGACCACAGGACCCCAGCAAAGGCAAAGCTCACAGGGATGTGGGTGATGGCATTATAGCAATGAGAGTCCTCCGGCTCAGAGTCCACCTGGCTTCACTGAGTCCAAGAATACCTACTGAGTATCTCCCGAGTGCAGGAGGTAGACGCCAAGGGATGCAGATCCAGAAAGAAACAAGACTTTCTACTTAAGCAGACCCATGGGACAGCACCGAATTTGCAGGCTGTGGGCTGGAACTCATTGTCCGGTTTGAGCCCCAGTTCTGCCATTACTGAGCTATGTGACCTTGAGCAAATTACTTAACCCTACTAAGCCTGCATGTTCACCTCTGCAAAATGAGAATAACAATCATGCCTGTGTCTTGGGGCTGTTGTGGGAACTCAGCAAGTGATGTGTGGAGGGTACACAGCCCCATGCTGGACATATGGTGAATGTTCAGCTCACATTAGCCATGAATCTAAAGAGCACTCAGATGTCCTGAATCATGACAATGCTTGCAGAGCATGGGTACCTAAGGTGTGCTGAAATGACTTTTGAGAGGCATTCTGAGACAATTTCAAAGTACTTTTCTACATCTTTGTTCCAAGTTGTCTTATTTTTATGTCTTTCCTACTAGTTCAAACCTCCTGAGATTATTTTGAGAAAGAGGCTTACACCATTTCAAGCAATATTGATATCCTCCACATCTACAGTATAAATATTGAGGGTGCTCAGAAAGAGGATGAGGAGAGTGGGTGGGTGGGCAACAGAAATGAAGGAGGGAGCTGGGGGCCTGGACAGGCACCTGCTCTGAGTGGAGCCATGCCAGCGTCTCTGGCTTGTTGAGTGAAATAATTTCTTCCTGTTTCTGCAGGATTGTCTCCTTCCAACCTCTATGTCTTTGGTTTCCCTTAGTACCTTTATGCTTCGGGGTCCTCTCATAGTCTTCTTGCTCCCTTGGTGCAGGAAGCTGTGTGGTTTGGGGGTTTGGTTTTCTCCTGCTCAGGGACTTCTGCAGGAACCGGCTGTTTGGCAAGACCTTGTCTTTTGCAGAAACCCATGTTCAGTAGCCTCAGCCAAATTCCCACTGGCTGCACCAGGATCACAAAGAGTAATGAAGACCCCCAGCATTTACAAAGCAGCCCTGTGTGGTGCAGGCTGCTTGGCCATGTCATTACATTTATCCCATCCAATAACCAGGTACAGCAGAGTGTTCTTATCCATGTTGGAATGAAGGAACTGACACAGAATGAGGAGTCACCTGATCAGGCTGCACAGCAAGGACACGGTGAGCTCAGGCCCAGAAAGGCCCTTCTCCTGTCCAGCCTCCCTTGGAGACTGCAGTCACTCACTGGGGCCCCTCCTGGCTGTTCTTATGAGCCAGTGAGACTGAGAAAGGACTTCTAGAAGCATCAAATTGCAGAGCTCAAAGAGAAAGGACTTATTTAATTTTACACAAAATGAAGAAGCAAGAGAAAACAAAAAAATATTAATCTCTTGAGGGATGAGAAACAGTGATGGACATCCCTGGGCTTCCTGTGACTCTTTGGACCCATTGTCCCCTTTTAAATCCACCTGGATGTATCAAACTTTTGTGAAATGTGCCCTTTGAAAATCATAGTCCTTATTTCAATAGGTCTCAAACTTGAGCTGATGATTTCACCTCCCCTCTGGGCCCCCAGCCATAGGTCCTGACTCTGGTACCCTCCTTCATCTTTGTGATCCTGTAAAACTACTCAGACCCTCCTTTATATTGCCAGTGGTTCAAGTTCAACGTGAAATCTTCATTCAGTTGTAGGTTCATCCTTTTGAATTGGGCTTCTAGCAATCACATGGATAGTATGTTCCTTGGGTATGACTTGACCTGCAGGAGACTATCTAATAAGAATGATTGAGCGTCTACTATGGGCCGACCATTGTAAAACTGGTGTCACAATGTGCCATTATGGCCTAATTCAGCTGCTAGTGGGCTGCACCTCTTCTTTGTTAACTCTTCCAATGCAGGGACAGAAGTTTATTGGTGTCGTGTGCACCAGTCACCTGATTGTATAAAGAAACCATGGCATTCAAGTAAAGTCAAGCTGGAGGCATAACTTTCTAGTCCATGGACTTGCACACATCTTACCAAAGGAGTTTTAGAATGAGGCATTCACTTGTTCTTGCATCTTGGTATGTTTTTATGACTATGGTATACTCTTGCTTTCCAACCTTTCTGAATATAGGGAATATGCATCTCTTTTAAATGTTTATTTTTAGACTTACACAAAAGCTACCAAATTAGTAAGAAGCATTCTCATACACCTTTCACCAGCTACCTACTCCTAATGTAATCTTACTCCCTTATGTGATCTTACATAACCATAGTACAAAAACCTAAAACAAGAAATTAACTACTAGTAGCTCCGCTAGTAGCCCAGTAACTCTGCTTTGTTCACTAATATCCTTTTTCAGCTCTAGGATCCCATATTGCATATGTTTGTGAAGGAGCAAGTGTAATAGGTCCCATGTGATGGGACTCCTGTGGTTCCCATCAATTGACTAAGATCTCTGTATATGGGTTTATGAACACCTGCCTAAGTGGCCTCTCGTTAGGTGTTCTGATCCCAGAGTTTTAAATGGAGAGGTTCAGTTTAACACCTGAGAACGATAACTCAATTTGAGAAGTCTTGGACTCCTGAAACTTGCAAAAAGACATTCTCCCCTTCAAAACATTTTTCTGCTTAGTCTTTGACACATCTGTTATTTTCCAAAACAAATAACCTTGAGACTTCTGTCTAGCTTTCTTGATGGTGACACATGACAGTGGTCTTTTATAATATATCAGTAAGTGGTAGTTTCCCCACATAAATACAGCCTTCAGTCCTTAGTGACCAAATCTTACTTTGTCAGAGGAGCACTTATGTTATTTTGCAAGAAAGGCACTGGGAGTAGTAACAGCCATGCTGACAGCAATGTCCCTTGACTTATTTTAAAGAATGAAAAAGAAAATACAGAGAGAGATATATGCATTCTTTTTCTTAAAGAAAATGAATTATTCTTTGAAAGTTAGTCAATCTCTTGGGGGCATAGTGTGGAAAATTAGATTTTAATGGCTTTGCAATTGAGGTTCCATGGGTCAATAGTACTGGATACTTGAAGTAAAATGACAAATCTATTAGAAGAAAATCAAACATTTTGTTGCTCATCAGAAAGGCAGTCAGAGGACAGCAGGCATTATCTTGGAACTCTTCTTTCATACAGAAGGCATCAGAAAAGTACGCTTCCTGGCTTGTTGTTTTGAAATCCTTGGGAAGGGATCATTCTTGGATTTCTTAGACTCTCCTTGAGTCAGGGAAAGGTTCCTGATTTCTGGCCTGCATTGCAAAATTTGGCTGAAGGCAGTTTGGCAAGATGGGTATTTCATATGCATTTAATCTTCACACTGCACAGAATGTACTTTGTTATTTCTCAGCTTACTTTCCACAATCCATCCTGCTTTGCCTTTGTTTGGCGGAGTTATCTAAATTTGATGCACACAGTGTTTATGCTTCTGGTAGGTTATGAGGTTGGCAAAGTTGCCATAGGCAAAAGCCAAGTCTAATTTTTGTCTCACTTTCATGACTCAGGATCTGATTTTTAAAAGATATTTCACAGAAATTAACACACAAACCATACATGAATGCATCAATGTTTTAATTAAATCATGCATGTCTTGATCCCTTCAACAACATACACTCTGCCTGTACAAAGTGCCTAATGCCATTCTCGGTGATAGGGCCACACGTGTGGACCTCGCACCTTGGAACCAATGGTCTAGTAGGTAACAGACCAGCATGAATAAAAATGCACACAACTAGCTATTTAATTCCTACAGGGATACAGGCTACCAGGAAAGTGTAATATGCAGTAAAAACATCAAATCAGCTGAAGATGACCAGGAGTTAGCTGGGGAAGAAGAAAAGCTTTCAGGAAACAAAGGTGCAAAGGATGTTAAGACAGAATCACCATCCCACACCTTGTCTCCTGCAATTCTGACAACAAACCTTAGAAGAATATGGTATTATCTTATTTTCTGGATGAGCAGATGAGGAGTGGAGAGATGAATTGGTTGGTCCCAGGTTGCACAGCTAGTTGGAGGCAAGGTAGGCAGCTTTCCCCATCCATCTGGGTGTTCTCCTAGGCAGAAATTGATTTGAGAAGCTTTCATCACTCTCAGTCTGGTGGGAATAAGAAAGAAGAGGATAAAGTGTATTCCCCAGACACTAGAATACAGAATGTCTTAGGCAATTGGAGAAAGGGGCAAACTTTGAAAGAGGACCCAGGGTATGGGATTCAGGGAGCTCTCAACTCAGAAGGAGTGTTCTCTTGCTTTGCTTGAGGACTTTGTCAGCAACAGGGACCCATGTGACATTTTTGTTGATAATTTTGATGGAGGCAACAGAGCTCTTTTGATTATTTTTTCAGATGTCAGAAGGTTGTAACAGGCAAGGGGTGGGTTGATCAATTCAGTGACAGAGTCAAAATCCCCAAACTTCTCCATTGGACCATGTGCCCACAAGGCAGGTGGGTCCCCAGCTCCCTGCTCCCTGCTTCATCATTGGTGCCTGGAAGAATGCCCCTTGGCTTGATGTCTGTTGAATGAATAAGTGAACAAATGAATGAGTGATTGAATGAATGAGTGAATACATGAGTGAATCTCTGCTAGGTGGAATGAATTTAAAAAATGAAATGTTTGAGTGTTGTCAGTAAAACCCTGCCTTAGTTCCCAAACACTAACATGTGTGATTACAATCTCGAAGATTTCAGTTTATGGGACTCTGGGGTGAAGAAACACTCTCCCAAATAAAGTAGAAATGATTTTCCAACACTGCTGTGCTTGGAACCACCATTTTCCAGAATAAACAAGAGTCCTGTTAAAAGAGAAACACAGACAGCGCTCTCTCTCTCCTCTCCCCTCTACCTCTTTCCCTCTCTCTCTCCTCTCCCCTCTCCACCTCTTTCCTGCTCTCTCTCACACACAGCATTTCCACGATTTGGTAAGTTTGAGAAGCTAGTGGCAGCTTCTTCCAGGTACTTACGGTGGACAAGGTGGAGGGTGTGGCAGACGTTGGCTTCTCCCTCTAAGGTGCTTCATGGTGTCTTTAGGGTCAGCTCTGGCTTGGGTGCTCAGGATCCATGGGGATGACCTTAAGTGTGGCCAGGGACCGACCCTGGAGGACGCTACCCTGATGCCTCCTGAGAGACCATCTGTGCAAGGGGCTCCTTCACCCTACCAGCTCCCAGCCTCAGCATCAGTCCATCCCTGACTTCTGACTCCCTTGCCTTAGTGAGGGCAGGGCCATCCTTGCAGGAGACTCTGCTCATGCTGTCAGCTCCTCTCTCAGCCCTGGGGGAGCCTGACCTCCTCTCTCTGTTGCCACACTCTATTATTTTCATTTCCTTTAAGCTTCTGTTGACAATAATCTGAGGCAGACCCAGAACCACTATGGATTTCAGTCTCCCTGCCTCCAGCACATACTTCCCGCTCCCACTGCATTCCCCTTCCTGAACCTTAGCCCCAGGCTGCCAAATCTCTCTGCTAAAGATCTTCCACTTCCTACCACCTGCATGAGCTTCCTGGAGCTGCTGGAAGAAATTTCTACAAACTGTGTGGCTCACAAAAACTGTTGGGTGTCCCCCAACAGTTTTGGGGGACAAAATTCCAAAATCAAGATATTGGTGGGGCTGCACTTCCTCCAAAGCCTCTAGGGGAGGTTCCCGGCCTCTTCTAGCTTCAGGTGTGTCCTGGGCTTCCTTGGCTTGTGACTGCATTGCTCCAGTCTGTGCCTCCATCTTCATGTGGTCTCCTCATCTGTGTGTGTGAAATCTCCCTCGCCTGTCTTTTATAGGAACACTTGTGAATGCATTTAGCACTCACCCAAATAATCCAGTATAATCTCTCCATCTCACAATCCTTAATCTGCATAGACCTCACATCTGCAAAGACCCTTTTTCTACGTAAAGTAACATTGGTCCCAGCAATCCCATTAGTAGGTATATACCCAAAGGAAAATAAGTCATTATAACAAAAGACACATGCACTTTTATGTTCATCGCTGAACTATGCACAGTAGCAAAGACATGAAATCAACTCAGGTGCCTATCAAAGATTAATTGGATAAAGAAGGTGTGGGACACACACACCATGGAATACTACACAGCCACAAAAAAGAATGAAAACACCTCCTTCACATCAACACGAATGCAGCTAGAGACCATTATCCTAAGCAAATTTATGCAGGAAGAGAAATCCAAATACCATATGTTCTCACTTGTAAGTGAGAGCTAAACATTAAGCATACATGGACATCAACATGGGGACAGACCCTGCAGTCTACTTAAGAGGGGGACTGAAAAACTACCTGTTGCACACTATGCTTAGTACCTGGGTGCAATATACCCACAAAACAAACCTGTACATGTACCCCCCATTTCAAAAATAAAAGTTGAATTAAAAAAAACATTGACAAGTAGGAATTAGAACCTGAAATCCTGGGGGGCCATTGTTCAGCCCGAGCACTGCCTAGTTGGAGGGAACACCGCCCAAGCCCTCATCTCCTACCTGGCATCCGCTCCCCGTCCTGGGGGATGAGACCCAGCCCTGCTCCTCCTGTGCTCAGGACCTCCCCTCCTGCCTCTGCACTTTGCTCCTGCTACTCTCTTGGTCTGGAATGCCCTTCCTCAGCTCTGCTTGTAAATACTTCATCTGCTTTTAAACCCAACTAGGAAGCCCCATGCAATGCCCAGATTCAAGTAACCCCAAACTCAAATGCTTTCTATCCTTGGAACTCTTAGGAGCAGCAGCGCATCTTGCCTGCACTTTAGAGTCAACAGCTGGGATGGGGTGTTTGGAAGTAACACCCAGAGCCCCTTTCCAGACCAATGGAACCAGGCATCCTGAGTGGTGAGAGGGAGGAACAGGTGAGTAGCCTGGGATTGTCCTCATGCAAGGCGAAGCCAGGGGAGGATGCTAAGGTGACTCAATTTGTGTTTGGAAGACTAGAACTAAAAACAAGATTTATGCCATGTGGAAACGGATATGTAGGGAGGGAGATGAGGTGATGAAGGAGGAGGAAAGGAGAGGCATCTCCATGCCAGCCTAGAGGGACAGAGCCTCAGATGCGTGCTGTCTAGATGGAGAGAAGAGCTAGATTCTGGTCTACAGAGTCAAGGATGAAACTCCTGCCCTGTTCATCTGCGTGCAGCAAAGCTCAACCCCCATCAGCCTGGTGTTGGTGTTTAATACAGGCTGGGATCGGTGGGCATAGCTTGAATTCTGTAAATGATCCAAATGTTGTCACAAGACAGAGGCCCATTCATATTTTCTTTTTTTTTTAAATTTTAATAGATTTCCCTGCCAGATAAAATTACGGAATATAAAAGATGAGAGAGTCCAGGGTTTTCCCATTTCTTTAACCCATGCCACCTATTTGGTTAAACCTAAACATGTCCTGCCTTGCTTTTTTTGTTGCTGTTTGAATACAAATTTTTTAATGGGCTGCTGAAAGTACATCTCATTAACGAAAACACTGACTTAACTTATTTTTTCCAGAAGTTCCCTTTTGTTGGAAAACTGTTGCAGTGTTGGAAGCTGCTTATATGCATTAACTTTTTAAAATGACACAGACCTTCCCAATCTCGCCCTCTCGTCAACAGATTCTAATAATGAGTTAGTTCCTCTCCTCACTGCTCCATGCCCCTTCCGAAGCCCCATGAATCGAGTCTGAACACCTCAGTTAGGAAATTCCTCAGACAACAGGAGGGTTTGTTGCAGACCCCACAACCTCTGGGAGGTGGGTTTAGGATTTGAGCCACTCTGTCCCCTCTTGGAGGCCACCGCTGTCCCTCCACACCCTCTGCCTGCCTCTCAAAGACTGAATCTGCTTTTAAATCTGCAAATCACCTTTTCGCAGACTGTTAGACGGTGCTAAGCAACGGAGCCACGGCGTACATTTAATATGCAGGTGCTATTTTCCTAGACTGAGGACGTTAACCTGGGTGCCCTGACTCAGATTCGAGAAGAGATGCTTATTGTGAATGAATTATCCTAATGGGCAGTTCAAGAAAGAGAGCCAGGGGCTGCTGTGCCTTCCCTGGAGGTGTATAAACACTCGGGAGGAGGTCGCAGTCACAGAGGAGTTTCCCCTGACCTCCCTCCTCCTGCTTCTCTTACTAATTAAAACACAGCTAATGCCAATTAAAATACCACCAAGAGCTATTATTGCTTTTTTGTTTATCCACAGACCTGGGATAATGCAGGGAAATGAGCTGGAAACGCTGTGTGTACTCGCTTGGCAATTTGTTGGCTGGAACCTGGGCTTTGTGCTTCACTGAGAGCCGTTGCGCCCAGAAAGAGGCTGGCATTGTGCTGCAGGGTGCAACCTGTTGCCAGGAGCTCAGTGGAGAAAGGGCCACCAGGAACTCAAACGTGGCTTTGACTCACAGGCCAACTGGCTCTCCAGGCCTGCAGGTAGGCAGCCGCTGCAGCTGGTGGAAATGCAGGCTTTGGAAGTCACAGCTTCTGAGCAGCTCAGACGTGGAATGCAGAACTGGTTGCCCTGCATCTGGGCAACTGCCACCCAGGACCAAGCAAGAAGGAACCAAGAAGGTGCCAAGTGACTGTGTGAGCCTCTCAACACAGCCACCTCCCTCACTCTTCACTTCTCTGAGTGTCTCCTTGGAAGCCGGGTAGAATTTGTCACTCTCCAAATGATGGAGCATGTCCCAGCTCCCCAAATTCCTAGGTTCCCTCAGATGAGCTTCTTTCCTCTCCTTTTTGAGCACAGAAAGCATTGGAGATTCTGCTCTTGTTAAAAGGCAGCAGAGGGAGGGCCACAAGAAAGGTGTGAGCTCTGCGAGGAAGCTAGACCTGAGGCCCTAAACTTCAGCCACCTCATCTTGAAAACAGGGAAATGAGAGTTACTGCAAGGATTAACGTCACAGTCACAATATATCAGAGCACTCTGTTCAGCATCTGGCACAGAGGCATACTCAAAAATGTAAGTTAATGTCACTTTTCTCCTACGGCCAGGTGTCTTCCTCTAGAAGGAGCAGACATCATGTAACGCAGGCACATAAAGAATGCAGTTACTCTGTCTGGCAACCTTGGCTGCACATTAGAATCACCTGGGGTGGTTTTAAAACTCCCAACTCCCAGGCCAAACCCAGACCATACCCAACTAATGAAATCAGAGATGTTAATGTACTGCTCAAATTCAGGACTGATTTAACCAAAGCCCTGTCTCTCACCACCACCCAATGAAGCCAGTAATTTCTGGTGGGCATCGAGGGAGCATTGTTATAGATTAAGTGTTTTTGTCACCCCAAAATTCGTATGTTGAATCTCTAACCCCCAAAGTAATTGTATTTGGGGGTAGGACCTTTGGGAGACAATTAAGTTTAGATGTCAGTGGAGTAGAGCCCCGTGATGGGCTCAGTGATTTATAAAGAAGACTTTTTCTCTATCATATGAGGGCACAGCAAGAAGGCAGTCATCTGCAAGGCAGGAAGAAGATTCGCCGTAACAGCCGAATCAGCGAGCACCTCGATCTTGATGTTCAGCTTCCAGAGCTGTGAGAAATCAACACCTGCTGCATAAGCGCCACTATCCATGGTATTTTGCTGTGTATGGCAGCCCGAGCAGACTAAGAGAAACTCTTAGTTATGGTGAAAGTCATCAGGCCCCTAGCACTTTGTGTAAGAATCTTTATGAAGCAGCAGATAGATCTGGGTGTGCTTCTGAATGTTCTGTCATGCCCACCACATCGTCCGCCATGCAGATGTGTCAAGCATAGTCATGGAAATGGTCCCTCAGAGCACGGTATGTGACCAGGGCCCAGGCACAGCCCATGGAGAGCATCGCTGATGCCCCCATGAAGCCTCCACTGCCTGTGTGAGCTGCCCGCAAAGGTGAGTCGAAAGCAGAAAGTGGTTTGTGCATCAAAACAGAGAAACCAACACCATTTGTATAAATTCTACTTTTAGGAAGTGCGATTTTAAAAATAAGCATTTTCAATAGGGTCACATGCAATAAACAGTCTTCACTCGTTGCAAATCTACCATGGGCAAGGGATGTAAGTTTGTGCAAATTCTACTTTTCGGAAATGCAATCAAAAAGCCTTTTCAATACTGTCAGATGCAATAAACACTCTTCAGTCATTGCACATCTACCATGGGCAAGGCGTGTAAGGACTGGGGGAGACAAAAGGCACGGGATTATCCCAGGACACTCATAAACACTTCCTGCCAATATCTTCTCTAGGTGGACAGAGTTATCTCAGACTGGTAAGAAATGGTTTGTGTGTTTGAATAAATGTTCAAAGCCCATGGTGGAAAAGGCAACAGGCAAAGATATGGAAAATGTGCTTCACACCCAGCTCTTCCACAAATCCCTGTGACCTTCAGTGAGTCACCACCTTTTATCTGGAAGCTCTATTGTGGGTGAGGAGATTCAGCTGGATATTGGAACAAGTACCAGCCAGACTCACTGGGAGGGTCACATAGTCTTTGATGAGTCAGTGTCAATATGAATTGCAAACTCATGAGAATTCCATGATTGTATACAGAAGGATTTCTACTTTATAAGGAAAAAAGACCTCCTTTCAATTTAAAAAAAATAGCTACGGTCCAGGACCACAAAGAGTTTGCATCAGTTGTTACCTGACGGTGACTGCTTGGACCAGGGAAGACCCTGAGCTCTAATCCTTGATCCATGGGAAACAGCTGTGATCAACTCGTGATTCCTGTCACGGGCAAGGGACCAGGAAATACAAATCCAGATGAGGACGATTTGCCACACCGACCCTGAGATCTGGTGAGCTGAATTTTTGCAAAGAAATAAAACCCCTTTTCTATATTTTGGTTTACCTGAAAACCAAGCCCTGACCATCTGATGAGAGGTCATCACTATAAATTCAAACACACTCAGTCTAAGAAGACTGCCATCTTCTGGAACACTCAGTCTGCGTATCCAAGCATACAGAGTGGTGCTCACGAGGTCAGTGGGGCATTCGATCCTCTTCAGGGGCACCACGAAGAAGGTTGGGTGTGAGATGAAGATGTGAAAGTTGGCAGGAAAAACAGGAGACAATACAGAATTATTCCTAAAGTGGCCTGAAGTACCGTACTGCAATGAAGACACAGGCCAATTAGTGTGCAGGCTGCAGGTGTTAGAATGATTTATTTGGCTTTAAAAAAAAACCCAAAACATGTGCTCCTGCGCACGTTCAAATCTGCTTACTCACATTCATCTTCTAGTAGCAGGAAGCACTTCAGCTCTAAAGATTAAGCTGACTTTTTAACAGCCGGGGTGAATCAACGTCCTCTGATCCTTCCTAATTTTATACTGAGGTTATTACCAAGTATTGGTGGTTTAAATATTTATAGAAACATAGAGGGGTGCTAATGGCTGAATCAGCTTCAAATGGCAGGTGATGACAACATGTGGCATGAACAGATTCTGCTACTCACTTAATAGAAGAAAATACTTTGGCAGGGACTTGGCAATTGAATAAACAAAGTGAAACCAAGTGAGCCAGCATCATTGGCTTGGCTCCTCTTAAACACCACCCCCTCTTAAATGCCACCCTGGGTGGAGTCCCAGGTGTGGGGAAACTATCCAAGGAAACCGTTCCTCTTGGGGATATTTGGGAATAAGGGAGAAACCACGAGTCTCTGACATTCAGTGTACAATCTGGGTATCAGAAGTCCTATCTATGTAAGAGCTAAAATGGTGAAGGGATGTCTACCCCTCCTACTCTGCTCAGACTCACGCGAGAGTGTTCCTCTTACTCCCACCTGTATCTCATGAGAATGGATTCAAACATGGCTGTCCATGATGGGAGACACACTTTTGTAGGTCATAGGACCTCAGGGTTTTAAGGTTTTAAAGCCTTCACTTTGGCATCCATCTAATGCTTGAATTCCTGTCGTAGGTACCTTGTTCATGACAGAAGTGCTCCGGGATATGCAACAGAGGCAAAAATCCTCATCCCAGGCAAATCCACCCCAGGATAGGAGCCTCACCAACACAGAGCTCCAACCACCCACCTGAGCACCAAGGGAGAAGAAACCAACACAGAACGCCCATTGTGGGTTTAGAGAAGGAAGGACAGCTTCTAAGAGGTCCAGACCGTGGCATCCACAGCAGGCATCATGATGTGTGCTGACCCTGCCCTTGACCTAATTCAACATCCAGTTGTGCCTATACCCAAGAAAAACAAATGGAGATACTTTGCTACCTGTCAGCATCATTAATTTCGTTGCAAACACTCATTAAAATGGTTTGTTTGTACTGAGCTGTGTTGGCTGTCTTACCCTAATTAAACAGTGGAGCATAATCAGTGGATAATTTGCTGTGGGCTAGTTGAAGATATCCGAATCATCCATTTTACTCCCGCTGAGTTTGAACGTACCATTTGCTTTTGGTCATCATCCATGCCTCTCCCAGGAGAGTTTCCTTGTTGCTCTTAATTTCCACCACGTGAGTTGAGGATATGATCATACTATTATTACCCCAACTAAAACTATGTCCATTGCAAAAAATGTTGCTTATGAGTGCTAGGGACAGAGAGGAAGAAAAAGCAGAATGTTTTAAATAAACCTAGTCCTGTGAGCTGATCTCTTTTTATAAGAGCTGGTCACTGGCAAAGCGATAACTGCAGATCTTTAGTAAAGGTTTTTGTTTTAGGTCAGGCACTCTCCCAAAGCCTTGTAGATATAATCTCATTTAATCCCAACAAAGCGAGTGCCATTATTGTCCCAATTTTATAGGTAAGGAAACAGACATGGAATGGGGGGTGTTGCCTAAGGACCCCCAGAGTTAGTGCCTGAGAGACCTGGAAACACCACTCGGGTTCCACTATGCCATCACAGGAGCAGGGATTTTACAAAGACACACTGGATGGTTCGTTCACGTTCATTCATTCATCTAGCAGGCATGTGAGTGCCTTTTTGATCCAGGCTCTTTGTTAAGTGCTGAGAATTAAAGGATTAGCACAGAAGGTGCCTGTCTTCATAGTTGAGAGGTGCCTGTCTTCACAGTATGAGCCTGAGAAAGGATCATAGTTAGGCTCCAGGTGTATGCACCACGAAGTGTATGCTTTGAACAAGAGAGTGGGAGAAGGTCACAGAAAATGGGCAAGATCTGAGCTGAGTCTCAAAAATGTGCATGTGAATGAGCAAACTCACTGGGGGAGTGAGGGAGTGAGGGAGAGGGGGAGTGGGGGAGTGGGGGAGTGGGGGAGTGGGGGAGTGGGGGAGGGGAGCAGGGGAGTGGGCGGGGGGAGCAGGCTGTAAGTGCCACCAGGCTCTCCCCTGAAATCTCGCAGTAGGAAAATAGAGACTGTGGATTCTGCTTCTAGAAAGGGGAGAATCGGATCTAATGTTGAAATGCCATGTCCTCATTCATAAACATCTTCTTTTACAAATTCCAAAGGTTTAGTTACTTTGGGATTAATATGGGCTTGTTTTAAAGTGCAGTTATTAATGTAGCATGAATTGTTCAAATTCATTCTGGATCCTGAGCCGACATCCAGCAATGCTGAGTGTGCGCCTGTGTGAGTCACCAGCCCTGATGAGCCTCAGGTTATTGTATTCATAAAATGAAGGGGCTTAGGCTTGTTCCAATTTTTTAAACTGTAAAAACTTTTTTTCTTGTTACNCAGTGGGGGAGTAGGGGAGTGGGGGAGTGGGGGAGTGGGGGAGTGGGAGAGTGGGGAAGTGAGGGAGTGGTGGAGTAGGGGAGTGGGGGAGTGAGGGAGTGAGGGAGTGTGGAAGGGAGGGAGTGGGGGAGTGGGGGAGTGGGGAGTGAGGGAGTTGGGGAGTGAGGGAGTGAGGGAGTTGGGGAGTGAGGGAGTGAGGGAGTGGGGGAGGAAGTGAGGGAGTGGGAGAGTGGGGAAGTGAGGGAGTGGGGGAGTGGGGGAGTGGGGAGTGAGGGAGTGAGGGAGTTGGGGAGGGAGGGAGTGGGTTAGGGAGTGAGGGAGTGGGGGAGGGAGTAGGGGAGGGAGTGGGGGAATGAGGGAGTGAGGTAGTGTGGGAGGGAGTGGGGGAAGGAGTGAGTGCGAGAGTGTGCATGGCTGCATGGGGTTCTTGCTCAGGCGGGATCATCTCCGATGACACAGGTCTAATGTCATTGACCCTGACCTTCTGCCTCTTCCTACTGCCTGGAATTCTCCTTCTGGACTTTGGGGAGGAGAGATCAATGCTTTTACATACATAATTATGCCAGCCATACACATTTTATTAATTTATGGAAATGTCAGATTGCTTTAACTATTATACTGAACTTCTGTCCTCCAATAAATGGCTTAATTTCCTTCCAAGGATAAAATTGGTGTTTTCGGCTGACCAATTCAGTTCAGGGCGCTCTAATGTTCTGTCTACTCAGAGGACACATACTTCACCACGATGACTCTGGGGTAATGACACCCAAGGCCCATTTCTAAACACCGTCACGGTCCTGGCAAAATACATTCCATATATTAACGGCTGATGCCTCTTGCAGAGCTGGGTGCATCCTCTGAGTGAATGAGTGGCCTTTTCTCTGGAGCTTTCACCTGCGTGTGACTCCAGAAGAAATATCTCCAAGTATAATGCCAGAGTCCAGAACAGTCCTGAAAGGTGGGGAAAATGGTCCTGGTCCTCACAGATCTGTCTACAGACTCCACCAGGCTGCTAGCAATCTAAGCAAACCCACCTGGGAGCAGGAGATTCATGTTTACCTCGGAGCTAAGAAAGCCACAAGGGAGCCTGGAAATCATTTATCAAGGAGGCCCCCTTTCCAAATTGAATGGGAACTGGGCCCTGTAAAAATCTGGATCTGGCCCTGGGGAGATGAATGTCACATGGTCGTGGAGCACTGTGTATGGTGCTGGAGCTTGGGGTTCGAGGAATGAGTCTAGTCATCCTGTTCCTCATGCAGTCTGTGCTGTCCCTGGGACTCTAAGCTTCCTAGGAAAGAGGACAGCAGGCCTACCCGTGACATTGTAGGTCATATTCACACCTTGCCGCACAATCGATAAGGAGGAAACCGGTGGCTCTCCATCAACCTGTGCAAGAGTCACCTGGAAACCTTCGGGAATTCCCCACACGTGCGGCATCGCAGACCATGTAAATCAGAATGCCTTGGCGTGGATGTAGCGGTGTGCATTTTGTGCAGCCATGAGGATCTCATCCTCCTAAGGTACTGGGATCTCCTGGAAAGTTTAAACAATGCAGATGCCTAGGCCACATCCCTGCCTACATCAATCCAGAAATCCAGACCCGTGTCCAGATGGCTCCAAACAGACTTTGCAGGCCCTCAGGTGGTTCTGGTGAGTATCCGAATTGTAAATTATTGCCAGAAGCAAGCTAATGTGAGCTGAGGGTGGTGAAGGGGAAGTGGGGCCCTCCCTGAGTGCAGAGGTTGGTCTTGAAGACAACGATGGGTTGAGCTGATGGAGGAAAAGGGAGGTTCTTTCTTGTCATAGCCAAGGGCTGCTCAAATTAATATAACAAACAGGATAAAGGTTAATTGGATGAAACCCAGGATTTTGCAGAAAAACAAACCATTCTTCATCGAAATGCTGTGACAGCTCTCCAGGCAATAGAGGAATGCCGTAAACACCACCCCCAACAGAAGAAGATGCAGGAGGTGAATAACGAGGAGGGAGGGTGGGGAAACAGGGACGAATGAGGGTGAGTCTCACTCAGGCCACATTTTAACAACTGCACATAGATGTAGACGTCGTTGTGTACCTTTCCATCTGAATCATACTCAGCCAGTCCGGATCCTTTCGTCATGTCCTTGAATGGGAAACCCCAAGAAGAAGGGGCTGTGGTGCTCTCGGCTGTGCAGGCAGGAACTCACCCAGGGAACAAATCATTAATTTTATGTTCAATCTGTCAGTGAACTACCAGTAAATCCCACTTCAGCCAGGTTTTCTTGCCTTGATCTTTAGAATTTGGGGAAATCATAGGTCAGTAAATGGTGGACCTCTTTTCCAAGTCTACCCAAGGCAATAGATAAAGATGGAGAAAGGATTTCTTTCTCGAGGAGTTGAAGAGTTAATTCTTGTTGGTGTTACCTCATCTCTGCTGTTTTATTATTATTGTTTTTTGTTGTTGTTGTTGTTTTTTGTAAGACAAGTTGAACATAAAAAACAAGAAAGATATGGCTGGGCATGGTGGCTCATGCCTGTAATCCCAGCACTTTGGGAGGCCGAGGCAGGCAGATCACTTGAGGTCAGGAGATTGAGACCAGCCTGGCTAACATGGTGAAACCCCATGTCTACTAAAGATACAAAAATTAGTTAGGCGTGGTGATGCATGCCTGTAATCCCAGCTACTTGGGAGGCTGAGGCAGGAGAATGGCTTGAACCTGAGAGGCGGAGCCTGCAGTGAACTGAGATTGTGCCACTGCACTCCCACATGGGTGACAGAGTGAGACTCTGTCTCCAAAAATAAAAACAAACAAACAAACAAACAAACAAAAAACAAAGGTAGTCAAAAACATTTCTCGATTGAGAATGTTTCAAGGACAGGAATAGTTCTTTGTCATTGAGGGTGGGGACAGAAATGGGGAGGGTGATGTTTTTACAGATTAACAGGTGAATTAATCATGTACTGAAGTAAAAAAAGAAACACACTGCAAGAAGTCTTGATCAAATCCACCAGTGGGATTTCTCTCCACCCTCACCCTCCCACCTCCTAGAGGAAGTCTAGAAACTTTAAGAGTAATATGCCTTTGAGGGTAATAAATAAATCAGGGGTGCTGATAAAATAACGGATAAGAAATCATTTACCATCTTGTGATGAGTCCCATCTTGGGTTTGATAAAGAGCTGGCAAAAGCTGCCATTGTTGTAGAAAATTAAGAGTGAACTTGCTCGTTAGCTGGGCTATTTAAGTCGTTCATATAAAGATTATGATTTCCCAGACTTAGGCAACATGTGTTCTCTCCAGTTCATTTTTTCTGATCCTTATCTGGTCTTAATAAAGAGATTCTGAATGTGACTTATGGTGTAGGGACAATGATCGGGAATGATTTTCTCAAACACTGGTAAATGAATATGGCCTATGAGAAAAAAATGCTCTGGGCTCTGTTTACTCGAGGAGATCAATCTCTTTCTGTGCACATCTTTCTTCTCTGTTCTGTCAAAAGAGAACTCACTTTCTCATCTCATGTTCTTGAAGTTTGCCACCTACTCCTAACCTTCGTGACTAGAAGGGAAGGAGAAATAGACTTTCAGCCTTTAGTGCAACCCATTCCAACCCACATTTATTATTTTGGAGAGGAGACACAGATTTGCCTGGGGGGTGAGGTATCCTGTAACCCTATGGCCCTCAGACCTATGGGATGGGTGTTGAGTGGTGCCTGTGGCCTCTGTGGAAGTGTCTCTGTGGGTCCCAGAGGAGTAAAAATTCTCATAGCTTTAGGAGTCTATCCAGAGCCCCTTGAACCACATCAGCACACCTATGGATTAAGCCTAAATGCTGAACATTCGGTAGACACCCAGGCCAACGTAGACTCAGGGGAGAGTGCTGTGCTGCTAACAGCCCTCATCTTTCACTAATCAATCAAATCCTGGTTACTGTCTCCAACCCTCTTTGAACCTACGCAGTGAATCAACCTCCTCTACTTCTTTGGAAATGAGAGTGAGGTCTACTGCAGCCATTTTGCAAGAGTGGAAGTGAGCACCCGAGGTGTCCCTTGTCAATAGAATCCTCTCGTCCTGCAACAGCAAAGACAGAAGAACTACTGGGTTCATTATCATGAAATGCATTTTTTACATCCGAGGAAGCTAAAGGACATGCTGGTGAAATGATCTGTCTGAAACCCTGATGTTAATCAAGAAGAATTAGAATGTGGTACCCAGTTCAGATGAGCTCCAATGCACCTGCCTTCACACAAGCTGCCCCGCTCTGGTCCGGTGGGAAATGAGCATTCCCCTCAGTGATTCACAGACCTTCAAGCTCGGATAGTCCTAGAAAATCACCTTCATCCAACCCCAAGTGGTGTATCTTTTTCAACAACATGGTTTGGACACAGATTGGCCAGGGTCAGCCATGTGGATTCCCTCTTGCTGAAGGATCAGTTCCTGGCCAGTCCCTTCACTGTCAGGATATGGAACTTAGTGTTTCAGAAGGTGTTCTGGAGAGACCCACCCTGGGGCCCAGGGACCCGCACCCTCTGTGAACATGCCTGTGGGTCCCACGTGGATGAAACCACAGCCATGGGCTCTGGTTTGTGCTCTGAGCAGACTGAGGATTGGGCTGTGTTTGGGGAAATGACGGAGGAAGAACAGATGTGAACCCACTGGACACATAAGTTACTGATGCTGAGGATACAGCCCTATGTGTGGGGAACCACCTAAGATCATGCCCACGGCTCCCCATGCATTCTCCTCCCACCTGATCCTTTCAGCAGCCTCTGGGCAACAGATGGAGAAGACTCAAGGACTCTTACGGTCTGGCTGCATTCACATGGAGTCTGGAACCGGGAGGCTGCTTCCTATGTAGCCAATTTCCAAGACTTTCTGCCTGAAATATATATATATATAGCATCCTCTCTATAAAAATGACTCACCTGGGGCTTTTGATGTTTTCAGAGAGACTGTCTGTGTTACCTGCTCATTCTTCTAGTTCCTTACAGCTTGTCCATGGATAAAGTTAGACTATTAGAAAACATTTTTCTTGTAGACTATAAACACATTTACAATTTGTGAGAGATGTAGGCATGATAAAATACTACCTCCTCAACTTCCATGGAAGGGAAATATAAGAAAACACCTGTGAAAAAAAATTTTTATTTCTTGCCTACAGCACTACTCAGACATTATCTGTTATGTTAACCTATGTCTCTTATATCAGAATTTATGCGTATTCCTTCTGGAAGGTGGATGCAGGTTTCTCTCTGGCAGCGTTTTTATGCATACCTTGATCAAACAACTTCTAAGAAATATAAAAATCTTCCCTTTAGCCTTCACTGCCAAAAACTTAGCCCTAAAATTAGTGCTCAATTTTAGAAGTAATTTCATTCTAGATGCCTGGTATAGACAAATCTCCTGCTTTCTAACTTATAAAATCATAAATAAAAACATTTACTTCTTTTTATTTAAAAAATGGATGCTTATGATAGAATATTTGCAGACACAGAAAAATAGAATGAAAGGAAAAAATAAAACTACTAGCATCACTGCCAAAGTCCACTACAGAGAAGAAAAATAACAAAGACATGTAATAAAACTCTGCTAATTCCCTTGCTTTAAGATTATTATTATTATTATTATTTTTTTTTTTTTGAGACTGAGTCTGGCTCTGTCGCCCAGGCTGGAGTGCAGTGGCCGGATCTCAGCTCACTGCAAGCTCCACCTCCCGGGTTTACGCCATTCTCCTGCCTCAGCCTCCGGAGTAGCTGGGACCACAGGCGCCCGCCACCTCGCCCAGCTAGTTTTTTGTATTTTTTAGTAGAGACGGGGTTTCACCGTGTTAGCCAGGATGGTCTCGATCTCCTGACCTAGTGATCCGCCCGTCTCGGCCTCCCAAAGTGCTGGGATTACAGGCTTGAGCCACCGCGCCCGGCAAGATTATTATTTTAAAATTATAAGCTATTCAATTATTCAGCTTGGGCTGCCATAAAAAATGCCATTGACTGGGTGGTTTAAACAACAGAAATTTCTTTATCACAATTCTCAATGTTGGAAGTCCAAGATCAGGCTGCCAGCATGGTCAGGTTCTGGTGAGAGCTTTCTTTCTGGCTTGTAGACGCTGTCTTCTTGCTGTGTCCTCAAATGGTGGAGAGAGAGAGAGAGGGAGGGAGGGAGGAAGAGAGAGAAAGAGAGAGAGAGAGAAAGAGAGAATGAGAACAAGTTCTCTGAGTCTCTTCTGTTTTTATTTTGTTTTGAGATGGGGTCTCTCTCTGTCACCCAGTCTGGAATGCAGAGTTCAAGTGATTCTCCTGCCTCAGCCTCCCCGAGTAGCTGGGACTACAGGCACACACCATCACAGCCAAATAATTTTTGTATTTTTAGTAGAGACGGGGTTTCACCATGTTGGCCAGGCTGGTTTCGAACTCCTGACGACTGCAGGTGATCTGCCTGCCTTGGCCTCCCAAAGTGCTGGGATTACAGGCATGAGTGACCCCACCCAGCCTCTGAGTCTCTTCTTATAAGGGCACTAATCCCATCATGAGGTCCCCACTCTTATGGTCTCATCTAAATCTAATTATCTCCCAAAGGCCCCACCTCCAAATGGGATCACATTAGGAGTTGAGGTTTCAACATATGAATTTTGTGGGGAAACAGACATTCAGTCCGTAATAGCCATCGTAAACAAAGCCATGGAGTTGAAGACGCCTGTCGTTCAATACATGTATCGCACATATTTACCCTAAACAACCCTCGTCAAGCAGGAAGCAGATGGGAGGAGAATGCATGGGGAGCCGTGGGCACGATCTTAGGTGGTTTCCCACACATAGGGCTGTATCCTCAGCCTCAGTAACTTATGTGTCCAGCGGGTTCACATCCGTTCTTCCTCCTTCATTTCCCCAAACAGAGCCCATTCCTCAGTCTGCTCAGAGCACTGTTCAAAGTGACTGATGCCAAGTGCATGGGGCGGGGTGGAGAGAGGGCAGGAGAGGGCGTGCACGGAGGTGCGGCAGGTGGGGTCCGTCCCCGATAGATGAAAGCTGCAGAGAAGGAGCCATTCTGCCAGGGAACCTCCTGCTTCCTGCTCCTGTCCTCTGAATCCTCTGAATTAGTTGGGCTTTAGAGACCTAGAACCTTATGCTTAGTGTGGCACTGTGCAACTGATTCAATTATTTCATCTGAACCCAGGGAAATAGCTGGGAACCAGGGGGACCCATGCAAAACCCCAGTCACTTGCCACCACCCCCTCAATAACCACCTCCTCATCCTCCTCTCCCATATTCTCCAGCAACCACCTCCTGACTCTCACAGCCCTGCTCCAAACCCCTAACAACTACCTCCCTAACATTATACCCTCATCTCCCCATTCCCCTCCAATGACCACCTCCTGCCTCAGAGCTCCCACCCTCCCACTCCCTCAACAGCCACCTCCCCATCCTCCTCTCTCATTTCTCCCAACAACCACCTTCCCACTCCCTCAACAAACACTTCCCCACTCTTACAGCCCCCACCCTCCATCCCTTTAACAACCACCTCCCCTTCTTCATGTCCCCACCCTCCCACCTCACCATCACACTAGTTCCTGGCACAGAACACACACCTAATGAGTGTGTGAAGTAATATACGAGAGCTCCCCCTTCTAGCATCAATTATTCAAGCTCAAGCCCCCTACTCACATGCTCTTATCCCTTTGTTTCCTTCTCTTAATTGATTGAAAGAAGGGGCTGTTTCCTGGGCTAAAGTTAATCCGTCTGCACATTCTCTGCCTTTTATTTCTCTCTCCTTACACCTTCTCAAGGATTTTAATCCCTAATTAGCCTAACTCTCATGTGTTTTTAACCAAGCAACTTCTTATCAGTATTTTAAAATGAGGTGAGAATGCTTAATCTTATATAGAATTCCTTTGTTTCTACATTTTTCTCCAGCTTCTACCGTGTCTGCCATTTGTCATCACTTGTGTTCTAAGGGTTGCCTTCACTCTGGCTTCTCAGCCTCCCAAGCACAGCCGAAGCCTCTGAGAGCTGGTGGTTTCTCTTGTCTCCCCTCTGACACTGCACTTGCCAGAACACTGATCTAGCAGAAACTGCTGCTCAATCCTCAGCCTTGCTGAACTTGATACTCGAACTTGCTCCTTTTCAAAATAGCATCTTCCCCTTACTGTGGGCCAATGCTCCTTGAATAAAGAATTCTGTTTGCTCTCGTGGCTTTGATTTCCATTTATATTACTGAATATATTATTATTATTTATATTATATCATATTATTTATATTATTCAATTTATATTTTTCCATTCCCATTATTATTCTATTTCATTTTTTCACCTGGGTCTATATTTCTAGCCCAGAGTCACAGATGTGTATATCTCTACAGGTGAGGGTAGGCGATGCTAAGCTACAGTAACAGCAACACAAATCAATCAATCAATCAATCAATCAGTCAATTAGTCAATCACAGTGAGTTAATCCAATAAAGATTTATAACATATATACAAAATGATGCAAGCCCTGGAGCCTTTTTGTTTTTTATTATTTTCATTTTTTTTCTTTTCTTTTCTTTTTTTTTTGAGATGGAGTCTCGCTCTGTCACCCAGGCTGGAGTGCATTGGCACAACCTAGGCTCACTGCAACCTCTGCCTCCCAGGTTCCAGCAATTCTCTTGCCTCAGCCTCCCAAGTAGCTGGAATTCAGGTGTGCACCACCACATCCAGTTAATTTTGGTATTTTTAGCCAGGTTTTGCCATGTTGGCCAGGTTGGTCTCCAGCCCCTGGCCTCAAGTGATCCACTCGCCTTGACCTTCCAAAGTGCTGGGATTACAGGCATGAGCCACTGAACGCTTGGCCCCTGTAGCCTTTTTCATCGTATAGCTACACCATCTGTAACAATGGCTTTCAAATTCGTCACAGCTGCAGAAGATAGGACTGGATGATCAAGCAAGATACTTCAAGGGTAAGGCAGAAAGTAGCTGTTATAAACTGAATTGTAGAAAGGGGTCTGCCCTGTGCCCAGGAGCCCTGCAGTTCGTTGCCCTGGGGCTGAATAATTGCAGATATTCCCGATGACACATGTGCATCAGTCAGCTTTCATCCATTACGCCCTGGTAACAAACAACCCCTAAATCTCAATGGTTTATGAATGTGACAGGTTACTTCCCACTCACATTACATGACTGCTTGGTGGGTTGACTTCAGTTTTTCTCCATGTCCTTTCCTATCCATGCTGAAGCAGCTTGCCTGATCTAGACTTCACTTCTCAGTAAGAAGAGGAAGGGCAGAATCCAGGAGTTTCTACCTGGATGTGATTTACATCATTTCCTTTCACCTTTCATTGGCTAAAGCAAGTCACATGGTCAAGCCAGGCAGCAAGAAGGGGGAAATATTCTCATTTCATCTCATACAAAGGGGGTTAGAGGAGGACCTGAGCAGTAGACCTAGTAGGCAGGGGTAGAAGAAAGTATTTTGAATAAATACTCCAAGTTACAAAGACACTGCATATATATTTTCAAAAGCTTGAATTCTGAAAAATTATGAGGAGAAAAATAAATAAATGCACAAGCGAACAAAAACAAAACATATCTGATGGGCACAATTGCGGCCAGGATGAATCATTCAAAACCAGACCATCCAGCCCGGGCACAGTGGCTCACGCCTGTAATCCCAGCACTTTGGGAGGCTGAGGTGGGCAGTTCATCTGAGGTTAGGAGTTTGAGACCAGCCTGGTCAACATGGTGAAACTCCGTCTCTACTAAAAATACAGAAATTAGCCGGGCATGGTGGTGGATGCCTGTGATTCCAGTTACTTGGGAGGCTGATGCAGGAGAATTGCTTGAACTCAGGAGACAGAGGTTGCAGTGAGCCGAGATTGTACCTCTGCACTCCAGCCTGGGTAACAGAGTGAGACTGTCTCAATAATAATAATAATAATAATAATAATAATATAAAAAATTAAAAAAAAAACAGACCATCCAGAAAACCTAAAATCCAAAAACCTGTAAACAGTAAAAATCCCTAAATATCACTTACATCACTGAAATGATATTTTAAATTACTCTTAAATAAATAAATATTCCAGCAAATATCATCTGTAACTTCAACAAAGATGGTGAGAGTCACCTGATGGGTGACTTTCCAAACAGAATACCAGTCTCATTGGTGGTTCCCTAAGACATGAAAAACACGGTGCATTGTCTGGGAACCTGGAAAACTAGGCACCATTTGGCAGGTGGGACACGAACAACATGTGGAAGATGACACTGTTGCTAGGGGCTGATTTGTGTCGGTAGCTTGTCTGTTAAGCAGGTCAGTATTCTTCTATAAAGGTAATGATTTCCCTTTACTGAGCCCTTGCCCTGTTACCTGGCATTGCTGCAGCCACACGCAACAGCCTCAGGAGGTAAAGTTCAGTATTTCCCCATATTCTACAGGAGGACATTGAGGCACAGAAAATACCTTGGAATTTTAATGACCTCTCAAGAAATTAAAAATAAAAGAATGTGTCACTGCCCATGGGTTCACCTCGCCAGCTGCCTAGATAGAGCTGATTTATCAAGACACGGGAATTGCAATAGAGAAAGAGTAATTCACCCAGAGATGGCTATGCAGCCGACCAAGTTTTATTATTATTCAAATCGGTCTCCCTGAGCATTTGGGGATCAGAGTTTTAAGGACAACTTAGTGATTAGGGGAAAGCTGGTGAGCCAGGAATGCTGATTGGTCAGAGATGAAATGGTTGGGGGGAAGCTAATGAGCCGGGAGTGCTGATTGGTCAGAGATGAAATGGTTGGGGGGAAGCTAATGAGCCAGGAGTGCTGATTGGTCAGAGTTGAAATCCCGTGTCCTGATAGGGAGTGGAAGCTGCCTTCTTGTGCTGAGTCAGTTCCTGGGTGGGGCCACAAGATCAGATGAGCCAGTTTACCAATTTGGGTGGTGCCAGCTGATCTACCAAGTGCAGGGTCTGCAAAACATCTCAACCACGGATCTTAGGAGCAGTTTAGGGACCGTCAGAATCTTGTACCCTCAAGCTGCATGACTCCTAAACCATAGTTTCTAATCTTGTGGCTAATTTCTTAGTCCTACAAAGGCAATTTAGCCCCCAGGCAAGAAGGTTTGTTTTGGGAAAGGGCTATGTCTTTGTTTTAAACTATAAACCAAGTTCCTCCCAAAGTTAGTTCAGCCTACACCCAAGAATGAACAAGGACAGCCTGGAGGTTAGAAGCAAGATGGAGTCAGTGAGGTCTGATCTCTTCCACTGTTTGTGTCATAAGTTTACAAAGGCGGCTTCAAATATACGTATTTACATATAGGATATCTCTGTACTTCATTTAGGATGTATGGTTGCTGGAACAGTGAGTGTTCCCCTGGAAGATGTACACATCCTAATCCCCAAATCTGTGACTCTGTGGCCTTACATGGTCAAGGGAACTTTGCAGATGTGGTTATGATTATGGACCTTGAGCCAGGGAGATGATCTTGGATTATCTGAGCAGGACTCATCTAATCACAGGAGTCCTTAAAAAAAGAGATCTTTCTCTGAGTGGAAGAAGAGGTAATCGGAAGAGATTCAGCAAAACAGGAGGCCATAAAAAGTCCAAATGTGAGCAGGCTCAGAGGTGAGCTTGCTGTGCTAGGACTGTAGAGAGGCCCCTGACAGAGGATGGTGGCCACAGCCTGCAGCCCATGAGGAAGTGGAACCCTCAGTCCCACAACAGTATGGAGCTGAATTCCGTCAACCATCCGAATGATCCTTTCCAAACATTTAGATGGAAACTCTCTCTAGTTTGACACCTTGATTTTAGCATCTGAGAACCAGAGTAGATAGATGGGATGAATGTGTGGGTGGGTGGATGGATGGATGAATTAATGATTGGATGGGTGAGTGGGTGTGTAAGTAGGTAAGTGGATGAAGGAATGAATGAATAGCTTGATGGATGAATACATGAATGGGTGGATGGGATGAATGTGTGGGTGGGTGGATGGATGAATGAATGGATGGGTGGGTGGATGTGGAGGTGGGTGGATGCATGGATAGATGAATGAAAGGACGAGTGGGTGGGTGTGAAAGTGGATGGGTGGATAGACGGATAGATGGGTGAATAAGTGGATGGGTAGGTGGGTGTGGAGGTGGGTAGGAGTGTGTGGATGGAAGGATGAATGGACACTAAGTGTTCTAATTTGTTTTTTTTTGTTTGTTTGTTTGTTTTTGTTTGTTTTGTTTTGTTTTGTTTTGAGACAGAGTCTTGCTGTGTCACCCAGGCTGGAGTGCAGTGGCATGATCTTGGCTCACTGCAAGCTCCACCTCCTGGGTTCACGCCATTCTCCTGCCTCAGCCTCCTGAGTAAGTGGGACTACAGGCACCTGCCACCATGCCCGGCTAATTTTTTGTATTTTTAGTAGAGACGGGGTTTCACTGTGTTAGTCAGGATGATCTCGATCTCCTGAACTTGTGATCCACCCGCCTCAGCCTCCCAAAGTGCTGAGATTACAGGCGTGAGCCACCTCGCCTGGCCACTAATTTGTTATAATCATCAGATGTTTTACATATGAAGGTCCTTGACCACTGACAGGCACTTTTTAGTCATTTAATAAATGAATGAAAACTTTTCACCATTGCCCCACCCCCCCTTTTTTTTTTTGAGATTGAGTCTATCTCTGTTGCCCAGGCTGGAGTGTGCAGGCACAATCTCAGGTCACTGCAACTTCCGCTTTCTGTGTTCAAGCAATTCTCCTGCCTCAGCCTCCCGAGTAGCTGGGAATACAGGCGCCCACTACCAAGCCCAACTAAGTTTTGTATTTTTAGTAGAGAAGGGGTTTCCCCGTGTTCGCCAGGCTGATCTCGAACTCCTGACCTTGTCATCCTCCTGCCTTGGCCTCCCAAAGTGCTGGGATTACAAGCGTGAGACACCGCGCCCGACTCGTTTTGTTTTTTAAATAAAGATGCTATTGAATTTCACTCATGAAAGAAGGATGGAGAAGGACATCCGTCATTTTGTTTACAAAGGGGAGCCACTCCCCTCTGGGTCTGCAAAGAGCTTTCATTCCCAGCAGAACACACGGGTGCAGAGAAGGGCTGAGAGCCTTCCCCTTGCCGATCAGCCATACAGCCAATGCACAGTTGCTAACTTCAGGCTCAGTGCGAATCCCTCATGCCAGGTCATCAGCCAGGCAGTGGAAATATCACCGTCGGGCCCAGGCTTCCTGCAAGTCCTGCTCCAGCAGTTACAAATAAGAGTGTCAGGGCTGATTTTGGCTCATAAAGGGAGCATAGTGAAAGTAGAAGGCACTACTGCCTATGAAATCTAACAAATACAAGGTACAATTCTGGAGTAACATGTTGCTACAGCTAAGCCTGCTTTGAGTAAAAATGCTCATACCATGGGCTCAAAAGGCTCAGGGCAGAGTTTGCCCTGCGACTGCTCCCTGCAGCCACAAGGACGCGTAGCACAGCCATGAGCCACAAGCATGGCTCCACGTCTCTGCCGAAGCAGCCTCGACAGACACACAACTTGGGAACACAATGATTTGTCTCAAAAGTGGTAACTGTTATCTTGTACCCAAGGTCCCGACTTGAAGTTGTTTCTGTTGATTAATGTTCTCTCTTCTCTGCATGTCAAGATGACACCAGTGATTCATTCGTTTGTAGATAAAACATTTTTGTGTTTCAGTGGAAAACTGCACTGCCTATCCCATGCCCTCTGAGCTATCAGATTGCAGCCTGGCCCATTATCTGCCAGCTATTCTGAAACTCTTCGTGAATTGTAGGTAAGTGATAGATATGTAAATATTGTCCTAGCTGGTAGTGGTTTAAATTAACTTCCTCCTACTTTGAAAGAAACAATTTTGTCTCTGTTTGCAATTCATCTCAACTCTCCTTTACTAGACATAGATTTGTGCTGTTTTGACCTTTGCTGTGAAATGGTTCTGACATCTGCCTGCTTCCCTCATATTATAAGCATAAAATACATCCTCTAGCAAGTGTTTATATTTATATCTGTGTGCTTGTCATGGTTTTACCTTTTTCTAAAAATTTCCATTTAACACATTCAACAAATATTTGCTAAATAACTGTTATGCACTGATATGGCCTGGCTGTGTCTCCACCCAAATCTCATCTTGAATTGTAGCTCCCATAATTCCCCTGTGTTGTAGGAAGGACCCAGTGGGAGGTAATTGAATCACGGGGGCGGTTTCCCCCACACTGTTCTCGTGGTAGTCAATACGTTTCACCAGATCTGGTGGTTTTATAAGTGAAACCCCTTTTGTTTGGCTCTCATTCTCTCTCTTGCCTGCTGCCACGTGAGACATGCCTTTCACCTTCTGCCATGTGGCCTCCCCTTCCATGTGGAGCTGGGAATCCATTAAACCTCTTTTTATTTATAAATTACCCAGTCTCTGGTATGTCTTTCTTAGCAGCATGACAACAGAGTAATACATGCACCAAGGACAGGGGTAGATCCTGGGGTGACAAAAGTGAATGACACAGTCCCTGTTCATAAGGCCATGGCATTTCCCCACATTAATAGAAAAAGGCTGACAGTGAGTGACATGATCACCCATCCAGTGAGTGACATCATCATCCATCCAGTGAGTGACATCACCACCCAGGGAACATCGCTGGCTCCCATTTAGCAAATGGCACTGTCATCTTCCCAGGGAGTGGCAGTGTTATTCCTCCAGTGAACAGCGTCGTCATAACCCAGTGAATGACACGGTCCTTCACCTATCTTGGGGATGGACCTGCACGATTCAACTTGTGGACTCCTCATTTCCTCACACTGGTTGACAAAACACACATCTGCATGATAAAGCTCTCATCTCCACATATAGTGACGATGGCCACTAAAATACCTCTTGAAGCTCTCATAGAAGTGTGACCCTTTCTTTCAGAGGACTGTTTCAGTTTAAAAGCAAACAGTGATTTGTTTGGTTATTTGGCTAATTTCTGAACGTGGGTGCCAGACTATAAGCCACATGAGATGAGAGTTTGAACTTCTTCTTGATCTCCAGCCACAAGCTCTAGGTGCTCAATCAATATCTATTGGAAGAATTAACTCACGGAGTTTTTCAGTCTTTTATGGTAATAGTCAATGTAAGCAAAGGATACTGTGTAGCCTGATTTGGAGACAGAGATAGACAGCGTGAATGTTATCAAACCAAACTTGGATCTGCTAGCCCAGGGCAAGAAAACCAAACACGGACACTGGAATCACAGCGAGAGAAAGTGAAAGGGAGGCATTTATTGCAGGGCGCCAAGCAGGGAGCACTGGGCAGCTCATGTTTAAGACCTGAACTTCCTGATGGTTTACAGGTAAGGGTTTTAAAGGTGGGGAGGCAGAGGTTACAGGCAAAGTAATAAATCAATACATGGAAACTGTATATTGCTTTGACCTAAAAAGGTGAGACATCTCAAATCTCGAATTGGTGGAGGACAAGTCGTGGGTGGATCCAAAGATTTTCTGATCTGCAATTGGTGAAGAAGGTAAAGTTTTGCCTAAAAATTTGGGATCAGCCGACAAGAATGTTAGCTTGAGCTTGTGGGTGTGGCCTTCTCCTTCTGAGGGTGCAGCCACTCAGAAAGAAACTGAGACCATAGAACCCCAGTCAGCGTTCCTTGGTTCCCCCTTATCTGAGGTCTATGGGCCAGCGAATTCGTTTAGTGGGAGCTAAGATTCTGAAAAACAACTCAGAGACCAATGTGAATGCTGTTTCTTTAGTTTCTATAGAGAACCAAAAATTCTCTGGACTTCCCTGGTTATTGTTTTAAGCTACTCTTCGCTCCTCACTTATCAACTTGCTCATCTACTTCTCAAGGCTAGCCAGGTGCCTAGAATGTCCCTGGAAAGAATTCAAGATTTTCCTTTATTTCCATGCTTGGGGGGTCCACAGGCCCCAACAAAAGGTCCCTGCTGCATCTCATGAACAGCAGTTTTAGTGTCAGATGTACATATTATTGTATCATTATCAGTCTCAAGAAAATTCAGTGGCTCTGGCCCTTTAACATGAGATTTAAAAGTGCAGAAAATGATTTCTAAAGTTCCACGGGGATAAAAATAGCTATTGTGTTTCTTCCTGTTTCTCCAATTTTTAGAAGGAAAAAAGAATATTATTCGTTTTATAGAGCGCCCAAATATTATAACTCACTGGCTTAAAACTGTGTTTGCGTGTTTTGTTAATTGGCAGAGTCCTATTTCCAACCGATTTCTGTGTGAAACCATAAGTGAGATATTTGATCAGTTTAAATATTTTAAAATTAAGATTAGTCATATTTAGGGATAAATTCAACCACTGAGAAAGATGAGGACATTCTAATAAATATCAAAATTACAATCAGGGATTTTATCTCTGTGGGGCCGCCGTGTCCATCTCGGCATCTCAGTGATTTCGGTCTGTGGGATTTTTGTTGCACAGTGCGGAGACTATCTGGACGTCTCACCTAATTACTTGTTGCCTTGGTGAAACTCCATTGTGGCCGGGTCGTGCTGGGCAGATGCCTGTTTGTTCTTGCCATTATCTCAGCTTGAACACAAGCTGATTTACAGTTTTTCCGCATCCTCATTCCACCGACCTGCCCCTTTCCAAATGAACTCACCCCCAAAGCACGGGCAGGTTGTCTATATTTTGCTGAAGGCTTCTTGAAGAAATAAGGAAGTGGATTCATGCTGCAAACCACACAGCAGGATTGTCTTTAAGAAACTTAATGCCCTTTGTTTACTCTTTGCACCTGATTCTCTCGTCTAATGATGTGAATGGTCACATATCTCTTTGTCCTATATATTTCATTTATTTGTTGTCATGTTGGCCAATTCAGCTAATAGATTCAGTGCTATGCACTGAATGCCCAAATCTCATACTTGGTATTAACTTTAATCTTTCTGTTCCCACTAATTCTTGAGATACTAAATTTATTATATAAATTTTAACTTCTCCTTTGAAATTTATTAATTTTGCTATATAAATAATAACATACATTTGTTATTTTATTAAAAATCATCACCAGCTACATTTCAGTAATAGACACTTACTGTGCTTTGCTCTGCTTAAAAACAGAAAAACTCACATAGACATCCCTGCTCACTCAACCGCCCTCTGTGCCTGCACACCACCCCTTACTCTTTCTTGTCTCTTCCTTGACAGGGTTTCTCCAGCCATTTAGTCTGAGCCTTTCTCTCTTTCTGTCCTTTCCCCCAGCTTTCTCTCTCCCTCTGCCTCTCTCTCTCCCTCCCGCCTCTCTTTAGTGCAGAAATAATTCAACTCCTTAAATTCTCTGCCTTTGCATCCCACACTCTGTCTAATACTAAAGGCCACCACCAGAATATGACTATTTACACTGAGCAAACATGAAATCCAGTTGAAGAGTCACCTGCCCTCCAAGGCAAAGAGCATTGCAAATAACACATTTATGTAGATTTCCCCAACAGATCTGTTGACTGCTTAAAAAGCAGAGTCATCAGACATCTTTTTGTTTCAAAGTTTAATCCATGAACGTTATCCATTTTCCTACTCCTTCCAGAGAATATAAAAGTCAAAAAAAGAGCCCCTAAGATTTACAGTAAGTGTCAGAAACACCTATAATGGTATATGATCCTGCTACCTGATCTTTCCCAAGTGATAGCTGTTGACAAGCTTGTTTGCTTGGCCAAAATTTAGCCAGGCCCTTGAAACATCCTAGGCCCATCTGCATACCTCCTTTTAAACTCCAGGTTTAGAAAAGAGCCTTGCTCAGTTAGTTTAGCCGGAATTCCCCACCCTCAATATCTGATGACCCTCAATTGATACCTCATCCTCCGCCATCCCCCAGGTGATGTCTGACCACCCTGGCCTGCCTTCAGCAAAAGTCCTGTTAGGTTGGTTGCATCAGAATTCCCCTTACCCCAGAGCTGAGCCCAATCTCTCTCCTCTACTGCAAAACCCCATTGCAGTGGTCCCCACACCAACACAATGGTCTTGAGTAAAGTCTTCCTTACTGTGCTTTAACGAGTGTCAATGAATAATTTTTTTCTTTGACACTCTACAGGGTTATACATGGACCTAGCCAAGCATAAATTCTCTGTTGACCATAATACTGTGTACAGAAGTTAACCAGTTTCTACAGTGTTGTAAGAAAGGACATTAAAATGCCCAAATTGTTATCTTTTTAATTTATTTTTTTTATTATACTTGAAGTTCTAGGGTACATGTGCACAACGTGCAGGTTTGTTATGTATGTATACATGTGCCATGTTGGTGTGCTGCACCCATTAACTCGTCATTTACATTAGGTATATCTCCTAATGCTATCCCTTCCCCCTACCCCCTCCCCACAATAATAGGACCTGGTGTGTGATATTCCCCTTCCTGTGTCCAAGTGATCTCATTATTCAATTCCCACCTATGAGTGAGAACATGCAGTATTTGGTTTTCTGTTCTTGCGATAGTTTGCTGAGAATGATGGTTTCCAACTGCATCCATGTCCCTACAAAGGACATGAACTCATCCTTTTTTATGGCTGCATAGTATTCCATGGTGTATATGTGCCACATTTTCTTCATCCAGTCTGTCACTGATGGACATCAAATGCCCAAATTATAAGTGGCTACTTGCAAGGTGCAAATCGCTCAGTCAGTGATATACCTAGAAGTTTAAATGAATGAGGGTCGGGGGAGCAGATCAACTCTCAGCTTACCCAAGTTCATTACCCAAGATAATGTACTGGGAGTGTCTTCATTAAGTTAAATCTTAGTATTGAATACATCTTAATATACACTTTGTTTTTATAACGTTTCAGACTTCAGAATTTCATTTGTAGCACCTCAGAGGTGCTTATATGCCACCCTGGCATCCCATAGGATACAGTTGAAGAATAAAGACAATGGGATAAATTAAGCCACTGTTCAGCAAATACAGGACTAGAATGAGAATAGGTGTTTCATATATTAACATTTTAAATGTCATCAATTTTTGGAAAATGGCTCATCTGACTTGTGATATAAAATGTATTTTATAAAATAGACATTTTCAGGCAGTGTAGAAATAGATGAAGAATCACTTAGCTAGCACTTGTGAAAATACAATCAAACTTTGCTTTTTGAGTTTAGTGTCAAGAAAACAAAGTTCTTTAAAGCCACTCTTTCTTGGGTTTGCCATTGGGATTAATCTGGCAGGTCTGATAGAATGAACTATATGTGACTCATATATTTCCTGAGCATTTATAATTCTCACAATTTCTTTTAATCACCTTCATGCATGTAAGACAGATTGGTTAGGCACAGAATTTGAGGATACAACATTTACCTTCAAAACCCTATGGACATTGCACACTAAGAAAAGATAACAATTAACTTGATTTTTCCTTCTTCTGTAGTCCCTCCCCGGACTCCCTCTGCCCGCCCACTGGGCTGCAATATCTATGACCTTCTCCCTCCTCATTTTCACCTTGGTGACTTCTTTCTCTGCATTTTAGGAGATTGACTCATTTTTTTCTTCACATCATTTAATTTTCCAGATGTCATTTTTGCTCTTTATTCCCTCCAGAGCTGATTTTAATTGTACCATTTGATAAGATTTTATAAATTGCGAAATGTAGTATAGCTACAAAAAAGTGGATGAAATATGAATGGATGATTAAAAGTGCTAATGTAACATGAATATTCATTTACCCACCCCTGAAGCCAAGAAATAGCTCATAGTCATGAATGACTCTGCCCCTTGAAATGTGTTCTTTCTGATCTCAATCCTCTGTTTACACCTCCCTTTTATAACCATACCCCAAATTTTCTGTTAACCTTTCCCTTGGTTTGACATATATATATGTATATATACACACACACACACACACACACACACACACACATGGATTACCTAGTTATTCTTGTATTTATTTTTGTCAGTTTTGAAACTGTATGTATACAAGTAGACTACTACTCTGTGTATGCTTCTATGAATTTATTCTTTTACTTTGCATAAAGTCTTGTCCATATTGATGCACATGGCTGTAGTTTATCATTCTTACTACTATACATTCAGTGTTAGGTGGCACGTGCCTGTAGTTCCGGTTACTTCATTTAACAACTGGCTTTCCAGGTAACCAAAGCTCTGATTTGTACTGTTTGCCCATTTCCATGGTGTAAATACCTCCAGCACAGTTGATTTCAAGCTGCAATATAAAGCCACTTCAAGCAGAGTTGGGAAGAGAGGTACAAAATTGGTTCTTGCAAGACAGGATGAACTGGCTCAAGCTACAAGAGTATTTCACTGTGGCAATCTACAACTTATTTTTCCATTCTACAGTTGATGGATGGCTGGGTTGCTCTTAACTTTGTTGCTATTATAAACAATACTATTAAAAACAGGTTTGGCTATCCTTCCAGTGCATAGGTGCAAGTTTCTTCACTATCTAAACTTGTCAGAAGCTACAAGATGTTCAATTTATGGGACCCTTCCCAGGACCAATGGTGCAGATGAACAATTCTGTCTCCTTTCCCACATTCTGTGGTTTCTCACCATTAGGCACAGCCCAGTGACAAGATTCAGCCAATGGCTGTGAGTGGGAATAAGTTGTGTCAGTTAACCAAAGAATAGAGGAACCAGCACTCCACTTCTAGCTATATTTCCCCTGCTGCTGGGATCCATTATGGATGATGTATCCACTGTCAGTGCCAGTCCCTGAGTGACTGGGGTGGTGAAGGACACCTTCCACTTTCCCATTGGTCATGTTGTGTGAGACAGAAATAAACCTGTGAGGTTTAAGTACCAATTTCATTCAGGCTTAATAAATACACACTTATATTATGTCTTGACTTAAGGCTGGGTTTATTATTTATTCTTTAAGAGTATCTTCACTATCTGGAGACATTTTTACTTCCTTGTAAATGTAACATTCATCTTTCTACGTTCCATAAAAAAACCCTGGAAGGGTTTTGAATAGAGTTTAATTTGGGCAAAACTGAGAGGTGGTTATTGAATCTGTAAAAAATATCTTTTATTAAAATTCTGTAATTTTTCTCTCTGAAAAAATTTTATGCTGTTGTTAGATTTATTTCTAGGTAGTTTATATTTTGAATGCTGTGGCAAATATCTTTTTAAATCTAAATTTCTGATGGAAATTTAGAAATACAATAGAATTTGCCTATAGATTTTATATCTAGAAATTTTTACTATTTTCTTCTGGTAATTTAGGTATTTAATCTGTACATGGTTTCAATTTTCAATTTCAGCCTTGTCGATACTGTCATAAAGAGTCTGGCTCTGGTTTTGATGTTTGCTCTCAAATTGAACAGTCTCTCTCTGACTTCCTCTTCTACCCTATGTCTGAGATCCGAGCAAGCTGATAAAAAGTGCTGAATGCCCTATCCTTTGTCACCGGTTGTGAAGTTCAAGCCACTAGGCCCCCATCCCCACCTATATCAATGTTCAGATTAGTTTTATCACATAACTACAATAAAAACCCCAGGTCAAGGCAGGGCGCAGTGGCTAATGCCTGTAATCCCAGCATTTTGGGAGGCTGAGGTGGGAGAATTACTTAAGCCCAGGAGTTTGAGACCAGCCTGGTCAACATAGTGAGAGCTGGTCTCTACAAAAAATGCATTAGCTGGGTATGGTGGTGCATGCCTGTAGCCCCAGTTACTCAAGAGGCCAAAGTGGGAGGATCATTTGAGCCAAAGAGGTTGACGCTGCAGTGAGCTGTGATCGTATCACTGCATTCTAGCAAGGGCAACAGTGTGAGACCCTGTCTCAAAAAAAAACAAAAACAAAAACAAACAAAAACAAACAAGGCCAGGCCCTGCTCTCCTCAGAAAACCTCAGGAAGTGAGTAATAAGCTTTCCATACCCTATTTGTACAGGCATGGTGTTATCCATCCCCAGTGTGAATCTCAACCACATTTTCAATAGGGAACGCATGGCCTCTCTGCAGGGTAACTACAACATAGCAACATTTTTGTTTCTTTCATTCCAATTTTTATGTCTTTATTTTTCTTGCCTTATTGAACTGACCAAACTTCTTACTTATAAAGTTAAAAATAGAAGTGGAACAGTGAACATCATGATCTGTTTCTTCACCATTAAGAGTCAAATTTGCTATAATATTTTTGTAAGTTACTGTCTACCAAATTAAAGAAGTTCCTTGATTTTCTAAGTTTGGTATGAAGTTTTGTCATGAATTGAGGTTAGAAGTTATCAAAAAGCTTTTTTCTGTGTCTGGTGGGATAATCATATGATTGTTCTCCTTTAGTCTATTAATGTGGTAAAATGCCGTAGGTAATTTCTCAATACTGAATCCACCTTGCATTCCTGAGATAAGTCCAAGTTGTTTGTGGTTTATTATAATTTTCAATCATGCTGGATTAAGTTTGTTAATATTTTGTTTAGGATTTTAAAGAAAAAGATGGGGCTGTAACCTTCTTTATACTGTTTGATACAGATGTTGTAATTACGGTTGTGTTAGTCTCCTCAAATAAATTTGCAGGCATTTTATCTTTTTCCAAAGTTTGATATATTTTAAACATGGAATTATTGCTTCTTAAATACTTGCTGCAGGATTTTTCATTTTTCATTTGTTTACAATTTTTAATGTATTGGAATGTGTTTTTTTGTTTGTTTGTTTGTTTGTTTGTTTGTTTTTGAGATGGAGTCTCGCTCTGTCGCCCAGGCCGGAGTGCAGTGGCCGGATCTCAGCTCACTGCAAGCTCTGCCTCCCGGGTTCACGCCATTCTCCTGCCTCAGCCTCCCGAGTAGCTGGGACTACAGGTGCCCACCACCTCGCCCGGCTAATATTTTGTATTTTTTTAGTAGAGACAGGGTTTCACCGTGTTAGCCAGGATGGTCTCGATCTCCTGAACTCGTGATCCACCCGTCTCGGCCTCCCAAAGTGCTGGGATTACAGGCTTGAGCCACCGCACCCGGCCTTGTTTGTTTGTTTGTTTGTTTGTTTGTTTGTTTTGAGATGGAGTCTCACTATGTTGCCCAGGTTGGAATGCAGTGGCACAATCTTGGCTCACTGCAAACTCCACCTCTTGGGTTCAGGTGATTCTCCTGCCTCAGCCTCTTGAGAAGCTGGGATTACAGGTGCCCAGCACCACACCCAGCTAATTTTTGTATTTTTAGTAGAGACAGGGTTTCACCGTGCTGGCCAGGCTGCTCTCGAGCTCCTGACCTCAGGTGACCCACCTGCCTTGGCCTGCCAAAGTGCTGGCATTACAAGTGTGAGCCACTTTTGATGTCCTGTAATTCCACTGCACCCAGCCTGGAATGAAAATTCTTATTAGTTTTTGTATCCTAATTTTATCTTTAATATTTTTTATTTGTACTTTTCCCATCTCCTACATGAATCTTGCCAAAAATGACCAATTCTATTAGATATATTTAAAAACCAACTGTATTAGTCTTCTCACATTGCTATAAAGAACTACCTGAGACTGGAGAGTTTATAAAGAAAAGAGGTTTAATTGACTCACAGTTCCACAGGCTGTACAGGAGGCGTGGCTGGGGAAGTCTCAGGAAACTTACAACCATGGCAGAAGGTGAAGGGGATGCAAGCACATCTTCACACAGCGACAGGAGAGAGAGCATGAAGCAGGAGGGGCTACACACTTTCAAACAACCAGATCTTGTGAGAACTCTATCATGAGACAGCACTGGGGGATGATGCTAGACCATTAGAAACTACCCCCTTGATCGAATCACCTTTCACCAGGCCCCACCTCCAACACTCAGAATCACAATTCAACATGAGATTTGGGTGGGGACAGAAAGCCAAACCATATCACTGATGTTTTCAGCTTTGTTGAGTTCCCATAGGCTAATTTCTAATTTTTAATTTCTTTCATATTTTAATATCTTACATACACCTATTTTACATTTATTCTATTATTCTTTTTCTGCTTTCCTAAGATGAATTATTTTCTAATTAATTTCCAGACTTTCTTCTATTGTAATATCATTATTCATGGCTTTATATAGATGGACCTAGTATGTTTTGATATGAAGTATTTTTATTATATGTCTATTCCACACCTATTCTAATTTCTATTATGGCTGATTCTATCATTAACAAGTTATTTATTAGTGCATTTCTTCATTTCTAGACATATAAATTTTCATAGTTATTTTTAAAAATTGATTTCTAGGCCAGGCGCAGTGGCTCATGCCTGTAATCCCAGCACTTTGGGAGGCTGAAGCAGGTGGATCACCTGAGGTCAGGAGTTCGAGGCCAGACTGGCCAACATGGTGAAACCCTGTCTCTACTAGCAATACAAAAGAATTAGCCAGGTGTGGTGGCACGTGCCTGTAATCCCAGCTACTCAGGAGGCTGAGGCAGGAGACTCGCTTGAACCTGGGAGGTGGAATATTAATCCTTTGTTGTTTATGGAGACTTAGTTTACCATTTATGTGTTTGCAAAGACACTGTTTTCTCTTGATTGCAGACTTCTATGTGTCTGTTAGGTCAGGTTTTAAAGATCCACTTATTCAAATAGGCTACATATGAACTACTTTTTAGTCAGAGTATTCTATTAATTCCCAAAAAAGTGTTAAAAATCTCCCAGTACGATTTTGTATTTGTGTGTTTGTCTTTTAATTGTTTTTTCCAAATTTGCCTTATGTATTATGACCTATGGTATTAGAAACATACAGTACCTATGGTGTTAGGTACATATAGTTGTCCCCCATTATCCATGGAGGATCCATCTCAAGACCCCCCAAAACGGTGGGCAGTTCCAAATATTATATACACAATGTATTTTTCTATATATACATTCTGTATTAGTCCATCTTTATACTACTATAAAGAAATACACAAGACTGGGTAATTTATGAAGAAAAAGAGGTTTAATGGACTCATGGTTCCACATGGCTGGGGAGGCCTTACAATCATGGTGGAAAGCAAAGGAGGAGCAAAGCCGTGTCTTACATGGTGGCAGGCAAAAGAGCTTATGAAGGGGATGTGCCCTTTATAAGTCTCTCATGAGACTTACTGACTATCACGAGAACAGCATAGGAAAAACCCACCCCTATGATTCAATTACCTTCACCAGCTCTGTCCCACGACACATGGGGATTATGGGAGCCACAATTCAAGATGAGATTTGGGTGGGGGACACAGCCAAACCATATTACATACCTACAATAAAGTTTAATTTATAAAATCAATGCAGTAAAAGGTTAAGGACAATAGCAAATAAAATAGAGCATGTATAACAATATACTGTAATAAAAATTAAGTGAATGTGCTATCTCTCTCTCTCAAAATACCTTATTGTACTGCACTCACCCTTCTTGTGCTGATGTGAGATGCCTCCGTGATGAGATAAAATGAGGTGAATAATGTAGGCATCGTGGTGTTGCGTTAGGCTACAATTGACTTTCTGATGCTCAGTCAGAAGAAGGATCATCTGCCCTGAGTGATTCTGGGTCCTTGAGCCATGAGGATGTTGATGGTTGGATGTCAGGAGCAGATGATGTTGATGATTAATGGGGATTAATGTGTACAGTGTGGATATTTCTTCCCATGCTACCCATCTATTCCTAATCACCTGAGACTCTGTTCCATGTCATTGTCACCTTGGAACCCAAGTTGACAGAGCAGGTTCTCTCCGGCCATCATGGTGGCTCTCTGCTCACCTCCTATTAGCCAGAGCAAGTGACATGACCATGCCTTAGTAAAACATAATGGAGAGTTAAAATCCTATGGCAAGAAAAGACAGAACATTTGTAAACTATAATCAAAATCTATTTTTCATATTTGTGTACTAATTCTCAAGTGAGAAGAATTTTTACTGGGCTTCATATTCACATGCAAACATGTTGCATTCCTTTTGATCCCATTATTTCTCAACCTGAGTGTAATTTGGAATTCATCCTAAGAAGTACAGATGGAAGGGGAGAAAATGAACATAGATTATAGTCAAATTCTCAGTGTCATTCTTGTAAAGTAGCTCTTCTATGCTGAGATGAAATTTTCTCTTGTACCTGTTACCTGCAGTCAACACCTGCCAGGATATAGGATCCATTCCCAAAGTGACCCCTGCCTTCAGTCTTCCCTAATTTCTGTCCTTTCAGTTCTTGCTAGAGAGGGTAGAAATACCTCAATGCCTGACAAAAGAAGCACCCCCACAGTAAGGAGATGGCTGTCACATTTTCTAGCTGATAAAACAGAAGGCATTTAGGTAAAAGTTGCCGGTCACTTTCAAACAATCAGACTTGTTTATTAATTTTTAGTGACCCTGCAAAGTTGATTTACTAGATTTACTATTTTTTCCAATCTATTATCATTAGCTCTGGAAGTAGAGAAACTTTCCCCCAGATTCCAGAAAATGTTGATAATCAAATCCAGCTCTTGGTGGTAGCGTGAATTTGCTTCCTTCTTAGTGCCGTCCAAACTCTCTTGGTGAGAAGCATTTTGCCAGATGTCATTTTAAACCAGAAGCCACTGCAAGCCTGGAAATACCAGCTTCCTTGGGGTATCTGAGATGTAATCGAAAGGACAATTTCCAGAAGCACTTCCATGTGTAAAACAGCATACGGCCAGTGCTTCAGCCCACCTGGAGGGTGTTAGTGTCAGCATGAACTCCCACGCCCACAGTGGGCGTTATATACCCAGGGAGAGGGACTTCAATATCAATGTGTTGAGGTGATTATGACGATGGTGATGATGTAACCAACATGGTTCTTCCAGACTGATGTTTCTCTATGTTGCTGCATCTAGAGTTCAATAATTACTTGCAAGACAATGTCAGATGAGTCCTCTCAATGCAGTTACTTTAATTAAATGGGACTTCTGATACTTCGGTTTTCTCCCTGTTTGAACCACTGCTGGAACTAATGGCTACTAATTACACGCAGTGTTTACAAGAGACACCTAAAGGCCCTGACAGGTGGCGGTGGAGAACCCTTTAGTTGAAGGACAAGAGGAACAGGTTGAGCTGAACCCAGGAACAGGCACATTGGCTGCAACCTGAGCCTCCCATCTTGCAAATATTTATGTGGATAGCTGAGGCATCAGGAAGAAGCAATTGTTGGCACTTCCCTTCCCATTTTAAAGATGACAAATAGCTCTTCTGACAGCTGGGAGCTTGAAGAACTGTATAGAAAACAAACAGTCAGGCTTTGAGGACTGGAGAGTTTTCAAAAGGATAGCAAAGAAGCCCAAAAGGAGATTAGAATGAGAAGAGAGAGACGCACAATGCTTCAAAGAAGGTTAAGATCTTCAGCCCTGGCATGTTGAAATACTGATGGATAATTGTAATTAGCTTTCAGAATTTTTAATTATAGAAGTGGTATAAATAATCACCCGACCCAGCTTCACTAATGAGAGTCCTTGTGCTGAGACACACAGGGAGGCTTTTGTTAGGTGTCTTTGAAAATGTGGCTGTTAATTAGGTGTCTCGCAGAGGCAGGGTTGCAGCAGAAGAGGCAACATTTATACACTGAAATTCAGCTTATCAAAAGAGGTAGCCAATACCATTAAAAGGACTCAAAGGAAAAGCCAGACATTGGTGGGTTTTGGTTTTGATGATCAGATTGTGCAGCGTCACATGTCTTGAAAGTGACAAAGCCATAGTGCACACCCTGGTCTTTCTGACCCCAAAGCTCCTGCTGTTTCTAATACACTGAACTGTTTTACACAAACAGGCAAGCAACACGTTATCGACCATCTGGTCTGAACACTCTCTGCCGTACTTTTCTTGTGAATCAGCTGCTTGGGTGTTGTGTAAAAAATGGAACATTCTACAGATTGTCTCTGTCGTCTAAAACACAGAAACAACAAGAATCTCATTGACTGAATGCCACAGAATCTGGAAATCATTGTTCCTCTCTTGGAAGTCTTTTTACTTTTATCTAGGTCCTAATTTTCCTATACGTTACCATTGATTTTTTTCACATAATATGCCAATTAAATGGGATATCTTTTTTCATATTTATTTATTTATTTATTTATTTATTTATTTAAGATGGAGTCTTGCTCTGTTGCCCAGGCTGGAGTGCAGTTGTGCCATCTCGGCTCACTGCAAGCTCTGCCTCCTGGGTTTGCGCCACTTTCCTGCCTCAGCCTCCTGAGTAGCTGGGACTACAGGTGCCCGCCACCATGCCCAGCTAATTTTTTTGTATTCTTAGTAGAGACAGAGTTTCACCATGTTAGCTGGGATGGTCTCGATATCCTGACCTCATGATCCACCTGCCTCAGCCTCCCAAAGTGCTGGGATTATAAGCGTGAGCCACAGCGCCCAGCCTCAATGGGATATCTTTTAAAACTCCTTCCAGAGGTATTTAGTGAAGGATCAAAGACCCCCCCTCAGCAATATCTATGCTTTTTCCTTTCTGTCGTAAGAGAAACCTATGTACTAGCTCAACAGGTGCACTGTTTCCAGCCTGTGCTGCAGCAGGGTGTGACCATGTGACCAAATCCTGACCAATGGTGAGTAAGCAGCAATATGGATGCCAATTCTAGGTTGTGCCATAAAAACAAGGGGAACGCCCTCCCATGTTGTCCCCTTTTCCCTAACCCCACTAGCTGGAATGTGGGTGCGTCATGGGTCAATTTCCAGCAGCCATCCTGAATCATGAGAAGCTGAACAGCTGAACTCACAGAGGTCACTGGAGGGTGGAGCACGTCAGAGAGGGTAGGAGGCTCCATACTTATCTGGAAAGGGTGGAAAACACGATGGAATGAGACAGAAAGGGCCTGCACCCCTGATAATAGTGGGACCACCCTCTACTCCCCTGGGCTGTAATTAGACTTGAGAAAAATGTGCTGTCTTATTTAAGCACACCGATTGGTTTGGGTCTGTGTACTCACCCAAACCTCATGTCAAATTGTAATGTCCAGTGATAGAGAAGGGGCCTGATGGGAAGTGACTGGGTCACGGGGGTGGATTTCCCCTTGCTCTTCTCGTGATAGTGAGTGAGTTCTCACAAGATCTGGTTGTTTAAAAGTATGTAGGACCTCCTCCTTCACTCTCTCTTCCTCCTTCTCCCGCCACATTAAACGTGCCTCCTTCCCCTTCACCTTCCTCCATGATTGTAAGTTTCATGAGGCCTCCCCAGCCATGTTTCCTCTACAGCCTGTGAAACTGTCAATTAAATCTCTTTTCTTTTCTTTTTCTTTTTTTTAATTTTGAGACAGAGTTTCGCTCTTTTGCCCAGGCTGGAGTGCAACGGCGCGATCTCGGCTCACTGCAACTTCCGCCTCCCAGGTTCAAGCGAGTCTCCTTCCTCAGCCTCTTGAGTAGCTGGGATGGCAGGTGTCTGCCAACACGCCCAGCTAATTTTTTTTTTTTTTTAGCTGTGATGGGGTTTCACCGTGTTAGCCAGGCTGGTCTCAAACTCCTGACCTCAGGTGATCTGCCTGCCTCGGCCACCCAAAGTGCTGGGATTACAGGCATGAACCAATGTGCCCGCCCTAAACCTCTTTTATTTATAAATTACCCAGTCTCAGGTAGTTCTTTATAGCAATGTGAGAACAGACTAATACACCACTCTTATTTTGGGTCTTTTTCTAACAGCAGCGAAGGCTGCATCCTAACTGTTAAAGGTTGGCTTATCAGTGATACCACTATACCTATTAACCTTGAAGACAAAGTCCATTTTATTAAGGCTGCCTTACATTTATCAAATAAGGTTTGTCCTTGAGTCCTAAGAATACCTATATTAAGAATAAGGGGAAAAAAAGTGCTTCTTCTGTTCTCGACTCTCGCACACCTTTCTACACAATGCTTCTGACACCAGAACTGTGGAGAGTTTTCTCTACACAGCAAGCAAGCAGCTCTCTAGAAGACACCTGCTGAGTGCTCTATATTTCAATTCTGACACTATCTCCAAGGAGATAGTGCCAGATCTCATAGGTCAAGGGCTCAATTTTACAAGGTTGCCCCCACTTGAAATGCCAATCACAGGTAGTATAAAAAAGTTGTCACCTATACTTCTTCGTGACTGGCTATAAACTGGGGTTCCCATAACCCCCTCCTCAGGTTTGATTAATTTGCCAGAGCAGCTCACATAACTCAGGGCAATGCCTTACTTACTTTGATCTGTTTATCATAAAGAATAAGACACAGGATGCAGATGAACAAGCAGAGTGATGCCCCAGGTGTGGTATAGGGAAGGGCATGGGGTTTCCATGCCCTTTCTGGGGTGCTCCATCCTCCAAGGGTTCATGGGTTCAGCTACTCAGAACCTCACCTGAATCCCTTCCTTTTGGGTTTTTATGGAAATTTCATTATGTAGGGTAGGCATGATTGATTGCATTGCTGGCCACTGATGATCAGCTTGACCTTCAGCCTCTCTCCTCTCTCAGAAGCTTGAGGGAGGATGGAGACTGAAAGTTCCAAGCCTCTAACCACGTGGTTGGTTCCCTTGACACCCAGCCCCGCATCGTGAGGCTATCTCTGGGCTCACCAAGAGTCACTTCATTAGAACAAGCGTTTCCTGTTACCCAGGAAATGCCTAAGATTTAGCAGCTCTGTGTCAGACATTCCTATCACTCAGGAAATTACAAAGGTCTTAGGAGCTCTGTGCCAGGAACCAGATATCAAAGACCAAATATTAGAACAAAAGTTTATCCTAGTACCTTTATCTAAAAAGACTTTAGAAGCTGTAAGTCAGAAAATGGAGGAAATAAGTAGTTCACCATATTACAAACTGTAATAGCATAAAGATGCTACAGATGGTCATGAACTATCAGGTAATTCAGAGATTCCCAAGCTATTCCATGGAAATCTGAGACTTTTAAGTGATTAAGTAAAAGGGTGCTGTGGTCAAATAACTTTGAGATATGTTACGTGCTATATTCCCCACTTGAGGACTCAATGTATATGAAAGTCTCTCAGAAGTCCTGAAGGAAAGAAATCTATTTAACTGCTTTTTTCCTCCTTTTGTAAAACTTAAAAAAAATGAAATGTAAATCAACTATCAAACAGTACAGAAAACATACATTACAGCTCAATCAATTATTACATCATGACTGTCCACTTGACCATCTCACAGGTCAGAAGATAGAGTATTGCAGCAGAGTTCAGCTGCTTCCTCATACTTCCTCCCACCAATATCTCATCTCCTCTTTTCTCTCCCAAGATGACCATTTTTCCCCATTTCTTTCTTTCTTTCTTTTTCTTTTCTTTTTTTTATTTTGAAATGGAGTCTCACTCTGTCGCCCAGGCTGGAGTGCAGTGGTGCGATCTCGGCTCACTGAAAGCTCCACCTCACAGGTTCATGCCATTCTCCTGCCTCAGCCTCCCAAGTAGCATTTTTTCCCATTTCTAACACCTTAGTGCAGCTTTTCCGATTTGAACTTTATATAAAGGAAACTGTGAAGTATATATTTGTGTTTGGTTTCCCTCATTCAACATAATGTTTGTAAGATCCATTCATGTGTTGGATGAAGTTTGGGTTGTTCATTGTCTTTGCTATAGAGTATTTCATTCTCTAATTATTCTAATTTAATTGTCCATTCTAACACCAATACTCTTTTGGATTGCTTCCCTTTAGAGGCTCTTATAAATAGTACTTCTGTGAACATTCATGTAGATGTCTTGTGCTAAGCTTGTGAATGTATTTCTGTATTGTGTATCTCTAAAAGAGACGTTGTTAGAATATCACATACCTTTGACTTAAATAGGTAATGTTAAACAGTTTTCAAAAGTGGCTATACTAGTTTACGCCCCCACCTGTAGTGTATGAGAATTTGAGTTGGTATTGTCAGAAATTTTAATTTTAGTTATTCTGGTGGGTGTGAAATAGTGTCACATTATGGTTTTAATCTTCATTTCCCTGATGTCTTGTGAAGTCAAACACCTTTTCTGATGTTTCTAACCCTTAGAGTTTTTCTTAATGACATATCTATGCAAGTCATTTGCACCTTTTTTTTTTGGTTGCCTGGCTTTATTTTTATATTAATATTAAAGGGTCCTTTATATTATCTGTGGCTTGTTTCACTCTCTTAACAGTATTTTTGGATGAACAAAACTTATTAATTTTAATATAGTTCATTTTCATTCATTCTCTTTATGTTTAATGCATTAGTGTCAGATTTAAGACAGTGTTCTCTACCCCAAGTTAATGAATATTTCCTAACTTTATTTTCCAGAGTTTTATTATTTTACCTTTCACATTTAGATCTATAATCCACCTGAAGGTAATTTTTTATGGCATGATATGTGGATTACATTTTACTTATTTTTTTCCAAATACAAATCCATTTGACTCAACACAATTTGTTGAAAAAAATTGTTTTCTGCCACTGTTCTACAATGCTACCTTTTTCTCATAAATTAAGTGTCCAAACATGCATAATCTCTTCCTGCATTCCACTCTGTTTCATCCATCTTGGGCCAGTTCCACACTTTCTTAATCACGGTAACTTTGTAAGTCTTTGTACACAGCAAAGCAATTTCCCTACCTTGTCCTTCTTCAAGAGTGTCTTGGCTCTTTCTATTTTTTCTTCTTCTTTAAGTTACTGAAAAATTTGTTCCACAATTTCTCAAGGTGATTATAAACTTTTGAATTTTTTATAGTTCTATTTATTTTGCTTCAAAATATTTGAAGATTATTAGTCATAGAATTTTGTAAGTTTTACACTTGCATTACAAATTGACACTTTTCTCATAACAAAATGTCTTTGTATCTCTAACAATGTTTTTTGACTTTAAATTTACTTTGCTTTTATTAATATAGCTACCCAAGGTTTCTTTTGTGAATCTTGCCTGGTTAATTTTTATACTTTTACTTTCAAACTTTCTGTATTCATACTTTATTTATTTCATACTTTATCAATAAAGTATGAAAGTCATACCTTATTGATCGTATTGTATTGATGTATTATTTTGTAAGTAGCATATTGCTATTTATGTAGTCCATTTACATTTAATGTAAAGCAGATAATTATGTTTTAATCATATTATTAACTCTTTTCTATTGTTCCAGCTATCTGTGCTTCTTTTTCTCCCCCTTTTCATCTTCCTTTGAATTTGTTAAGATTTTTTTTTTTAAATTTATTTCTTCTCTCTCCCTTTTTGCTAAGTTGTTACAAGTATTTTTACTGTTCTTTTGCTGGTTAATTAGAGAATATAATCTGCATCCTTGTCTTATCAAAGTTTAATTATTAGTTGGTACTTTTATCTCTTCTTGGACAATACAAAACTCTAATAATACTCTAACTCCATTAGTCCTTATCATGAATGATATGCTATTATCTCTGTGCATTTTAATTATATATGTACACATGTATCTCCATCTTATTGTTTCCTTTAATTAAGGCCTGATTAAGATAAATTTTCTGATTTTTATTTGCATAAAATTTCTTCATTCTTGAAAATATTCTCACTCGTTATGCAATCTTAGGTTAACACTTTTTTCATCAGCACGTTGGATAAATGTGTCGTTACATTGTCTTCTATGATAGTTTCTGCTGTGATGTTAGCTGTCAGTCTAATTTTGACTGCTTTAAATGTAATGTGTTTATTTTTTTCTGGCTGGTTTTCAGAGGGTTTTTTTATTCTTTGTTTTTTGTTTCCAGCAGTTTTATCCTGATACACCTGTCATTTCATTTTTATGTATTCTGCTGTTACTTTTATTTATTTTTATTTATTTTATTTTATTTTATTTATTTAGGGCTTCATGGATTTGTGGTTTGATGTCTTTCATTAGTCCTATGACATTCTCAGAGGATCTTTCCAAATATTTCTTCTAATCCATGCTGCCTCTTTTCTTGCTGTGGGTCTCCAGTTTCAGATAATTATCAGTGCTTGCTTTATATCCCTTAGCCTCTCTTTTGCATTTTCATTCCTTTTGTCACTCTTCACATTTCATTCTGGATATTTTCTTCTGACCAATTTTCCAAAACTCTGGTTCTCTTTTCAGTTGTGTTTAGTCTATTTCTGACTTCATCCATTGAGTGTTTAATATTGATCATTGTATTTTTAAGTTTCCATTCAATTCTTTCTTATGGTTTTCATTTCTTTGTCAAAAATGCTCAATCTTGCTGTTTTATTTCTTGAACTAATAATTACAGTTATAGGTCAGTATCTGGTACTTCCTTTCCAGGTTCCCTTGTGGGTCTATTTCTTATATCTGTTGTTTGTATTGGTTTTTATTTTAATGTTGTCCAGGCTTTTTCTCTACTTGGTTTTTATTATTACTATTAACAGTTAAGAATTGTGGCCCAAAACTTTGTAGACATAATTTTTGGCCTTAGATGATGCTAATTTTCTCCACAAAGGTATACACTACTTCTGGTAAGCAGTTCGGAACACTAGTAATTGAGGTTTAACAAAATCCAATTTTAGAATCTGAATATGATGAAAAACAAGGCTTAGTCCCTGAGAGAGATAACTTACTCACAAGCCAGCCTTACTGCTATTAATAGCCTATTGTCCTACAGGGTCTCAATACCAAGGAGATGGATTTCCAAGGGCTCCCCAGAGTGGAGCCTGGTTGTAATAAGAATTTTTTTTTTTTTTTTTTTTTTTTTGACCCTGGTTCCTAGTACAGAGTTCTTAAAACCCATGGAATTTCCTGAGTGATAAAAATGTCTTATTCTTCATGATGAGCTCCTTTGGATTACCCAAGTTTATGCTAATGAGGTGACATGATACAACCCCTAGATAGCCTCAACATGGGGCTGGTTAGTAGAAAGACCATGTAATTAGAGGGTTACAACTTTCAGCCCTACCCATCACCTTCTGGGAAGGAAGAGGGTACTGGAGATTAAGCTCTATAAAAACTCTTGAACAAGGAGATTTTGGTAAGCTGCTGGGTTGGTGCTTGGGGGTGTCATGCCCAGAGAGAGCATGAAAGCTTCATACATACACCCCCTCCATACCATATGTTGCCCTCTGTGTTGCCTCCATCTGAAGTGTTCCTGAGTTATATCCTTTATCATAAGCCAGTAAATGTAAATAAATTGTTTCCCTGATTTCTGCAAGCTATTCTAGCAAATTATTAAACCTTAAGAAGGAGTCATGGGAGCCACCCATTTTATAGCTGGTTGATCAGTGGTAGGAAAGGTCTGGACTTGCAATTGACATCTGAAGTGAGGAGGTAGTTTTATGGGACTGAGCACTTAACTCATGGGATGTGAGGCTAACTCTAAGTAGATAATGTCAGAAATTAATTAAATTGTCGGACACCTAGCTGGTATCAGAGAATCTGTTGGTGAGGGAAAAAACCCCACACATGTGATGTCAGAAATGTTATATGAGTGTAGAGAAACTGTTTTTCCAGAGCTGTCAACTGTGATTTTTGCTCCTCCATTCCCTTGTGACTGTAAACAATGCTGTTCAGCTTCTTAATGCCTCAACTACCTCTTCCAAATGGGTAGACACCACTTGTGAAAAAGGAATTCTAAATGCCAACCTTACTTCTATGGGTTTATTTCCTTTCCTAAATTTTATTCTCCATAATCCATCACTGTATTGTTAGTTCAAACTCTTCTGTTAATATTTTCCCAGATTTTCTATTTTTAGCTAGAAAAATTGGCTCCAGTTTCCAATTCCATCATTACAAAAAGAGAAAATCCCTGTTTAGCTCACTTTAAGCCAGCCTTGAACAATCATACATTATCACAAACATACCTTTACTATGGAAATCTTGTTATGGTATTGTAGAATGCAGTTTTGGAAAAAGCTGATGTAATTTATCTAGCATTTGGAGTAAAATTTTCATATGGCATTTGGGAATAAAAATGATTCAAAATATTATATTAACCATTTTTCTTTCTGAGAAAACACTGAACACTATGAACATTATTTTTTCTTAATAAGCTAAGGTCATGAGTGCTTCCATACTGCTGTTCATATTGTAATACTTACATACCTTCCTATCTATATTTTTGCTGTCATCAAGTTATATTTTATTCACTCTGCATATGCTGAGAACATACTGAGTGTTATTTCTTTTATTCAATGAACCAAGGTCATGATTATTAGCATCAGTTATTACAGTTTTAAAACAGGGCTGCATTCAAGGGCCACTGTGGCTTCTCCATCTGCAGCATTTATTTAACACGTTATACGTGCGAGACAGTCTCCTGAGGGCTCTGTTCTTACTCATATAATCCCAAGCAATAAATGCTGTTATTATTCCTAGTTTTCAGATAAAAGGTGGAGACTACAAAGAGGTTTAGTAACACACCAGGTTGCACCCTTCGCGAAAGAGGGCAGATGCTCACAAATCTCATCCCAGGCCCGTGCTGGGGCCATGTGCACGGATTACCTGGAATGACTGGCCCACAGACTCCATCCCTGGGGAGTGTTTGATGCTTAGTTTTCATTTCTATCTCTCCCCACTTTTGTTGGTTGTCTATCATTGAATTTCTAAGAGTTAAGTACTCACCCAATGTGTCTGCATTTGTACCACACACAGAGAGAGACAAAGTGAGAAGGCGAGTTCAATACATTTTGATGAAGATAGGAAGGTACCCTCCTCTGATGAAAATACAGTTTTAGTGACTAAACATCTGCTTTCGTTGCTCATAGGGCTTTGCTTTGTTTTTGTTTTGCTTACTTCCTCATTTTTTTAAGTTTAACAATTGATATGTTGATTGCTTTAGAAAACAGAAGATTAGAGTTTTTGTTCCTTTGCTCTTTGTTTACCGCATCTGCATATGTATTATACTATGTCTCTTCATTTTGAAAGAAGAATCTCTACAGCAAAAACTTTTGATCTAAAAAGACAGGTTTATGAACACAGTCCAGTTAAATAGTAACCCTGGCTTTAGCACTGCTCATAGCAACCACCTGCCTGCCTTGAGATCTTCAAGTATTGGTTTCCAGCACTTGGCAGTTTGAAAGAAGGAACTAAGGGTGGAAGGAACTAGGAGAGCGTAATTCCAGACATTATGAGTTGGTGTTTATAATGGAGCATGAGTTGTGGGCAGATACCACACCACGTTCAAGGGGAATGTAGAAAAGCAAAGGAAGACATTTGTCCTGGTGTCCTAGAGAAATCCTCAAACCACGGATACAGGAGGGCAGATGTTCACTGAAGCTTTGCTTACAAGAGTAAACCAGGAAACAGCTCACACACCAGCAAAGGATATGAGGGAATAAATCACAGTATACAAACACAATGCGATTTTTCACATCTTTTAGAATATGTTAGTTAATAATAATTCATAGTGAGTAAGATTGTCATGTATCAGAATAGGTAAATGTTTTAAACAAAACGTTGAATTTAAAAATATAGCTTCAGAATAAAATATATATAAATAAATATGATATATGTGTAGTTTACATGTATGGTATATGCAGTTGACTGTTAAACAATGTGAGGGTTAGGGGTGACAATCCTCTGTGCAGTTGAAAATCCATGTATAATTTTTTGGTGTTAAATTGAGACAGGATGTCTCTGTCATCCAGGCTGGAGGGCAGTGGCATGATCACGGCTCACTGTAGCCTCCATCTCTAGGACTGAAGTGATCTTCCCACTTCTGGTCTCCCTAGTAGCTGGGGCCACAGATGTGCACCACCATGCCAGGCTGTTTCTTTTTTTTTGGAGAGAAGGAGTTGCTCAGGTTGGTCTTGAACTTCTGGGCTCAAGCGATCCTCTAGTATTGGCCTCCCAAAGTGTTGAAATTACAGGCGTGAGCCACCATGCCTGGCCAAAAACCATGTATAACTTCTGACTCCCCCAGAACTTAACCACTAATAGCCTACTGTTTACTAGAAGCCTTACTGATAACATAAACAGTCAATTAACACATATAGCATACATGTGTATAACACATGTAGCATACATAATACATGTATGCTACATGTATTCTCAAAGTGAGCTAGAGAAAAAACATTAAGAAAATCATAAGAAAGAGAAAATATATTTACTGTTCATTAACTGGAAGTGGACCATTATAAAGGTTTTCATTCTCATTGTCTTCATGTTGAGTAGGCTGAGGAAGAGGAGGAAGAGGAGGAGTTGGTCTCTCCGCCTCAGAGGCAGCAGAGGCACAAGAAAATTTACTTATAATGGGACTCATGTAGTTCAAACCCCACTGTTCAAGGATCAACTATATATATATTGTATATGTCATACATAATATATATATCATATATTATGATGATGACAACATCTTGTTTTAATTTTAGATTCAGGGATTACATGTGCAGGTCTGTTACAAGGGTATATTGCATGATGCTGAACATTGGGCTTCTGCTGAAAACCTGTCACCCATATAGTTAACATAGCACCCAGCTGGTAGTTTTTCAGCCCTTTCCCTCTTCCCTTGTTTGGAGTTCCCAGTGTCTATAGTTTCCATTTTTATGTCCATGTGTGTCCCATTGTTTAGCTCTACTTATAAGTGAGAACATGTAGTATTTAGTTTTCTGTTTCTGTGTTAATTCACTTAGGATAATAGCCTCCAGCTGCATCCACGTTGCTGAAAATGACATGACTTTGCTCTTTTTTTTTTTTTTTTTGACAGAGTTTCACTCTTGTTGCCCAGGCTGGAGTGCAACAGTGCAATCTCAGTTCACTGCAAACTCTGCCTCCTGGGTTCAAGCAATTCTCCTGCCCCAGCCTCCTGAGTAGCTGGGATTACAGGCATGTGCCACCATGCCCAGCTAATTTTGTGTTTTTAGTACAGATGGAGTTTCTCCACATTGTTCAGGCTGGTCTCGAACTCCCAACCTCAGGAGATCCACCTGCCTCGGTCTCCCAAAGTGCTGGAATTACAGGCATGAGCCACCACGCCTGGCTGACTTCGTTCTTTTTTATGGATGTGTAGTATTCCACGGTGTATATGTACCACATTTTCTTTATTTAATCTGCTGTTGATGGGCACGTGGGTTGATTCCAAGTCTTTGCTATTGTTAATTATGTTGTGATGAACTTACAATTGCAGGTGACTTTTTGGTAGAATGATTTGCTTTCCTTTGGGTATATACCCAGAAATGGGATTGTTGGGTTGAATGGTAACTCTATTTTTTGTTGCTTGAGAAATCTCTAAACTGCTTCACACAGTGGCTGAACTAATAAGGCATTCCCACCAACAGTATGTTAGCATTCCCTTTTCTCTGCAATGTTGACAAGATCCGCTATTTTGTGACTTTTTAATATTAGTCACTCTGACAGGTGTCAGATGGTATCTCATGGTTTTGATCTGCATCTCTTTGATTAGTGATGTTGAGCATTTCTTTATATATTTGTTGGCCACTTGAATATCTCCTTTTGAGAAGTGTCTGTTCATGTCCTTTGCCCACTTTTTAATGGGGTTATTTGTTTTCTTTGCCCACTTTTTAAGGGAGTTGTTTGTTTTCTTTGCCCACTTTTTAATGGAGTTATTTGTTTTCTTCTTATGGATTTAAGTTCCTCATGGATTCTGGATATTTATTCTTCAATGGATGCATAATTTGTAAATATTTTCTCCCACGCTGTAGGTTGTGACCTGTTGACAGTTTCTTTTGTTGTGTGGAAACTCTTTAATTTAATTAGATCCCACTTGTCATTTTTGTTTTTGTTTCATTTGTTTTTAAGGACCGAGTCATAAATTATTTGCCTAGGCCAATGGATGACATTTTTCTATGGCTAAAACATACTAAACTGGACCATTTGTATGGATACAGGAATTTATAGTTCCAGTATAAAAACATTGATGAGAAGGATCCAAACCTACTCTAATATAGTGGCCATATCTGGAAACAGAAAGGCTCAGGCAAGGGTCCCAAGGGAGCTTCAGGCTTGGGGTGGACACAGAGATGCATCACCCAGGCTCCATTCTGGGAAGGCTTTGCTGTCCAGCAGTAGGAAATGTGTTGGCAGACAGGCCCTGGCTGAAGCTCCTTCAGGGACAGGCCCAGCACCCAAACTGCTCTGCTCCAGGCCTCATCTTCCCAGGGCAGCCACATCTAGGGACTGAGCAAGGTAGGGGGACAGAGGCCACCCGCTGCTGGGCGATTTGCTCCAGGGCTCCTGGTTAGTACTCCGCTGAGCTGCCTGGTGGTTCCATTTCCCCCTCTGCTCAGTTCTGCTCTCTCTCTCATCCCTTCCTTTAGGATCTAGTATCCCAAACTTGGTCTCAGTGACTGCTCTCTGAAAACCCCACCTGCAACAAACTGGATTGGCACTGTTTTATTTCTTTAAAACAATTATTCTAAATATAAACAGTAAATACAGCCGTGCAAGTGCGTTCTGTCCTTAGGGAGCTGAAACACACAGACTTGTTTGACTACATCCACATTCACTAGGGAGAAGATCACTAGAGGTTTACAGATTTTGAGTTTTATTTTCCTTTTATTAACATAAAGACAGTTTTGCTCATTGAAGTGCTTATTTCAGAGCCTGACTTTCTCATTGAAACCATGGCTGCTCGGACCCAGGCTCTCCACACGAGGTAATGAATGTGCAAGCACTTTGGGGGGAAAATAAGTGCCTGACACCTGATCTAAACATGTTTGTTTCCTTTTTATTCTCATTGTCATCACCATCATCCTCATCAACACTTCCTAAAAATACAATGACAGAGCAGTGAAGTGAAAATGACAAGGGGGGTGTGTGTGTGTATGTTGCCATAGTTTCCAGATAGCCTACTAGTCTATGTTAATCTATTAGTCGGCTTGGGCTGCCCACAGCAAAACACCACAGGCTGGGTGACTTAGCCTAAGCCAAAAGAACAAAGCTGGAGGCATCACGCTACCTGACTTCAAACTATACTACAAGGCTACAGTAACCAAAACAGCATGGTACTGGTACCAAAACAGAGATATAGACCAATGAAACAGAACAGAGTCCTCAGAAATAATACCACACATCTACAGCCATCTGATCTTTGACAAACCTGAGAAAAACAAGAAATGGGGAAAGGATTCCCTATTTAATAAATGGTGCTGGGAAAATTGGCTAGCCGTAAGTAGAAAGCTGAAACTGGATCCTTTCCTTACTCCTTATGCGAAAATTAATTCAAGATGGATTAGAGACTTAAATGTTAGACCTAATACCATAAAAACCCTAAAAGAAAACCTAGGTAATCCCATTCAGGACATAGGCATGGGCAAGGACTTCATGTCTAAAACACCAAAAGCAACGGCAACAAAAGCCAAAATTGACAAATGGGATCTAATTAAACTAAAGAGCTTCTGCACAGCAAAAGAAACTACCATCAGAGTGAACAGGCAACCTACAGAATGGGAGAAAATTTTTGCAATCTACTCATCTGACAAAGGGCTAATATCCAGAACCTACAAAGAACTCAAACAAATTTACAAGAAAAAAACAAACAACCCCATCAAAAAGTGGGCAAAGGATATGAACAGACATTTCTCAAAAGAAGACATTCATACAGCCAACAGACACATGAAAAAATGCTCATCATCACTGGCCATCAGAGAAATGCAAATCAAAACCACAATGAGATACCATCTCACACCAGTTAGAATGGCAATCATTAAAAAGTCAGGAAACAACAGGTGCTGGAGAGGATGTGGAGAAATAGGAACACTTTTACACTGTTGATGGGACTGTAAACTAGTTCAACCATTATGGAAAACAGTATGGTGATTCCTCAAGGATCTAGAACTAGAAGTACCGTATGACCCAGCCATCCCATTACTGGGTATATACCCAAAGGATTATAAATCATGCTGCTATAAAGACACATGCACACGTATGTTTACTGTGGCACTATTCACAATAGCAAAGTCTTGGAATCAACCCAAATGTCCATCAGTGACAGACTGGATTAAGAAAATGTGGCACATATACACCATGGAATACTATGCAGCCATAAAAATGGATGAGTTTGTGTCCTTTGTAGGGACATGGATGCAGCTGGAAACCATCATTCTCAGCAAACTATCGCAAGAACAGAAAACCAAACACCACATGTTCTCACTCATAGGTGGGAACTGAACAATGAGATCTCTTGGTCTTGGGAAGAGGAACATCACACACTGGGACCTATCATGAGGTGGGGAGGGACTGCATTGGGAGTTATACCTGATGTAAATGACGAGTTGATGGGTGCTGACCAGTTGATGGGTGCAGCACACCAACATGGCACAAGTATACATATGTAACAAACCTGCACATTGTGCACATGTACCCTAGAACTTACAGTATAATAATAAAAAAAAAAAGAAAAAAAAATTAAAAATTGCAGCTGGCTGCCAGTGCAGTATTCTTGGGGCAAATGGGAAATGGGTTAACAACAGAAATTTATTGTCTCAGTTTTAGAGACTGGAAGTCTCAGATCCAGGTGCCAGCAGAGAGGTGAGGGCTCTGTTCCTGGCTTACATACAGTCACCTTCTTGTTGCATGCTCATGTGACCTCTTCTTTGTGTACCTGCAGAGACTGCCCAAGCCCCGGCATCTCTTCTTTTAAGGACACTAATTCCACTGGATTAATTCCACCCTTATGAACTCATTTAACGTTAACAACCTTTTATAGGTTGCATCTCCAAACATAGTCACATGGGGGTTAGAGTTTAAACACATGACTTTGGGAGGGACACAAACAGTGAATACAAAGAGGATTGAGTTTGATTCCGTAAGAAGCAGAATCTAAAGTCTTGAGTTGTTGAAGGTGAAAGCACTGACACTAGAGAAAAGGACAGGATGGGAGGGAGAATGCAGGAGGAGAAGCCTGCTAAATCTTTAGCATAAAGAAACACAGTCAGGAAGCTAGAATTCAGAGGGAGACCCACCCGTGCCAAGCTCCATGATGTCAGGTGTAGCCTTTTGCTTAGTCAGAGAACTTGCCCCCACAGAAGGCTTAACTTCTGCACATGCACCACACAGCAGTAACAAGGCCTCAACACCTGACAGCAAAAATCATCAGTGAAGACAAAGGCAACAGGAAATGCAAGAGCAGAGTCATTTTTGGAGGATGATCTTGCCCAGGTCCAATGAGAGAGGGAGTTGGGACATGCCAATAGAAACCAGAACTGTTTTTCTCACTCATCTGCTGAGACCCAAGGGTCTCATTTCTTTTAGGGTTTTCCTGAAGGCATCCATTTTCAGCCCTATAATTTTTAGGCTCTGTCACAATAGTTTATGAGAGTAATTATGTTTATCCTTTATTTGGCTAAAACTAATGAACCAATGATAAACAACTCAGCATTTTCTTCTCTGTTGAATAACGAATATTAATTAACCTGTCAAAAAAGGACTGGCACTCATTACCAAATATAGCATTGACTCATTTGCATGCCAAGGCATGGAAAGGCTGCCGCGGGTTTTGAAAGGGAAGTGTGTTCAAATGCTATCAGAGCACTTGCATTGCCTATGGTCTCAGCCACAGGAGCTACGAGGGACTGAGTTTTGGCCCCAAACACCTGATTGCCATTTGAATCTTCTGTTGGCATCATAGCCGCTCATCAAACTTCTCGGTGGTTGATTTGAAAATGTCTGTGCTTTGAAAATGTGCCACCAGCAAGCACCAGGAACTCGGCCAAGGGCAACTGCAGTGCCATCTTTGGTGACATATGGTGGTATCTGCATTTTAATAGAGCCAACATATGGATTCTAGCCTTCTCCTCTTGGGAGGAAGGATGGTGTGGTGAAGAAGGAGCTGTTGATCCATGGATTGGGCATCTGCATAAACACAGTGTATTTAGCCTGGGCATTGAGTTGGCTTCATTCTGAGCATTCTTCAGGTGGCATTTGTGAAGGCTGTATCCCCCATTAGATAAGCAATGGGCAGTTTGACCTGGCCAAAAGGGAGCAATAAAACAAGGAGAAGTGTCATGTCTTTTTTGTATTTTTGTAAGGCTTTGGGAAACACTTTTTAAAATACAAAACAGAACTGACTTGCAGGAAATAGTAGGACATTAAGTGATTTCATATTATGAGGCAGAATTTTTTAAAATCTAAATTAATCTTGAGTGAATGGGAATGTGAAAGGAAGATAATAAAGTATTAACTAGTTTTGGCCAGACATGCCTCGACTAATGGCTCGTTCCTGTAATCCCAGCACTTTGGGAGGCTTAAGTGGAAGGAGTGCTTAAGGCCAGGTGTTCAAGTCCAGCCTGAGTAACATAGTGAGACCCCCATTTTTACAAAAAATTTAAAAAATTACCTGGGCATGGCGGTGCATGCCTGTAGTCCCAGCCACTTGGGAGACTGAGGTAGGAGGATTGCTTGCGCCTAGGAGTTTGAGGCTGCAGTGAGCTATGATCTTTATACTGCACTCCAGCAGGACAACAGAGCAAGACCCTGTCAAAAAAATATTAACTTTTCTGTGATCATGAGGAAGTATTCCCTCACTTTAACCCTTAACTCAGCTACAGTTTCAAGGGACCATGTGGAATCAGGAAGATCAACTGGGCATGTCCTGACTTGCCCTTTAGGACCTGGGCTGGTCTCTGCCCCTTCGCTCAGAATGCTGACACACAGGACACTCAACTGAGAATCAACTGCTCAGGGCCAATTTTTTTTTTTTTTTTTTAATTACCAAAGAGAAAACCAAAGTTTTAAAGCATTTATGACTCAGACTTGACATTGCCTCTCATTTGTTTACTCCCAGGCCGGAACAGTGCTCTTTCTACCCCGTCAGTTTAGCTACGGCTTGAAGTTGAAGAATAGAGAGGAGAGCAAGTGGTAGGAGAGAGAGAAGAAGAAGAGAAAGAGACAGACAGAGAGAGAGACAGAGAGAGAGAGAGAGAGAGAAAGAGAGAGAATAATACCAGGAATGAAACAGTGGTGGCATTTTTGTACATGGTAAGGTAGTGTGGGGTTTAGAGGGAACACAGTCCAGACCAACATTCTCACTTCTGATACCAATTGCAAATTCAGGAGGTTTCCAAAACCATTCTCAATTCAATCATTTTTTAGAAGGACTTGCAGAACTCAGGGAAAGGTGCTGTTATAGCTTATCATGAGGAATTGCTGCATATCACAATCAGCTAAGGGAAGAAGCACCTGGGCAGAGTCTGGCAGGTTCCAAATAGTTTCCAGATGATATGGTTTGGCTCTGTGTCCCCACCCAAATCTCATCTTGAATTGTAGTAATCCCCATGAGTCTCGGGAGGCACCTGATGGGAGGAAATTGAATCATGGGGGTGGGTTTTTCCTGTGTTGTTCTCATGATAGTGAATAAGTCTCACAAAATCTGATGGTTTTATAAAGGGGAGCTCCCCTACACATGCTCTCTCTTGCCTGCCGTCATGTAAGACATTCTCACGAAATCTGATGGTTTTATAAAGGGCAGGTCCCCTGCACATGCTGTCTCTTGCCTGCTCTCATGTAAGACGTTCTCATGAAATCTGAGGGTTTTATAAAGGGGAGCTCCCCTGCACATACTCTCTCTTGCCTGCTGTCATGTAGGACGTACCTTTCCTCTTCCTTTGTCTTCTGCCATGATTGTGAGGCCTCCCCAACCATGTGGAAGTATGAGTCCATTAAACTTCTTTCCTTTATAAATTACCCAGTCTTGGGCCTGAGGTAAATAGACACATCCTTATTAGAAGGGACATTCCAAGGTCCTGCACACCGTGTCTCAGCAGCTGGGGACAAAAGCCAGACCTTTCCTTGGGCAAGGTTAAATCATTTACTGCACAGACAGTGACCGTTAGCCCAATAATTTCAGGCAGGGTTTAGTGAGGAATTAACTGAGATGGGGCAGAAGAGTTCTGCAAATCCTTCTAAAAACTTATACGAATTGAGAATAGTTTTGGAAACCTCCTGAATCTGCAATTGGTGTCAGAAGTGAGAATGTTGGTGTGGACTGTGTTTCCTCTAAACCCCACACTACCTTAACATACACAAGTGACCAAGTTATGAAGGGCCTTGAGTGCCGTGCTGGGGACTCAAGGCTTTATCCTGAGAACAGCAGCAAATGGGGCCTTAAGGTGTTCAAGCAGGATCCAATATTGGTGTTAGGAAGTCAATGACCACAGGATGGAGGAGGATGGATGGGAGGCAGGGCAGGGGCAGACAAGGCAAGAAACCAAAAGTGAAGAAGACCAAACAACGAGCCTCCACCTCGAAAACAGCCAAACTCACCCTCCAAAGGATGAGGACTTCGTCTCTGAAACCGAAACTCAGTCTCAGAATTGACTTTTTTGAAAAGTCTATTATTTTTCTTGATTTACTTATTGTCAACAGGATTGAAGATGTTTGAAAAAAGTTGAATTTTAGAATTTAACATTCGACATCTCTTTATTAGCAAGGCATGCTAGTAAGCAGACTGGGCTTTCAGTGTGGTGCAATATGGAGTGTGGAGGGGTCACAGGCACATGGGTTGTGATGTCCTCAACACAGAGTGGTGTGGGGGTGCAGGAATGATGCTCCAGCAACAGACAGTATGCATAGGAGATGTGAGGGGGGAGTGTGATGCTCCCCAGATGAACCTGGAGGAAGGACAAACATCCCTTCTCTGTTCTGTGAGCACTTCTCATGAGAGAAGCTCTAGGTCATCTGGTTTTTCCTAGATAATGGTGACCTCATTTTCTTTCCACTCAGGATATTTTTTGAAGACCTCTATGTCTCTCTGAATTTCTATTAAGTAATCCATTTATTTACAGGAATCTTCTAAAAGCACTTTCTGTTAACCATACGAATGGTGTAGGTGAGGAAAAATAATTTTCTCCTCCACTCTTCATGAGTTCTTAACTGAGACTCCTGGGAAGGAAAAAACAGATTATCAAGAGAAAAATGGACAGAAGTTTAATTGCATGTACAAGTATATGTTCTGTATACATGAGAAATAACTCAAAGAGTTGAGTAAATCTCTAGAGTAGATCTCAAAAGGGTAGTTTAAACTTCAGGCTTAAATACCATTCTTCTCTGAAACAAAGAAAGAAGGATGTGAGAAAAGACCTATTAAAGAGAAATAGCGAAAGCCTGGTGCTCTCACACGCACCTGCAGTCCCAGCTTACTTTTTCTTTAGTCGGCTCTCCTTTTCATTAAGCATTTTTATTTTTTAAGATAACTTCAATTTATTTTTAAATAGTTCTAAATCTAAAAAAGGCACCAAGATGTGAACCCTCACTCCCCATGTCCTGCCGCCCAGTTTCTCTTCCAGAGGAAGCCACTGTTTCTACACACATACACACACACACTCTCTCTCTCTCTCTCTCTCCCATCCCTGTTTCTTTTTCTTTTTCTTTGTTTCTTTTTCTTTCTTTTTTTTTTTTGAGACGCAGTGTCTCTCTGTCGCCCAGGCTTGAGTGCAGTGGCACGATCTCAGCTCACTGCAACCTCCACCGCTGGGATCAAGTGATTCTCCTGCCTCAGCCCCTTGAGTAGCTGGGATTACAGTCATGCACCACCATGCCCAGCTAGTTTTTGTATTTTTAGTAGAGATGGGGTTTGTCCATGTTGACCAGGTTAGTCTCAAACTCCTGACCTCAGGCAATCCACCCGCCTCGGCCTCCCAAAGTGCTGGGATTACAGGTGTGAGCCACTGCGCCAGGCCCCCTTTTTCATTTTTTAGAATCATGCAACAGTAGCATATGCTACACATTTTGCCCCAACATTTGTTTCCATTTTATGATATATCTTGTTGTTTCCCTCGTAGTTCATTTAGGAAGCATTCTTACCCCTCCATATAGCGGCATAGCATTCCACTGCATGCATAGCCCAATATTCACTTGATCAATCCCCTCTTGTTGGATATATCATTTACTTACTGAGGGATCTTGTAAGTATATTGCAGCCCTTGAGTCCACTGGTAAAAATCTTAGCTGTAACTCCATTCATCTTATGGGATACATTGTAACATTCCTGTGAATGGAAATCCAGTATCCTTTTGGGTGATTCAAAGGTTACTGTAGTAACAGTCAATACAAAGGAAACAATGTTAATGAATTCTCCATAGAGCCTTTAGCTTGTCCCAGGTGAAGCTTGTTGAGGCTGCTCTACAGTGTTAAAACACATAGTACCTCCCTCTGGGGATTTTCTTGGAGATACTTAGTATGTCAGATCATCACAGGAGGGTGACAAATGTGAGTGCAGGAACCAACCTGGTACAAACAAGCATATTCAGCTCAGCCACCTGGCTGTGTGTGTCCAACCCAAACAGGTGTCTTGCCTGGTTTGTGTCTCAGTTTTCTCACATGTTAAATGGGGATTATGGAGCTGGGTGTAGTGGCTCATGTCTGTAATCCCAGTGACTCAGGAGCCTGAGGCAGGAGGATCACTTGAGCTCGGGAATTTGAGGCCCACCTGGGCAATGTAGTGAGACCCCACCTCTGTTAAAAGAAAAGAAAAGAAATGGGCAGGAAAGGGACCTTAAACAAAGCTAAGACTTGTTATACAGACTTAAGTTGATGCCTTCTTCATTGATGAAGGCTCTCTAGTGATATGGGGGTAAACCTAGTGATTCTTTCCCTGGTGCAGAGAGGGAGACACCCTTCCAAAAAGAGACTTATCTTACAGATGTAAATCTCTCTTGCAAAAGGGTAGCTTTTTAGTCATATTTGTTTTGGGGTTGGTATGTTTTCGTCTCCAGCAATAGCATTGCATTACCAATAGTTTGAAGGCAGGTCATTGGGCTTGATATTTTCATTTCTGTTCTGTATTTCTTCATCCTTGGGGAGCCACAAAATATTTTAATGGGTAATGGAAGAAGGGTAGAGAAGGAATCCATAAAACACAAACCACACTTGAAATCCTGATGATTTGAACTGGAATATTCTGATCTGCCCCTGAACTGAGTCGTTTGCAGGAATCTGGTGCTTTTGGATGCAGAATGTGCCATGGAAGAACTCCAGAGACACCTGGAAGACAACACTGTGCATGCTCTCATCCAAAAAACATCCACAAAACCTCCCTTATCAGCAAGGCAGGCAGCAAATCTCTAGGAGACAGGAGGAAAAGAGTCAAGGCGTCAGAGGATACCAGCTCGCTGAGCAAGCAAAGCCTTGGTAAAATCACTGAGATGGAACCTGTACTTACATTAACACTTCTGTTACAATTCAGTGAAGTTACAAGAAGCAACAAGAAATCACTGATTAAGTCTCAATGGGAAGAGATTCTAGTGCAACTTCCCAGAGTACAAACAAAGCTGAGTGATCCATAAGACATATCTCTGTCCCCCAAAGACAGAAAGAGACTCCACAGGAGAGGTGTCTCCAGGGACCTCGGCCCCCAGGGAGGTAGAGACAGAGGGCAATAGTGAGTTGGATGCACAGTGGAGACAGCCACAGGGTCATTGTCATCTCTCTGTGGCATGGGGAGTCATTACGGGTATTGCTAAAAAATGCGAAATGTGCCATTGGGGGAAGCTTGGAGTGATTATTTAAATGAAGGCTCATAAGATAGGTTAAAGAAGACAATATTCTAAAAATAAGTAAGCCAAATTATCCTTCATGTTCAATTTATTTAGCCGCTGATAGTTTTTTTAAAAAGGCTCTCATAAGGAAAGATAATTAGCATTTCAGGAGACTGTTGTGGTCACTGTTGCTAGAGGGCAGGTTTGGCTGATGCCATCCACGCTCTGATCACAGACTTGCTTTTGGCTGATGCAGGTTGGTCTGTGTGACTAGAGTGCCATCCATCCCAGGACCACCGTTTTCCAGGTTTATGGCTCATTCATTTCCACACCAGTGATGATGTCAATTGCCCAGGAAAAGTCTTTTCTAGACAAATATGGCTTCCTTTCCAAATCACCAAAATGCATCATACATATTTATTAAAATTCTTTCTTCATACCCACCCTTTTTTTTGGTGAGATTTTCACATAAGCTTCCTTGGTTGCCATAACGAAAAACACCACAGTTAGGGTGGCTTAAACAACAGAAGTTTATTCTGTCTGAGTTCCAGAGGCGGAAGTCCAACATCAAGGTGTTGGCAGCAGGTTGAATCTGTCCAGGCCTCTCCCCAGTTGCTAGGGGTGGCTGGTGATCTTTGCTTTCCTTAGCTTGTTGGAACATCACCTTGATATCTGCCTTTGTGTTTCCATGGCTATCTTCTCCCTGTATCTCTTCACATCATCTTTCCTCTGTGCATGTCTGTCTCTGTGTTCAAAGTTCCCTTTTATAAAGATACCAGTCATGTTGGATAAAGGCCCTCATGTTGACTTGATTATATCTGTAAAGATCCTGTTTCCAAATAAAATCACGTTCCAAGATGCTGCATGTTTGTCTTTTCTTGAGGGACAAAATTCAACCCATGACAGCCTTGCATTTCATTTCCGTAATGCTTGACTTTTTTCATGTTATCGGAGAAATAAACTGAATTCCCAATGCCCAAATGAAGCACTGAAAGACCCGCCTGGGAACTGCAGACCTTTCATGAACGCTCCTGGGTGGGTGGCCACCAGATTTTATTTGCCTGTTTCCTCTATGGCCATGTGTAGCCCCCACCCATCCAACTGCACGTAATTGCTCACAGGGCAGACCATCAGCTAGAAAGGGTAGAGAGGGCTGCAGTAAAGGAAGAGTCTCATCTGCCAACTTGGCTGGCATTGTCTTTTTTTTTTTTTTTTTTTTTTTTCCTGTTGTAGGATTAGGAGAGCGAGGGTTCCATACCATGTTCTGCCACATTGTCAAGAAAATTACAGATTTTGCATATAGCAGCACAGAACCATCCAGTCAATAATGATAATTACAGCTCCTTCAAACTCAATTTCCCTGGCACTAAATGGACTGTGACTGGTGCATTTCTGGAAAACATCGCCCCACATCTTACTCGGCGGCACTTACATACATATAATGATGTTTTGTCCTGATTGAGTACGGCAAATTGGGTTCAGTGGAGCAAGCACTGGGCAGCTCAAAGGTGCTGTTGTGGCTTGGGAGGGAGAGATGACTTGGGAAGAATAAATACAGGTAGTGATGGAAAAAAAAAAAAAAAGACCCCTAGGAAATGAAGTGCCCTGGCAAAGATTGGTGGAGCTGGCAGTGAACCTGGAGGAAGTTCAGAGGCCCAGAAAGGAATAAAGGTCTATCTTCCTGCCCAGTGTCTGCCTCAGGTGCCTTCTTCTGACCTGTGAACTTCCCAGTGCAGAGTTTAGAACAGCATCAGAGAGCACTGGCTTTACGATCAGGCAGACCTGGATACACAGCCCAGATCAGACACTTCCCAGCTGTGTGACTTTACGTAAATGTTTCATTTTCCCACTCTCTCTAATGGAAACGTTAAGACTTGTCTCAGAGAATCGGGATTAAAAGTAATAAAAATGGGGACATAGGAAAAATGTACAGCACATGGGAAAATAAAGTGGTTCCTTTTATAACCTGCTGCTCAGATGACAGGGTGGTCTGTACTGGTGAATAAAGCAAAACTTGCGAACTAGAAGCTGGGCATAAGAATCTTTGGACCACTTCAAAGACTGTGGGAATCTAAAAGATCTTTACTGTGATATTGTGACCTAGTAAGGAAGTCTCTACTTTGAGATTCTAGAGCTGTTTAGAACGACAACAGCAACGTAAGCATGACAAATAACACGTATTTAGTCCTCTCGCAAGGATTACAAATAAACCTACTGCTTTCTTAAACCTCGTTTGAAGGTTGTGGGGCGGGGGCAGCTATTTTAGTCTCAGGTCAACTTCCCCGGCGAGTATATTATTCTTTTGTATATACCAGATTTCAGAGTACATCAAGGTACTGTTAAAGAACAAAATTATTCAATGATACTTGTTAAAACACAATAAGAAAGACTTTGTTCAGGATGATCATGAAAGGTATAAAGACTACTGCAATGGAGTCTTGCAGTGGGAGAGAGATTGGCCTCAATGCTGAACACAGCCCGTGCAAGAGGGAATTCACAGCTGAAGAACAGAGCAGGAGTCAGTGGGTGGAAATGACTAGAAGGAAACATCAGGGGTAGGGGGACTCTGGCTAAACCCACTTAGCAGGATTCTCACTGAAGACAAGCCAGGTGATCAGATGTCACCTTGGGGAGGGTTGAGGATGAGGAAACTGATCAGATATCAAGGGCGGGGATCTTGGCTAAACCGACTTAGCAAGGTTTATATAACTATATATATGTAGCTATATATGTAACTATATATATAGTTTTATATATATAACTGCATATATATAGCTAAAACTGGATATATATCTCTATACATAGATATACAGATAGATCTATATTATGTATGTATAGATAGATAGATAGATAGATAGATAGATAGATAGACTTGCTTTTAACTGGTGCAGGTTGGTCTGTGTGACTAGAGTGCCATCCATCCCAGGACCGCCGTTTTCCAGGTTTATGACTTATTTTTAAATTTATACATAGATATATATATACACACACTATATAATATATAGTATATAGTGTATATATATCTATATATATACAGCTAAAACTGGATTTTGTAAGGAAGTTCACAGATAGGCTGAAGGCTCAGGAGCCTGACTAAAGTTTGGTCAAGCAAAGAGTCAGTTCTGATTCTTGTTCCAAGGAAGAAGACACATTCTTTTATTCTCTGAACGACGTCAGTCCACTTTCTTGTTCAGCTGCCCTTTGCTCATTAATGACTGGCTGAATCATCCACTGACACTTGGCAGCCGAGGAGATCTCCTGCATGGTAGGAGCCATAAGACTTTAATGAAGGGAGTTTAGTTTCTAAGAAGATAGACACAAAACCAAAGACTAATAGCTGGAAAAATTATAAACTTGGTTTCTGAGTCCAGAGGGCAGCCAGTGAAGGGGATTTCTAGATGCTGGGTTTTAAGCATCTTCAGTTGAAGTGAGGGCAGGCAGTGGCAATCTGAAAGATTTTCCTGTTGTGCAGTTAGGATTTGAGGAAGATTGTCCATACATTAGCTCTGGCGGTGGTTTCTCAGAAGTTTACATCTAGCTGTCCAACTTCTACTAGCAGAGCTTCAGGAAAAAAAAAAGCAGTTTAATTTTAGTGATTCCAAGCCAGAAGGTCTAAAGAAAATTGAAGATACTAGCTTGGAGAATCATAGTCAGATATCGAAAGAAATTAGAAGAATTCAGAATCCAGTCCAGAATGAAGATAGATAATAAAACCTCAAAGAAAACAAATAGAGCTAGAATCTAATATTGACTGCACTATAGTTTTCTTCTAGAACATACTTTTTTCCTCTGTACAGTCACCCAATTTCTATCAAAGATAATCAAAGTAAGACTAATCAGTCTGCAAAATAAGTTTGGTTTCATTAAACTTGGCCTGAATATTTATATAAGTGCAGCAAGATTAGTGACTGACCATATAGGCTCTTTTTCAGTTTGCTTTTCTGAAACTTTTAACAAGAAATCAAAGTTTAACAAAGTAAAAACAAGAAAAGACTTTTAAGACTAAGAAGCAAAATCAAGAACTTGCTATCAGGCTGCAACCATGAATTCCTTTCTTCATAAGGTCCTTAAAATTTCCCAGGATTACCAGGCCTTCCAAAAATTAACATGTTTTACTCACCTGTAAGTCTGAGAACTCTCAGACCAGTTTTTCCAGAGGGGGCTTTATTGGCTTTATAAAGCCAATCTTAGTTTTTAAAATCCGTCTGACAATATCTGAAAATAAGACATTTTAGTCATAGCCTTGGTAATATAACAAGTGTTTCCACTTACGTCCTGTTATAAAGAGAACTGATTCTTATTGAATTTGTAGTTATTTGCACAACTATATTATTATAAAAATAAAAATATTTATGAATAGTTTTCAAAGTCTGGAGGGATCAGTAGGGAAAATGTGCTTCAATTTTTGTTCACAAAAGTAAACATTACCAAGTTGCTGCAAGCTAGAGATAGCTGTAAAAAGTTTCCTTAAATCTGGAAAACAAAACATTTTAAAAACTGGCAATATTTAAAACAAAAAAATCATCAAAAAATTACCCTTATGAGTTTATTCAGTCTCATGTGATTAATTCTTATTCTGCTTGATCTTAGGATAACAGTTTCATGAAGTCATCAGTTTAATTAGAGTTGTGAAAATTCTTTACCCAGTCCAAAAGTATTATCTTAAAGTCATTAGAAATCTGTAATCCAGAGTACTTCCAAAGTATTTTTTAATGAACCTCCTCAATGAGAAAGCAATTTTGAACTATTGCTAAGTGCAAACACTTCTAGAGAAAAAGTAAAATAAAATAATATCTGTCTATGAATGACAGAAACTTTAAACTACCATGGTTTAAGGTCTGATGAGAGCTCATATAAAAATGATGCAACTGATCAGGAAATTTGATTATTTCTGTGGTAAACAACATTTTAATATAATATCAAGATTTTGACCAATAACATATCAGATTTCTAGAATATAAAATTTTTAACAATTTTATACAATTTCTGGGACATGCATTTACAACATACCCATAAAATTTTAAGTCAAGGAGGGATTACACAATTTCTTATTAGACAATGATTCCCATAGAATTTATAAATCAAATAAACCTTATTAGTTTAATATCTTTATTTTAGAAGTTAAAAGTCACATTCTTTGAGCTCTCCAGGGACTCACCTGGAAATCTCAAAGTTAATTTGAGGTCAAAAAGACACAATATAAAATTTTATTTTGGAAATGTATCAAAAAAGTCAAAAGGTTTAATACAATTGAATTTATTTTGATTATATAATTAATCAAAGTGACAATAAAAGATTCCAAAAGCAAATACAAAAAGTTACATAGTTGTGATTTAAAACATCAGCTGTCTTAGTATTGAGAAGATTCAGTTTTCTTACATAATCAAAGACCTAATAAAATACATCAAATTCAAGAAATTTTCTTGATAAAACACAAAATCTTTGCTTCCTAGGCCAATTACTTAAAAGGAAAACAAAACAAAACAAAACAAAAAAAATGGATATTCTTACAAAAATACTTCAAGAAAACTTTATCATTTTAACAGAGAAGACAAGATTCTACTTTTGTATCAATCCACTATTAAAACTAATTTTTATTAAAATAGTATAAATAAATTTATGCAATCTCAGTCAGCTTTGATGACACAAGATTTTCACAACATTTTCACAGCCTCTCTTCTTTTTTAACTTTTACAACTGACATGTTTTAGGCAATTATGCAATTCACTTTTCTTGTGCAGTCTGCTGTCAGGTTAGATTTATGGTTTTACGGCCTTAAACATCTATCACAGGCAACACAAACCTATCTGACCAGCAAGGCCTGGCCAAAAAAAAAAAAAAAAAAAAAAAAAAAACATCAACCAACCAAACAAACAAAAAACAAGTATGCTGACAATTCTCAAGACATTTGTATTTTTATCTTACCAACAATTTTTAAACTAGCTTTTATTTATCAAAGATTATCCCTGATCACATTAATTTAAAAAAAAAGTTGGGCTGATTTCTATTTTTCTGAAAGTTAGTTTGGTAACACCATCAGAGATAAAACGAAATGTATACATAACACACAAACATACATACATGCACAAATAAATACACATACAAATAGATCCAACCAGATCTTACAGCTTTTAATTTAAAAAATTTTAGCCATGAAACAGTAAAACAGAACAATATGAACTCACTGGTTTATCTCCACTTTATATATTTATCCAAATTGTGTTTCTTATGAAAATGAGACAAGTTGAGTTTACCTACTCAGTAAGGGCTGAAGCTTTTTACCAATATTTGCGAATGCCTTTCAGATTTTTCATTTTTCCAGTTTCCAAATAGTTCTTTTTTCATTTCTCTCCTTTCAGCCTTCAGCTTACTTTTAAGGGAACCCCGAGTCCCGTGATGTGCTGAAATGGGAGGATAGGAGGCTTAAAGTTCAAATGACTGAGGGACTGAGGCAGGGAGGGAAGGGGTCCAGAGTTAGCAGAGTGTAGAGCCAACAGGGTTTCAAGTAGACGATGCAACTGATAAGGGAATTTGATTCTTCAAGTGATGGAGAAGTTCCCATGGGAAAAGCAGGATTCAGTAGAGAGAACACAGAGTGTAGGGAGAATAAAGAGGCCCCACAGAGCCGGGAAGGAGGACCACCAGCCCATGAGTCACCTTTCAAAAGAAGCCTGGGACTCTAATCCAACATCAGAGAGTTACACCCATGGCTTAAGAATAAAAATCTGTCCTCACCAGCTTCAATAGATGTTTGTCTGGAAAAATGTTTCAAGACTCAGACTCACCAATGGATCTCTTATCAGTTAATCAGGAAAGAAGATAAAGGGCTTAAAGGCCTGAACCTGGGGTCCTGAGTAAGAGGCTTAGGTGTGGAATAATAAATGATTTTATCCTACTTATGTCACTGTAACTGTTTTGTTTTTGTTTTTGTTTTTGAGACGGAGTTTGGTTCTGTGGCCCGGGCTGGAGTGCAGTGGCCGGATCTCCGCTCACTGCAAGCTCTGCCTCCCGGGTTCACGCCATTCTCCTGCCTCAGCCTCCCGAGTAGCTGGGACTACAGTCGCCCGCCACCTCGCCCGGCTAGTTTTTTGTATTTTTTTAGTAGAGACGGGGTTTCACCGTGTTAGGCAGGATGGTCTCCATCTCCTGACCTCGTGATCTGCCCGCCTCGGCCTCCCAAAGTGCTGGGATTACAGGCTTGAGCCACCGCGCCCGGCCAGCACTATAACTGTTAAAGAGAAAATTATTCAAGGCTACTTGTTAAAGCATGATAAGGAAGACTTTATTTAGGACCATCGCACTAGATGTAGGGACCACTATGATGGAGTCTTGCAGTGCAGGAAAAGAGTGGGCTCCACTCCTAATGCAGCATAGCCAAGGAGCAGGATGTGGTCCAGAGATAGAAAATTATTAAGAGGCCAGGCACAGTGACTCATGCCTGTTATCCCAGCACTTAGGGAGGCCGAGGCAGGTGGATCACCTGAGGTCAGGAGTTCAAGAACAGCCTGGCCAACATGGTGAAACCCTGTATCTACTAAAAATACAAAAATTAGCTGGGCAGGGTGGCACATGCCTGTAGTCCCAGCTACTTGGGAGGCTGAGGCAGGAGAATTGCTTGAACCTGGGAGGCAGAGGTTACAGTAAGCTGAGATTGCACCATTGCACTCCAGCCTGGGTGACAGTGAGACTCCGTCTCAAAAATAAAAATGAAAATAAAAAGAAGAAAAAATAAAATTATTAAGAAGAAACATCAGGGGTGAGGTGGATTCTGGCTAAACCCACCTAACAGGATTCTCACTGAAGGCAGGCCAGGGTGATGAGCTATAACCTGGGGATGGTGGAGCATGACGAGTCTGATCAGATATTGAGGATGGTCAGGATGAGGATGGTGATTCTTGGCTAAACTGACTTAGCAGACTTATTTGCCAAAACTGGGTTTTCCAAGGAAATGCACAGATGGGCCTAGGGGAACATTCAGGAGCTTGACTCAATTTTGCCTAAGCAGAGAATCTTTGTCAGTACCTGGAAGTGAAGCCTTCAAATTAATTGGCATCTTTGTATATAGAGAGACATGGCCGTATGCTTTGAATGTGCATAGCTAATGTCCTGTCATTGTAAATTAGGACACAAATTGCTTCAGGAATATTGATGGGCCATGAATTCTGGAATTGCCAGAGAGAACTGGAGTCACTTCATGAATGGGATCCTGATGGGAAAGGCATAGACTTACATTTCTATTTCCCTCACATCTTCAGGCAAGTGTGACTGAAACATCTTCTTGGCATTCATGTTTAATATACACACTGACTCCCAGCATTTGACTCCAGATATTTGGAAGCCCTCCTCCCTTAAAAATAATATATACGCTTGTGCATTTATGCCCACCCTGGCCCATCAAGTTGTTGATCTTTGAATTCTCACTGTTCATGTATAATTTTTTTAAAAGTTAAAACATGAGCCTTATACCAACATAAAATAAACACATACTAAGGATTTTATTTGATTCTTTAATTACAAAGGAAATCAAGATGATGATAAAGCTGATTTGAATAGCACTGAAGGATCAGGAATTTTACTGGCCAACAAAAAATGTTAAAAACAAAACCAGTTAATGTGCTGTAGGACAATAAAACCATTACCTTTGGGGTTAGAGATACACAACAGAAATCTACAAGTTAAGATGTAGCTTCCCTGTAAGTGAGCAAAGTCAATCACAAATAATCCCCTAGAAACCAGCACTATTGAACAGAATTTTCTGTGGTGCTGGAAATGTTCTTTGTCTGTGTTGTGTAATTTGGTAGTCACTTGTTCAATAAGTTTACGGGTCACTTGAAATGTGGCCTAGTGTGACTTGGAAAGTGGATTTTAATTCCATGAATTTAATGAATTGCCAAATTAATTAACTATTGATTTAATTAATTAAGTAATTAAAACTTGATTTTAAATAGCCACATGTGTCTGGTAGCTATCCTATTGGACAGAAGAGCATGATGAAATGTCACTGGGAAAACCTGCAAAGCAATACTCCAAGATGACATTGAAAAGGTGTGCTGCTCTTCTTTGTGCCTTATTTCCAAGTTTTACTTGTGTTAAATACAACATTTAAAAGGCCATGGTTTTAGACTAAGCTCTGCATGAGGCCCCAAAAAATCTGACTAAATCAAAATGGAGTCACCCACGCTAAAGTTCCAAGTCACCAAGCTGAAACTAAAATGTCATCTGACCTTTTTTTTTTTTTTTTTTTTTATTATACTTTAAGTTCTAGGGTACATGTGGATAACGTGCAGGTTTGTTACATATGTATACCTGTGCCATGTTGGCGTGCTTCACCCATCAACTCGTCATCTGACCTTTTGACAGCCGATTTCCAAACAAGCCGGTTTCAATCTTCAATCAGCATGAAAATGAAATTCCCTTTGTTTTAATTCTTACAACAAAAGGTAGCCTGAAGTCACTTGACGTGAGCAGCTCAGTTATTTCTCTATTGTTCTGTCTCCCTGTCCCTGCTTTACAGAGAAAGCAGCTGTGAAATGACCAATCTGCTTTTTGTTCTTCCTTTCTGCTTTCTTCATCCCTTTCTGTCTATAAAACCAACACCCTCTGCTCAGTTCATCTGCACACTTATTCTGTTTTATGGAATAACGTATTACCTGATTCTAGACTTACAATAAAGCCAGTTGAGATCTTTAAACTAAATTTGTTGTAATTTTGTCCTTTGATGCTTGATATCATCTATACGGTTTGGCTGTATCCCCACCCAAATCTCATTTTGAATTGTAGCTCCCATAATTCCCATGAGTCATGGGAAGGACCTGGTGGGAGGTAATTGAATCATGGGGGGCAGGTCTTTTCCATGCTGTTCTCTTGATAGTGAATAAGTCTCACGAGATCTGATGGTTTTATAAAGGGGGGTTCCCCTGCATATGCTCTCTCTTGCCTGCCACCCATGTAAGACATGACTTTGCCCCTCTTTCACCTCCTGCCATGATTGTGAGGCCTCCCCCTCCATGCTGACTTGTGAGTCAATTAAACCTCCTTCCTTTATAAATTATCCAGTCTCAGGTATGTCTTTATTAGAAGCATGAGAACACACTAAACACATTATCTTTGTAAAATATAATTATTTTGGTTTGCTTTTGGCTTAACGGCTGTTGTTTCTCCCCAGCCAAATTTGTGTGACCAGCGCCTGTGGAACTATTTAGCCTTTTACACCTGGACAACCAATTGATAGCATGTTTTGCACAGAGAAATCAAACAGAGAACAGCCAGGATGTAGAACAGATCTAAGTTCGTGCAGTGTTTTTTTTATTGTTTAAAAGTTCTTCCCAGTGTTTATCTTTCTCCTTCTTCTTCCAGGTAAAGGATCATTTCCTTATTAAAAACGATTATCACATCAAAGTGGCAATTGACAGCCTGACATACAATATATTGTATTTGTATTTTATTAACTTCAATGGTCTTTGATGTTGAAGAGCTCTCAGTAAAGGCAGTTGAATAAACAAGCTAATTGACTGAGCATATTGATCCACATTGGCAGTTCTGTTTCTAATTGCCAGGTTTTGATGGGCATCTTCAATATATCTGTTCTGGGTAGTACATGAAACTCAATTGTAGATCAATTGACAGGGGCTTGTGGCCCCGCCTAAACAGAGAAACGTGAAGTTCAACAACAACAACAACAACAAAAACTGAGATGCTTAACTCTGATTTTGAATGAACAGAGAGCATCCTTTCCTGAGAAGAATTAAATTTTCTGCTTTTGTGACTCATCAAATCCAAGTTCTTAAGTTGGAGTCTGTCCACAGGAAGGTTTGAATTGGATAAGTAGGCTTATTGCCAGTTCTTGATTCTCCATATCTGTGTTTCTGGCAGTATGTTAACATTCCTTTTAGGTTGGAATGGTCAATATATTTTTTCCTTTCTTTGGGTAGAGTTAAAAGCAATTGATGAAGCACCTGCCATGTGTCAGATTCTCTTCAAGGCTCTGGAGATACACTGGTGAGAAAACCAGGAAAATTTCCTGCCCTAAGACAGTTTGCATTCATGAATAGGTCCCAAGGGTGACTGTGAAACACAAAACCTATGTCAACATGCCAAAGGCATTTGTCTTCATGCATAGGAACATTCCATGGTGTTTCTAGAGCTGATCAGGGAAGACTAAAGACCTTGTGACTTTTATTCACTGGTCCTTGGGTGGGCTTAATTATTTCCATCTTTTAGTCCCCTCAACCACATTCAATTCATCAAGAAGCCAAGGGTACCTGTTAGTACATTATTTATCACACACTAAAGAAGTATCCATAATGAGACTGCTGAATGCATTTTCTGACAAAATTTGCTGGAAAGTGTCAATGAGAAATTATATACAGAGAGCTATTAGAATTTATGAAAGATTAAGCATCTTACCTGCCCCATTCTGCCAGCCCATGATTCCAGGTGATAAATTTACCTCTGCCGGAGGACGTCATGGCTATCATTAACATCTTCAATGTAGATTGGACCATGTTCAAGAGCCACCTCAGCTACAAAAAACAAATACCCTGAGTGGTCAGTTCCAGGCATGAACCAGCCTGGCGTAGGAGACCAGAATATGCCACCCGCAAAATATTCCACCTTGGTATAGCATTATTCTGAGCTGAAGACAACTGAGAAGAAGCAGACAAAGCTCTCTGCCCTCCTCCTATTTGCCTAAGAGCAGGACATAAATTTACAAAGGTGTCTGCTACTTCTCACTACCAGTATGAACAAAGGCCAACCACTGAATACAACTTTAGATCCTGCATCAGTCCATTTTCACGCTGCTGATAAAGACATACCCAAGACTGGGAAGAAAAAGAGGTTTAATTGGACTTACAGTTCCACATGGCTGGGGGAGTTCTCACAATCATGGCGGAAGGCTAAAGGCACTTCTTGCGTGGTGGCAGAAAGAAAGAATGAGGAAGAAGCAAAAGCAGAAACCCCTGATAAACCCATCAGATCTCATGAGACTTATTGACTTATCACAAGAACAGCATGGGAAAGACTGGCCCCCATGATCCCATTACTTCCCTCTGCGTCCCTCCCACAGCATGTGGGAATCCTGGGAGATACAATTCAAGAGATTTTGGTGGGGACACAGTCAAACAATTTCAGACCTTCATCAACCTGGAGACAGCACCAGAGGATTTTACCCACCAAGCTTTATTAACCAGGCTTTATCTACCATCTATTTGCCTTTCCACATTTTGACATCCCCTAGGCACACAAAGTCCTATTCCTGGGTCTCATCACTTCTCTAAAAATGTCTTATTCTTGGCCAAGGATGTTATTTAATACAGTGTTAAGCCACTTCTTTGAGAATGACTCATTCCCTGGGTATTTCCCATGTAGATATGAATTATATGTGTTAATAAACTTCTGTTTGATTTTCTCTTGCTAATCTGTCTTTTGTTATAGAGGTTAAGCCAACGAACCTAAGATTGGTGGAAGGAAAAAATTACTTTTTGCCTCCCTACACTGAGAAAGTCCTTTCCTGTGGGAGATAGATAGCAATGTTGAAAGTGTTGAAGTGTGGAAAATAATAATCCAGGGTCATGAAACAGTGAAAGTAGCTAAATGCTCATAATTCTTTTGGTCTTGAGGGAGGAAATTGTCCATTGCAATTGTCGGTTGACTCATAAAATAATTTCAAAATATTTGACACTTCATGTAACCAGCACTCAATCATAAACTGAATGTTGGTAACATCTCGAAGCTCCTCATTCTTCTCTCCAACACTAATACTCCCCCATACACCCACAGGTAACCACTGTCTTGACTTCTAACATCACCAATTAGTTTCACCCTTATTTTTAACTTTCTATAAATGGAATCATGCAACATGCACTCTTTTGTGCCTGGCTGCTTTCACTAAACATATTGTAAGACATTTCCATATTCTGTGTTGTTGAAGTTTATTTATTCTTATTGAGAATATACCCAAATTATTTTACTGCTGATGGGCCTCTGAGGAAATTTTCCATTTAAAGTAATTGCAAACAATGCTACTGTCTTCTTATTTTTCTCTTCTGGGGGAACATAGGTACATATCTGTTGTAGGTATATGAGTAGGCATGGAATTGTTGCAAAGCAGAGTACGTAAGTCAATTCTCATTATTCACAGTGTATACATCTCGAAGTCACCACAAACACTGAATTAGCAAGCACAGAGCATTTGCTGTTAGGGGAGTTACAGGGTTAGGTTCCTGTGAGCCTCTTGTCAAAACATTTTCATCAACAGATCAATACATAACCTTGTTTTGTGTGCTTCTATTTAAAGACATCGTATTTAATATATACTGTTGATTCATTAACATTGAAGCTACCACCAACAGTGCTGTAATCCATACCTGAACAAAGCTTCTCTAACACATATTTTCTTTGGGAGACACATTACAGCCTTCTTGTGCTTCAAACCCCTAGACAGCACGTCAGCATCGTGCATGGGAGCATGTTAAACACCGAAATCATTCACCAAGAGCACCCAAAAGTGAAAAACAATGACACCAAATAGACCATAAAAAAGATTCTTGTTTACAAAATGAGAGTTGAAACAAAAAGGCAGAGAGTCACCTTGTTTGACCTAAGCTAGGAAGATGCATGTCAGGTGACTCAAATTCTTTGCTGTTCTGTGCATATCCATGAATGAAAGTGAAAGCATTGATTTTTGGAGTTACAAAGAAATTTTAGTGAGTCAACAATTTGCAAATAAGAAATCTGTGAATAATGAAGATCAGCTTTATGCTCAGTTTTTGTAGCTCCTGAGAGAGTTCCTTAAAATGGCTATGCATATGCAGTTTTTCAGAAGTGGGTGGGTGAAAATAATATATTATTTTAATTTGCATTTTACTAAAGACTGTTCTAATTAAGTCAGTATGTGAGAGATCTGATTGTGCCATGTTGACACTTGGTTATTTTTTGCCTTTTTCTTTTTAGCCATGGTGATGGGTGGAGTTGGCTGCCCAATAGAATACGTTTGTTTGTTTGTTTGTTTGTTTGTTTTATTCTGACATCCAAATTCTCTTTTCGATTATAATTCTACGTACATTGTATTTTTACTGTATCTCTTTCATTGTTTTATTTCTTCGAAGATGATGAAATTCATGGTAGTTTGAAGACTAGAGATGATTCAACAAGTGGCATCACTTAGTGCTCTTAAAATTCCTCACTGAGACATGTCCTCTTCCCCCACAGTGGGATAGGGCCATTAGGAAATGAATCTTCCTAGTGATGTGGGACTAAGTTCCTAAACATAAAAGAAGCCAAAACCTTTTGAGTGTATCTACAACGCTTTCATCAAAAGACGTTGGTGAAAAGGGGGAAAATGAGAAAGGGAAAATCGATCAGAGCATTCTCAGATATGTAAGATGCGCAAAATTTTTCAGGCCCACAGACACCTGAGGATGGAACTTCAGTCATGCCCCTGCACCCCTGTCCAGGGGCAATTGTTTAAAGGTATTTTGTTTCTCAGTAGCTGCCTCATACATTATATTCATGTTCCTGGAATTTGTTATACAAAGAGCAATATATAGCCAATCAATAGCTATTTTATTTAAATGCAAATTATTGGTAATGAACTTAGGAACTTCCTCTTCTTTTTCCTTAAAAACTCACTTGTAAATGCTGCTAATCAGACTGTATATTCAGGGCAACTTGTATCTATGCTCCCAGGTGTCCATCCTCAAGCTTTGGGCTCAGATAAACTCTATACATAATCATATATTCTGAATCTTGTTATTTAAGATGTATCTAAAAGGTTCATTGTTTTGCTTTAGATGGTTAGGTCTCTTACGCATCTTATAAATTAATTTTTGAACATGGTGTGAGGTTGGGATTAAAACCCATTTTATGCCACATGATGTCAACCTAACCTACCATTATCTGCAAAAAGATGACAGTTTCTGGCCGGACGTGGTGGCTCTCGCCTGTAATCCCAGCACTTTGGGAGGCCAAAGCGGGCAGATCACAAGGACAGGAGATTGAGACCATCCTGACCAACATGGTGAAACCCCTTCTCTACTAAAAATACAAAAATTAGCTAGGCTATCTACAAAAAGACTACAGTTTCTGACTGGCTAGGCATAGTGGCTCACGCCTGTAATCCCAGCTACTTGGGAGGCTGAAGCAGGAGAATAACTTGAACCAGAGAGTCAGAGGTTGTAGTGAGACGAGATTGCGCTGCTGTACTCCAGTCTGGTAACAGAGTGAGACTCTGTCTCAAAAAAAAAAAAATTACAGTTTCTTTACTTCAATCTCTTGTTCATTAAAGACATTGACTTAAACCTCTTTCCACAAAGAATATTCCAGTCATAATTGACTTCACTGGTGAATGCTTCCAAATGTTTAAGGAAAAAAATATAACACTACTCTTATACAAACTCTTCCAAACAGTAGAAAATGCGGAAATACTTCGTATTCTTTTTATGAGGCCAGCATGACTTTGATAGAAGATCTGGCAAGAATAGTATATGAAAAGCAAATACAGACTTCTTCCTCATGAACATAGATAGAAAATTTCTAAACGGAATAGCACCAGATTGACTTTAGAAATGCATAAAAAAGGAAAATCACTCATTGGATTTTATTTTGTGAATTTAAAATTTTAAAGAATTGATCACTAAAATGTATGATATTATGTAAAGAAAGATGGGAAAATGTATATCCTCATTTCAATAAATGCAGAAAAATAAAATTAAACACCCATTTATAAAAAAAAAAAAAGCTCTCGAGTGACTACAAACAGAATAAAACTTCTTTATCTGGTAAAAGCTATCTCCTACAAACATTAAACTTAGTGGTGAAATAGTGAAAGATTTCTCCTAATGTAAGAAATGAAACAAACAGGCACACTTCACTAGACATGGTGGGAGAAAATGCCAAAGTTTGTGAATATAATTATAGATTTATTTAATTCATCTTTTAGTTCTTTAAGCTTTTGCTCCAGTGTTTTGAAGCTTTGTTGTTAGGTACATACATATTCAAGATTGTTATGTTTTCTTAGTAAATTGCCCGTTTTATGATTATGTTATGCCTGTATTTATTTCTAGTACTATTTATTCTTCTAATGTCTATTGTGTCTGATATTAATAAAGCCACTCCAGCTGTCTTTTATTTATTGACTGCATGGTACCCCATTTTCTATTGTTTTTCTTTTTTTTTAAATTATTTTAAACTTTGTAAAGATATAATTCACACACCATAAAATTTACCCATTTAAAGTCTACAATTCAGTGGGTTTTAGCAAATCCACAGAGTTGTGCATCTACCACCATATTCAAATGTAGAACATTTTAATCAACATAGAAGTAAACCCTGTACCCACATCAGCCAATCCTTAGCTCTCTCATCTTCCCCACCCATGCTTCCTATTCCTCACCCCCAGCCACAGGCAATCACTCATCTTCCTGTCTCTGTAGATTTGCCTTCTCTGGACTCTTTATATAAACGAAATTATACAGTATGTGACTCTTGGTGACTGACTTCTTCCACTTACCATAATGTAATGTTTTCAAGGTTGATCTGTATTGTTGCATGTATCAGCTCTTCATTTTTTTTAAATGCTGAATGATATTCTATTGTGTGGATATAATGTATTTAATTTATTCATTAATCTGCTGATGAACATTTGGGTGTTTCCACTTTTTAGCTATCATAAATAATGCTGCTATAAACTTTTGCGTTTCCCTGTGGACAAACACTTTCAACTATATTAGGTATACATTTAGGATTGGAATTCCTGGGTCATATGGTAGCTACATGTTTAAGTTTTTAAGGAACTACCAGACCTTCTTCCAATGTGGCTATACCATTTTACATTCCCACTAGCATTGTACAATTATTTAGACTTTTTTGAGTCTTCACCAACATATGTTATCTGACTCCTTGATTCTAGCCATTCTGGAGGGTGAGAGAAAGTATCACATCACAGTTTTGATTTATATTTCCCTGGTAACCATTGATGCCAAGTATCTTTTCATGTGCTTATTGGCCGTTTATATATCTTCTCTGGAGAAATGTCTTTTTAGACTCTATTTTAAAAATTAGACTCTTTGTCTTTTAATTATTGAGTTGTATAAATTCTTTGTATATTCTAGATACGAATATCTGTCAAAGAAAAAATTGCAAGTCTGGACATTAGTAAGGAATGTCTCTATTAATATTGCAACAGGAAGAAGGGAGCTATGTCAATAGGAAAGTCTTTCTCACCATGAAATATCAAAACATCTCAGGCAGAAAGGGATATTTTTTATAAACAGAAACAAACAAGTGTAGAAGAAACCTGGTGTGAGGAGTGGAATAAGCCAGTGGCATGACTGGACAGTTAAGCTGGAAATGTTTTTCTCTGTGGTCAGGCAGTTCTCAGAAGGGATGTTCTTTGTTGAAGTGATTTTTTAAGCTCAGGAGGAAGTCAAGATCCAGGGGCTTTGGGAAAGAAGAGAAGCCTAAATACATTTTAGTCCAGTCAAGTTAGTGGGTATTATATCCAGATTGGTCAGTGTGGACAAACAAGTCAAGTAATAATTTATGAGAAAAAGAATGGTAATCTTGAAGGTCTGTGTCTGGCCTTGTTACAGGTAAAGAAGGAGGTTATCTTTGAGTCTTATCTAAATAATATGGGACAGGGTAGTTCTTTGCAATAAGCTATTTCATGGAACACAAAAAGGTGGTGGTTTTTCCTAATCACTCTTTGTTAGGAGAACAGGGCTTAGGTCAAATTTAACATTTTCATCTCTTATCGGATATCAGATTTGTACATTTTTTTCCCACTCTACGGGTTGTTTTCTCTTCATGGATGGTGCTCTTAAAAGGGCTTTTAATGTGGACAAAGTGCATTTTATCTATTTTTCTTTTGTTTCTTTTTCATTTGTTGACATATGTAAGAAACCATTGCCTAATCTATGGTCATGAAGATTTACATCTATGTTTTCGTCTAAAAGTTTATAGTTTTAGCTTTACATTAGGGCTTTGATTTATTTTGAGTTAACTTTTCTATATGGTGTGAAGTAGGGGTACAGCTGCATTCTTTAGCATGTGAGTATCCTGTTCCAGCATAATTTGTGGAAAAGTCTACCTTCCATTGACTTGTTTTGGCGTCCTTTAAAAAATCAATTGGCTAAATATTAGAAGTTTAATTTTTAATTCTCCATTCTGTCCTATTGATATATATGTCCATTGTTATGCCAGTACCATACTGTCTTGATTACTATAGCTTTGTTGTAAGTTTTGGAATCTGGAAGCATGAGTCCTCCAAAGCCATTCTGTTTTTTTCAAGATGTTCTGGCTATTTTGGGTCTCTTGAATTTTTGTGTGAATTTTAGGATTAACTTATAAAATTTCTGCAAAAAGTCAGCTGAAATTTTGACATGACTTGGATTAAATCTGTAGATCAATTTGGAGACTGTTATTATCTTAACAATATTAAACTTTTTAATACATGAACAAGGGATGTCTTTGTATTTATTTAGGTCTTTAATTTCTTTCAACAATGTTTTGAAGTTTTAAAAGCATAAGTTTTTTTTTACATTTCATTTCATAAATCAAAAGCATTTTATCCCCTTTCATGCTACTGTAAATAAAATTGCTTCATTAAAATATTTTTTGATATATTAATTGCTACTGCATATAATACAACTAATTTTTGTATATTGATTTTCTTATACCCTGTAGCTTTTTGAATTGATTTATTAATTGATATGGTTTGACTATGTCCCCATCCAAATCTCGTCTTGAATTGTAGCTCCCATAATTCCCACATGTCATGAGAGGGACCCATTAGGAGGTAATTGAATCATGGGGACAAGTCTTTCCCGTGCTGTTCTTGTGGCAGTGAATAAGTCTCAGGAGATCTGATGGTTTAATAAAGGGGAGTTCTCCTGCACAAGCTTCTTTGCCTGCCGCCATGTAAGATGTGACTTTGCTCCTCCTTTGCCTTCCCCATGAGTGTGAGGCTTCCCCAGCCATGTGGACCTGTGAGTCAATTAAACCTCTTTCCTTTATAAATTACCCAGTCTCAGGTATGTCTTCATTAGCAGTGTGAGAACAAACTAATAAATTAATTCTAATACATTTTCAGTGTATGTTTCAGGATTTTTTCTATACAAAGTTCATGTTATCTGCAGCTAGATAGAATTTTCTTTCTTTCTTTCCATTCCGCATGCGTTTTGTGTTTTTTCTTCACTAATTGCCCTGGATACCCAATACAGTATGAATACAAATGTCAGCAGTGAACATCCTTGCCTTGTCCTTGATCCCATGGAAAAACATTCAGTCTTTCATTATTAAGTTTGTTGCTAATGAAAATATTTTTGTAGGTGCTCTTTATCACATTTAGGAAGTTCCTTTCTATTCCTAGTTCATTGAGTGTTTTTGTTCACTTGCTTCTTTTTTAATTATAAAGGGGTGTTGAATTTTGTTTAATAATTTTCTGTGCCTATTGAATTCGTGTAGTTTGCATACTTAAGTCTATTGAAATGATGATTACATAAATTTTTAAATGTTAAACCAATCTTTTTTTACCATGTTAATTTTCACTTCCTTGTACTTGTACATTTCCAATATTCTTTCTGTTATCAATTCTTAATTACATCCTATTGTGATTAGAGAACATACTTGGTATAGTTTCCATCCTTTTAAATATACTGATGCTTGTTTTATGGCCAAGTGTATGGTCTATTCCATAGAATCTTTCATGTACTCTTCAGAAAAATGTGTATTTTGCTGTTATTGGGTGGAAAGTTTGTAATGTCATTAGGTCTGCTGGGTATACAGTGTTGTTCAAGTCCTGTTTCTTTGTTGATCTGCTTTCATTATTGAAAATGCAGTATTGGAGTCTTCAACTGTTTTCATTGAATTGTTTATTTTCCCTTAAATTCTTTTTTTTAAGTTTTTATTTATTTTATTTTAGAGATGAGGTCTCACTATGTTGCCCAGGCTGGTCTCAGACTCGGGCTCAAGTGGTCCTCTCGCTTGAACCTCCCAAAGTGTTCAGATTACAGGAGTGAACCACCATGCCTGGCTTTTCTCCCTTAAATTCTGTCATTACTTTTTATGCATTTTGTGGCTCAGTTGCAAGGAGAATATATGTTTATAATTGTTATATTTTCCTGAAGGATTTATTGTTTTAACATTATAGAATGTCCCTCTTTATATCTAGAACTGTTTTCTTATTTTAAAGTCTATTTTTCTGATGTTAGTATAGCCACTCCAGCTTTCTTATCATTACTGTATGCATATATATATCATTTTCCATACTTTTTCTTTTAATCTATTTGTATCTTTGATGTATTTATGATGTATGATCTATTTGTATCTTTGATGTATAATCTATTTGTATCTTTGATGTATACATGTCTTATTTAGGCAACATACAGTTGGATCTTTATTTTAATTCAGTCTGAAGGCTCTGTCTTTTGATTGCATAGTTCTATTCATTTAAATTTAATGTCATTATTGGTATAGTTGAATGTATGTTTGCCATTTTACTTTTTGTTTTCTGCTTCATATCTTTTTGTTGCTCTATTCCTCATTTAGTGCATTTTTGCATTAAGTGAATATTTTACTTTTTATTTTAGAGACAGAATCTTATTTTCTAGCACAGAATGTTACTTCCTTTTCTCTGTGTTTTTTGAGAGTTTTTTTTGTGGTTACTCTGTGGGTTACCATATATATTTTAACTTTTACTAACTTAATTCCAGTGAGATAAAAAATTTTTACTTTCATATAACCCTAATCTCTCTTTCCTTTTTTGTGCTATTATTATTTCTACATTTATTGCAAACCCTGTAATACATTGTTACAATTATTACTTTATATAATTGTATGCCTACTAATAGAAGCTGAGTAAAGGACAGCAGGCATATATTTGTAGAGTTTGTTACATTAGCCTTCTAATTTATTATTTCTAGTTCTTTTCATTTTCCTGTAGATGAACTTTACCCTCTGGTGCTACTTTCTTACTCCAATACACAATTGTTCCCACCTATATCCTTTGTGCAGTTATTGTCAAATATATTATGGTTCTATATTTCGTAGGTCTAACAATACAATTATATACACATATAGTTTTATACAACTGCTTTTAAATTAGTTAAGAGACGGAATGCTAATTTATACCTTTTTTGTAATTACATAAGTACTCAGACTATTGCTTCTTTTCTTAATTTTTTACTGATTCTTTCTTCTGCTTGCTCAGACCTGGTACTTAGACCCTCTAGTGAATTTTTGAATTTCAGTTATTGTAATTCTCAGCTACTTTTCCATAATTCATATCTTTTTAAATGTGCTTTATTTGCTGAATTATATTCTGATATTTTCCTTTGGTTTTTAAAAAATTTTTTTAAATTGTAATTAGGGGTACATGCGGTTTTGATTACATGGATGAATTGTATAGTGAGGAAGTCTGAGATTTTCGTGCACCCATCACTTGAGTAGTGTACATTGTGCCCAATATGTAGTTTTTCCTTCCTCACCTTCCTTTTACCCTCCCCCACTTCTGAGTTTCCAGTGTCCATTATACCACTCTTGATGCCTTTGGGTACTCATAGCTTAGCTCCCACTAATAAGTGAGAACATACTATATTTGTTTTTCTATTTCAGAGTTACTTTACTTAGCATAATGACCTCCAGTTCCATTCAAGTTGCTGCAAAATATATTGTCATTCTTTTTCACGGTTGAGTAATATTCCACAGTGTATAAATACCACATTTTCTTTATCCATTCATTGACTAATGGGCACTTAGGATGATTTCATATCTTTGCAATGTTGAATTGTGCTCCAATAAACATTTGTATGCAGGTGTCTTTTTGACTTCTTTTCCTTTGAGTAGATACCCAGTAGTAGAATTGCTATATAAAATGGTAGATCTACTTTCACTAAACAGTTCTTTGAGAAACCTCTATACTGTTTCAATAGAGGTTGTACTAATTTACCATCCCACCAGCACTGTATAAGCATTCCCTTCTCACCACATCCATGCCAACATCTATTGTTTTTGATTTCTTAATAATGACCATTCTGGCTGGGGTAAGGTGATATCTCATTGTGGTTTTAATTTACATTTACCTGATAATTAGTGAAGTTGAGCATTTTTTCATATGTTTATTGGCCATTTGTACATCTTCTTTTGAGAAATGCCTATTCACATCACTGACCCACTTTTAAATGAGATTCTTTGTTTTCTTCTTGCTTATTTGCTTGAGTTTCTCGTGTATTCTGGATATTTGTGTTTTGTCAGATGCATAGAGGAAATACCTGTTCACTCGGATGATTATTTCTTTTCCTGTGCATAAGCTTTTTGGTTTGATTATATCTCATTTATTTATTAATTTTTGTTGCATTTCCTTTTGGGGTTTTAGTCGTAAAATTTTTGTCTATGTCAATGTACAGAGGAGTCTTACCTCGGTTTTCTTCTAGAATTTTTATGGTTTTGGGGCTTAGATTTAAGTCTTTAATTCATCTTGAGTTAAGTTTTGCATGTGGTGAGAGACAGATATCTAGTTTCACTCCTCTACATGTGGTTATCCAATTCTCCCAGCATCATTTATTAAATAAGATATCCTTTCCCCAATTTATGTTTTTGCATGCTTTGTCAAGGATCACTTGGTTGTTAGTATTTGCCTTCATTTCTGGGTTCTCTGTTCGGTTCCATTGTTCTATCTATTTACTTTTATACTATTACCATGCTGTTTTGGCTACCATAAACTTGTAGTATAATTTGAAGTCAGGTAATGTGCTGCCCAGATTTGCTCTTTTTACTTAGGATTGTTTTGGCTGTTCAGGCTCTTTATTGGTTCCATACGAATTTCAGGATTACTTTTCTACTTCTGTGAAAAATTATGTTGATATTTTGATAGGAATTACATTGAATCTGTAGATTGCTTTGGACAATATAGTCAGTTTCACGATATGGATTCTTCCAATCTATGAGCATGGGATGTATTTCCATTAGCTTGTACCATCTGATTGCTTTCAGCCATGCTTTGTAGTTCACCTTGTAGAAATCGTTCACTTCTTTGGATATTTTATTTTATTTTTTGTAGCTGTTGTGAAAGCAATTGAGTTCTTGATTTGATTCTCAGCTTGATTGTTGCTAGTGTATAGCAGTGCTACTGTCTTGTTTACATTGATTTTGTAACCTGAGACTTTATCAAATTCATTTATCAGATCTAGGAGTCTTTTGGAGGGGTCTTCTAGAGTTTTCTAGGTTAAGATCATCAGCAAACAGAGATAGTTTGTCTTCCTCCTTTCCAGTTTGGATGCCCTTTATTTCTTTCTCTTGCCTGATTGTTCTGACTAGGCTAGGACTTATCTTTAGTTCCTTATATATGCTTTCCTTTAGCTCTTTTAGCATATTTTAAATAACTGATTTAAGTATTTTTCTAGTAAGTTTTACGTCTGGACTTCCTAAGGGACAGCTTTTGTTAATTACTTGCTTTTTTCCTTAGGTATGTACTGTAGTTTTTAAAAATTTCTTTTTATGCCTTGTGATTTTTTTATTGTTAAAGATTGGACATTTTCAGTATTATAATGTAACAGCTCTATAAATCAGTTTTCCTTTCTTCCCAGGATCATATTGCTTCTTGGTGCAGTAGTCGTTTGTTTAGTGACTTTTTTGAACCAGTTGTGTAAAGTCTGTATTTTTTGTCACATGTGTTCACTGTAGTTTATGTTCCATTAGCTTAGTGATCAACTACTCATTGAACAGAGATATCATATATGCCTGAAAGAAAAAAAAAATGCTGAGTCTTTGCAAATGGGCTCTGTGTATTGGGGGCATGTCTGGGTGATTCACAATCCTGATTTAACTTTCACTTCTGGCTTGTGCAGAGTCTGAAGGTCAGGCATAGAATAGGCGAAAAGTCAACATATTCTCAAGGCTTTTCTGACTATCCATCCTGGGCATGTGGGTGGACTCCTAGGCTTTTAGGATATGTTATAGCTTTTCAATGCCTTTATTCTTCCCAAAGAATCCTATTCTTTAGCCTTTCCTCTCAAGCTTTTGGTGAGTTTGTTTTTCATCCCAGTGATTATCCATTGCCCCAGGGAGCAACAACAAATACATTTGCCTCTGTTTTCAACAGAGGTTCTGTGGTTAGCTGCCTCAGACCTAGGAGACTGTCAAGTAAGTTGAAATAAAGACAACCCCTTTGAGCCCGTCCTCCAGGGCGCCACTAGACAGGTTGAGCAACCAACCACAGTTCTTTGTAAAAGAGATCTGTTCTGCTTCCTCTGGTACTGGTATCTGTGCTGGGACTGTAAACTCTTTTCTTCAGGGTTGTTGCCAAGCTGAGGCGCAGGAGATAGGAACAGGGGAAATTAAAAGACCACAAAGCTTGCTGTTCTTACTGAGATTCTGGTGTTTTTTCTTGATTAAACATTTTGCCCTGCTTGTTACCAGCTCTTGGTTTGTTTCAGAGATCTAAATAGTTGCTTCTGACAGTTTTTACCAACTTTTTTATTGCCTTTTTGGAGCAGTGGACTTTGGAGTTTCCTATTTTGCCATTTTCTCTGAAATCCCATAACCAAATTTTGATTGCATTAATCTCTCTGTTTTATATGTTCCCCTACTTTATTGATGTCAGCTATTATCTTTATTATCCTCTTTCTTCTATTTCTTTGGATTTGATTTAATTTCTTTTTTTATATTCTTCAGATAAAATTTTAGATCTTTGACTTTTCAACCTTTCTTTTTTTCTAATAAATGTCTTTAAGATTAGAAATTCCCCTTTAAGTAGTATTCCAGGAATCTTGGTTTATGGTATCATTCATTATCTATTAACTAATATAGTTTTAGGGATAAAAAGAGAGAACTAATAAAATAATAGATTAATTCTAAATAACACAAGAAAGGAGAAGCAAGGAATATGAAACAACTGAGTCAAGTTCAAAGTAAATGATAAAATGGCAGATATAAACCAGCCTTATCAGTCATTACATAATATGTAAATGGACTCAATTCTTCAAGTATGTGAAGATTAAGATAGACTGAAAAAGGAACTATGGGATACTTATAAGAAAGAGCTACTCCATTGCAAATGTTAACCAAAGGAAATTTGATGTAGTCACACTAACAATATACCACATAAACTGCAAGGCAACAAGCATCAGTAGAACTAGAGGCATTCCATAAGTGTGTTAACTGACCAGAAGGATATTAGTACATGTGTATGTACCCCCAAAAAAACAAAATACATAAATCAGTAATTGCCAGAACTTAAAGAAAGAAAAGCAATACATAACCAACGTGGAAGACTTTAATAAACTCCGTAACTAATAAAACAAGAAGATAATAAAAAGAAGAATTATATAGATATGGACAGGACACCTAATAAAAGACCTAACAGATGTAAAGAAAACATTGTATCCAAAAGCTACAAAGGCTCATTTCTTTTTCAAGTATGTAGAATCATTTACTGAGATTGACTATACATTGGACCATAAACAAATCTCAACAAATTTCACAGGATTAAAGTAATGCAGAGTAGACTCTCTGACCACAGTGGAATTAAGCTAGGAATTGGTAGAAAATCCCCTACTGTTCAAAAATTAAACAATTCACTTCTAAATAATCCATGTGTTGAGAGGAAGTCACACTTGCAATTATAATGTATTTTGAACTGAATAATAAAATATGCCACAAGTGGACCTCTCTAGCATCTAGCAACCAGAGCTTAACCCTTGCCCAGAAGTTGGTCTTAAGGAGCCTGCTCTGGCATTAAGGTCATGTATGTTCTGATTGTTTCAAGTTTGCCCTTCGCCACATGTTGACAATTTAGATTACATCCCCTGCCCCACTGCCTTGTTGGAGCCATGACTTTAACTCTTCTACACAACCAGCATACTGCTCTTAGCCCAGTGTGCATGCGGTAAGCTTCTTTTGGCCACGACTATCTATTAACCATTTCTGGTTATTCTTGGTAGTAATGTCTTTGCAAAGTGGAAAATATTCTTTAATTCTAAGCAAGGACGAAAGTGTTTAAAGCTTTATAAGGCTTTAGTCACCTGAAGAACTAATTCATGTGATTATTCATCTTTTTCTGCCTTTGCAAATCAGCACCTCAGAGATATCCAGACACTCTTGACTTCCAAAGGACAAGCTTCTTGCAAATGAACAATTTCAATTGCTATATCCATAGTCCCACTCAACATACCCTCAAGCAGCATACTTAACACGAAAGTCTGTTTAATTGCCAGTAAATAGTAGAATAATCTTTTAAAACAATGTAGCAAACATAATTAATTGAAATAATCTTAATGTGTTTCACGTGGTAATAACCACTTATGTAAGATTAACACCATAGAAAGAAAAGACAAGGAGAGAGGTAGTGGTGTGTTCCTGTAATGGTAGGCTTTGCAGTAAATCCTGTTGTTTCCCTTGCTGGTCATTTTTGTTTCCTTTGTAAGTTTTTCAGCTAAATGAAATAAGGGATTATTACCTGATAAATAGTCGGTGAAACTGAATAATTAGTAGTGTATTTATTATCTTAGTGCTTTGAATTAAGTGTGTGAAATGAGAACTCAAAAGCTGGAGCATAAGACAACACTTCAGAGGGAAGATGCTTTGAACAGGAACTTCTTTAGGAAGGAAACTAAAGATTCATTCATTCGTTCATCCAACAATTCAATATCCCATTAAATCAGTGGTGATGCCTGAAGTTAATGGTTTTATCTGACTGTACCCCAAAGTCATCTGAACCTAGAATTTGTATCTAAGGTAACAATACAATGAAGAAAATAACTCAATAATCTAAAGAACCTGCTTTGTACCAGGCACTCTCTTACATTCTCTCTTGTGTCTCTTTTGATGACTCTGTGAGACAGGTAGCATCCATTCCACTTTAAGGACCGAGAAGCCCACACTCAGAGATGTGAACTGGCTGCATTACTAGTTAACGTTCAGTGGGAATTCCCACCATGCTGCTGGGCTCCAGGGCCTTATTCTTTCCCTGAACCACAATTGCAGCAAGCATAGACCCCATAGGTTTAAGGTGGATCAGAAAGAAGGGAATGTTTAGATTGTATCAGGGTTTGCTTTAATCATGCATGATGAGATGACAGACGTGGAGACAACTGCCTTTGAAAGTGCAGTTTACACTTTATAGTTTCCAAGAGGGAGGCCACACCACGCAGGGCCACACGGGGACCACCAGGTTGGTCAGAAAGCAGAAGGAGCCAGCAGGGAGCAGGACTCAGAGACTTTAACTGTGATTCCCACAGGAAAGAATGGGCAAGGCAGGGCTGGAAAGTTTAAGATTCTAGTACTGAGCTTATCAGGGTGGTCTCTAATTGCCTGACACCTGGCCGACACGGTCTGTTTGTGTCCCCACACAAATCTCATGTTGAATTGTAGCTCCCATAATTCCCATGTGTTGTGGGAGGGAGCTGGTGGGAGATAATGAATCATGAGGGCTGCTTCCCCCATACTGTTCTCATGGTAGTGAAGAAGTCTCATGAGATCTGATGCTTTTTAAGGGGTTCCCCTTTCGTTTGATTCTCATTCTCTCTTGCCTGCTGCCATGTCAGGCATCCCTTTGCTTTTCCTTCATCTTCCACCATGATTGTGAGGCCTCCGTAGCCATGTAGAACTGTGAGTCAATTAAACTTCTTTCCTTTCTCAATGACCCAGTCTCGGGTATGTCTTTATCAGCAGTGTGAGAACAGACTAATACACTGACCCTGGGGTAATTTAGGGCAGGGGAAGTGTTGGCCTGGTGCATGGAAATTACATAAAGAACAGGGTTTGGGATGTGTGATTTGGAGTGCGTGGTTCATATAGGAAAGGGACACTCACAGGTCAGTTATTTGCTGTCTCTAGGAATTCTCTCTGGGAAGGATAGTCACTTCAGGATTAGCAAAGACCTAAGATGGTCAAAGCAACACAAAACACAGAAAATTTATGAAAACATAGATGATAGAGAGACATCTATAATTTATATTTGGATGGTAATGAAATCAGGACTTTCCATCTAAAGCTCTCTTCAGAAGCAACCACAGAGGGCCTGGAGATGGAGCACAACCCTGCTGTGCTTCTACTGCAGCTGTGGACACTCCGGCAAGTGGGGGAAATCCAGCAGGTGCATTTGCACGGCAGACAGCAGGAGTGCTCCAGGCATGTTGGAGGAAGAATCAGTGACTATCTTAGGTTGGGTTTCCCAGACCCCGAACCAAGGTCTTCAGTGTAGGCAGTTTATTTGGGAGGTGATCCTAGAAATGAGAAAGTAGGGAAATTGGGAGGGGGAATAGAAAAAGTCCAATCTAAGATGCACTACAGACAGGGCTATGTTTGTAGGCATATGAGGTTCAATCCTACCGGAGACTCTTAGAGGAACCATTGCAGCATGGCCCAGAATTGTCCCCCACCCCAAGATGAGGAGGCTGGACATTCTGTCACTAGCTCCCAGCCACCACTCTTTGAGAGTTGTCCCAAGAAAGGATGAAGTGGGCACTAATGCCTCTATTTCTGGGTCATACTTGCATTCAGGTAGGCAAGCTCTTAAAGTGCAGAGCAAGAAGAGGAGAGGAGAGGTGCAGGCATTTGAGGGGAGAATCACAGCTATCACAACTCAGGTGGCCTGAGGGCATCTGGGGGAAGGTATCAAGAGGGTTCACTATAGGAACAGAAGAATGAAACAGATGGTCTCTTTTTGAAGAACATGGATACATTGATTTCATTCTCATCTATGCAGGTCATAAAGTGTTTGGAAAGCAATAGTTATGACTACTGGCTTTCCTGTTTCGTCTCAGGACCAAAAAATTGATGGGTTTCTCCTGAGCACTTCGTCTGCTTATAGTTCTGTGTACACTATGAATTGTGTAATTCTTAGTGTTCCTTCCTTGTGTCAGCTAAAAAAACAGAAACTTAGAACCAAAATTTATGCCTTACCTCCACCAAGTGTAGAGATAGTTTAGAAATTGCTTTTATATTTATTTCAAGATCTCTTTATAATCTTACTCTCACTGTTATCTTTTTATTCTGAATTTAAATCTACGATTTGTTGCTATATTTTATATAACTTTACAAGATGTCCTGACTCTTAAACAAAATTCCTGTGCTAGGGAAAAATGTTGGTTGCAAATGTCAGACACCTAAACTCAGAGTATGTTAAATAACAACAACAAAGAATGTTTTGGCTTACATAACTGGGAAAATGAGGAAAATGTCTTGCTCCAGGCATAGTTGGATCCAGAAATTCAAATAACATCATTCATATTTTCTTTCTTTCATCTCTCTCTCTTCCTCCCTCTCTTCCTCTCCCTTTATTACTTTTCGATTATCTCTCTCACCTCTCTCAGCTTTCCTCTGTGTTGGCTTTACTCTCAGTAGGATTATCCCATTTAGTATTAGTCTGTTCTCAAGCTGCTAATAAAGACATACCCAAGACTGGATAATTTATAAAGGAAAGAGGTTTAATGGACTCACAGTTCCAGATGACTGGGGAAGCCTCACACTCATGGTGGAAGATGAAAGAAGAGCAAAGGCACATCTTACGTGGCGGCTAGCAAGAGAGAATGTGAATCAAGTGAAAGGGGAAACCCCTTATAAAACCATCAGATCTTATGAGACTTCTTCACTACCATGGGAATAGTATGAGGGAAACCATCCCCAGGATTCAATTATCTCCCACCAGCTCCCTCCCACAACACATGGGAATTATGGAAGCTACAATTCAAGATGAGATTTGGGTGGGGACACAGCCAAACCATATCAGTGGCATAGAATGACCACTGACTGCTCTAGGTTCAGATCAAAGTTACAATTGATGAACCCGGAATTGCAATAAAAACAAAGGAAGTCACCTTTTCCTTGGTAGCTTGAGCAAGTTTCCTTGACGGGCTCTGCTGAGTTCTGCTTAAGTTAACTTTGCACCTCTGTGACAGAGTCTTTAGTACTGGAGACACTTGTGATGGGTACCCCATCAGAAGGAGAAGAAGGGGAGAGGGAAAGAGTGCTACATAGACACAAATGAGCTGCCTCAGTTTACAGCCATAAGGAATACATGGTCTGATAGGCAGATGTGGTAGCCAGGGGGTGAAGGAGAGAAGTGGTAGAGAAACGTGTGTCGTGTGTTGACTACTTACATTTACTAGACCATGTGCTGAGCATTTCACATCGGGTATGCCATTTAATCCTCAAAAGAACCCTATGACACAAGGTCAATTCCTATTCACAGTTTAAAAATGGGAAAAATGAGGCACAGCTAGGAAGTGATGAGGATAGGATTCAAAGACTCACAGGTTGGCTCTAAAACTAGGACTGTTAGCCACCGTGGAAGAGCTAGTTTGGGCAGCAGAAGAGATGGAAAGGCTGTTCATTCAGAATGCTATTGGATGGGTGACGGTGGGATACAGAACCAGGCTACTTTTGAACATGGTAAGCTTGAAATGCCTTAGAGGCATCCACGCAGAGTCAGGGGTAGAGACTTAAATACATGTGCATGGAGTGATAAGGAGAGATTTGGGCCACAGATAGAACTTTCGAGGCTGTGAAGTCATGGGCAGGTATCAGTTCTCCTGGACAGAGGTGTCTGTGTGAGAGAGAACAACAGACTCAAGCCTTCAGTACCTTTAACATCGCATGGCCAATTAGAGGAGACATAAAAGAATTTTTCAGGAAAAGAAAAAAAGAGAGAGTATTGATTAACAGAAGTACAGAGAAGAGTGTTTCAGAAGGAAGGCAGGGTCTATAGTGTCAAATAAATACTGCTTTGATAAGATAAAAATTGAAAAAGGTCCCTTGGCATGAGGGCATGGTTACCATAACAAAATTGTTTCACTGACTGAAGAGAGGCAGACCAGATCAGAGTGAGTCAGGAGTAGGTGGATGTGTGGGTGTGAATAAAGGGACTTAATGAGTATACACGGCCTCTTCGAAAGATTTGAAAAATCAAAACAGAAGGGTGCCAAGGAAGATGTGGGGGATGGGAAAGAGGATTTAACATGTTAGAAATTTATGGGTTCAATTTGAATAGGAAGTGTCAGTATAAACTCATCTTCTGTTTTCTTTCCTTAAACACATATTTTCTAGCTCTGTTCACTGAAAAAGCCTAGGAGCAATGATGCCCCAATAGCAAAAGACATCCTGCCATCCACAGCATGGGTGTTAAATACTGTTTGCCCCAAAAAGGAATCAGAGATTCTTACAGAAAGGAGCATTTTCAGGTCTAGAGTGGGAAACATTTAATATGATTCTAGGACTTCTTGTGCCTGAAGGCAAGGAAGTATTCAAAGACCAACGGGTCATGTCAAAAAACACGGGACACAAAAGGAGGGAGTCCTTTTGACCAGCAATAGGACAACTTAGGGCACTGGGGAGGCTGTTAATGAAATAATGGGAATCTGCAAAAAGGGAGAGAAGTAAGAAAGGAGATGTCTGATAAGTGGGGAGGAGGTGGGGATGGTGATATGGCTTGGCTCTGTGTCCCCACCCAAATCTCATCTCCAGTTGTAATCCCCAGGTGTCGAGTGAGGGTCCTGGTGGCAGATGATTGGATCATGGGGGAAGTTTCCCCCATGCTGTTCCTGTGACAGTGAGTGAGTTCTCATGAGAGCTGATGGTTTTAAGAAGTGTTTGGCAGTTCCCACTTTGCTCCTCTCTCCCCCTCCTATTGCCACCTAAGACTTGCCTTGCTTCGCCTTCACCTTCTGCCATGATTGTAAGTTTCCTGAGGCCTCCCTAGCCATGCAGAACTGTAAATCAATTAAACCTCTTTCCTTTATAAATTACCCAGTCTCAGGTGCCATCTTTATAGCAGTGTGAGAACGGACTAATACAGATGGTAAGTAGATAGGAGATTCTGATGAAGTATTGAGACATGTGGAGGGGGAAGAGTTGAGTGCAGGAGACGGAAGGAGGAGGAGGGTTTGATGATGATGGGGACTGAAGAAACAGTGATTGGTGGTGTGGGTCAACTTAGCATAATGACAGCAAGGCATAACGGGATGACAAGGGAGACAAGAAACCAAGAAATGTTGGACAATATAAGGAAGGTGTCTTAGTTTCCTCAAGCTACCATGACACTGTCACGGACTGAGTGACTTAAACAGTAGACAATTTTATCACAGTTTTGAAGGCCAGAAGTCCAAGATCAAGGTGCCATCAGGATTACATTTTTGTGAGGGCTTTCTTCCTGGCTTATGGATGGCTGCATTCTCATTGTGTCTTCGATGTGGGCTTTCCTCTGTGCATGCAAGGAGAGACAGAGACAGACAGACAGACAGACACACACACACACACACACACACACACACACACAGAGAGAGAGAGAGAGAGAGAGAGAGAAAGATCTACTCTTTTCCTCTTACAAGGACATCTTTCCTATTAGATTAGGGTTCTACTCTTATGACCTCACTTAAACTTCCTTACCTCCAAATACAGTCACATTGGAGGTTAGGACTTTAACATATGCATTTTTAGGGAACACAATTTAGTCCATAATAGAAGAAAAAGCATCCAAAGGCCAGTGTTTTGGATGGGTCTCTCTCTACAAAGGATAAAGTCAGAAAATTGGCTAGGAGGCAAAGACTTGGGTCAATCAGAGTGAGTGACCAGGACCTGAGAGGCAGAGAGCAGTTGAGCAAAAACAGTATGGACTCAGGGAACCAGAAATTGTCCCAAGAAGGCAGATTGGTCTGAAGTCTGTAATGGGGATTGAGGAAGAGGCCAAGTTCACCCCGATCCTGAGACTCCTAGTGTGCATACCAGAAGTGCCTCTGTGCTCTGCCATTCCCATTCTGTGTTTGGTTACATGGCATATGTCAGAGGAATAGAAGTAGCCAAAGCACATTTTCCCGATCAACATGATTTGGAATCTTGCCTTTAAAGTGAACTTTTCAGGTTTGCTGGTGTGAGGTTAAGGATGAGACATGGAGGTGGAGAACCTCCTTTTCCTCGTATGCACCACCAACACTTCCATGTTCCTTAATTGTTATTCTCTCCTGAGTGCTGGTGATATTTAGAAGTCTGGGCCATGTTTTCTGTAGCAATTATGTGAATTTAGTTAAATGGCCTCCCTGTTTACAAATGCTGGTCCAAGAAGAAAGGTGTCAGGAGGCATCTCTTAATTATGCTGCCATGGGCAAACTTCTGGGAGTTGGAATGGACAATTTGGCCTTCTGGCTTTTTTTCTGACTCGGGGGCTTTCTTTAAATATACAGGAGGTATGCAAGCATTTCCTGTGCCTGTGAAGTATTTCCAGGCATTAATTATTTCCATTATTAGCTTCACTCCATTGCAATCACTCATCAAACTAATTTCTTTGAAGTATGAGGATGAAATTTCAAATTGGGTGTTCAAGTCCTTTTAATTGCACTTGAAGTGAGAATTAGCTGTGGGGTCTGTATTTGGAAGCATGAGGGTCTTCTGCCACACAAGATAAATCAAAACTAAGGCAGCGCTGAGCCTTTTCTAATAACATGGCAAGGAAAAGAGAACGGGAGAGAAAAAAAAATGACAAATCAACACAATTAAATCTGAAATTGCTGGCTTCCAAAATGAATTCATTCTTGTGAGTCAACATTGTTTTGATTTTTAGATTAGGTTTGTTTTTCAAACCCATGTTTTCCCCAGACTGATTATTTTTGGTATTTTGTACACACTTGTGAATTTCTAACAGAATGTTAATATCCCTGACCTATTTCCTGCCTCTGTCTGTATTGTGAGAGCAGCCACGTCAGTGTCTGAGATCACAATAGAGACCTCAGTTTCCAAAGGTTTCACTGTTCTCCAAGATCTACAACTGCACCACCAAAATTTAATGGGCAGAGCCAAAGAATGAGGTCCAGTTTTATGTTTAGGGAGCATATATTCCCGAGGGAATGAATGGCAGTAATATGCATACACAATGGGCTCCTGGGCTGTTATAATGGGAGGAAGGAAATGAAGACAAGTGTTAGAGACATTGAAAGGAAGGCTGACATCCAGCCTCAGCCAGAGGCCTTCGTTCAGTCTTTGTCATGAAAGGGCCCTTGGAGTTGGGGCTTAAAGGGTGCATGGGATTGTGTGAGAGCCAGGAAGATCTTCCAATGCCTGGGTCGGATTGTGCCAGGTCACAGTAAGCCTGAGACTAAAGCTTAGAGGTGAGATGAGATCTCTCACCTTCTAATTTCCTAAAGCTTTTTGTCCATCTCATGTAAAGCTTTTTATCTTTCTCAGTATGTAGGTTGCAGCCTAGGAAGAGATTTATGGAGCTCCTCTGCACTGTCCAATATGACTGTCTCAGCAGATGCATGAGACCCATCCCTTGAATGCTGTAATTTAATTATCAGAAAACGCCAAGTGGATTTGTTATTCTGTGGGCTCTGTGAAGAAGATGGAATCAATTCTCAGTTCATTTTAGCTTAATTACAATTCATGTAGGAGGAAGAGAGTGAAAGAAGATACTAGAAAATTGATGGCTTCCTTGACAGAGAAAGACTCATGAGCTCAGAAAAGCCTATCTCTCCCTAGTTCCATAAAATGTTGGAAGATGTCAAACACTGCTCCATATTTTCTCCCTCTGACTAGTCATGGGCTAATGCATGGTGTGCATATGTGTTCTATAATACTATACTGAAGTAGGTAAAACGCTGTCTTCTCCTGCTGAGATGGCTGCCTGCCTTTCCCTGCTTCTACTCCTAGCATATTGGAAAGGCGTAATACAATAAAAAATACATTTGGTCTTTGATATGTCTGGCATAGGTTTTCTAAAACCCTCAGAATTTTCTGAGTGATAAGAGTATCTTTTGTTACTCATAACAAGCCCCTTTTGCTCACACTTGAGTTAACGCTAATGTGATAAGTCACAGTGGGCCCCTAGATAGCTTCAGGATTGGAGTTGGTTGCTAGAAAAACAAAACATGTGATTAGAGGGTTAGAACTTTCAACCCTCCCACCCCCTGACCCCTGGGAATGGTAGAATGGCTGGAAATTGAATTCAGTGACCCATGGCTAGTGACGTAATCACAGCTACATAATGAAACCTCTGTAAAACCCTCTAAATTACACGATTCTCTTTGGTGAACACATCAAGGTGCTGGGAGGTGGCATGGAAGCTGGAGAAAGCATGGAAGCTCCACCCCACCCACCATATCTTGCCCTGTGTGCCAGCTCTGGAAGGTGGCAAGGTGCTGTAGAAGGCATGGAAGCTCCACCCCATCCACTGTATCTTGTCCTGTGTGTCTCTTCCACTTGGCTAGTCCTGAGTTGCATCCTTTACAATAAAACTATAAGTATAGCACTTTCCTGAATTCTAAGATGTGCTGCAAATTATCAAACCTGAGGCGGGGTGGTGGTCACCTTGAATTTGTAGTCATCCAGGCAGTTGTGCAGTGAACCTGGGGACTCAGCACTTGGAATTGGCATCTGAAGTAGGGGAAGTCTTGTGGGACTGAGCCTTACCAGCTCTGGGTAGTTAGAGTCAGACTTGAATTGAGTTGTAAGTTAGCTAGTTAGTGTCAGAGAAGAAAACACACGAAGACCATATATATTAGTGACAAAGTGAAGGTGGCTAGCTTAAAAAGGTAATAAGCCTATGATTCTACCCCAGATGTTAGTCAGAAATATTCCTGTTCCTTGTATGTGTCTTTGTTTCTCACAATCTGATCAAGATTTGGACATAGTAGTCCTTTGTGTATTTTTTTTTTTTTTTGAGAAAGAGATTGAAACACATCATGCCAAAGGACAGCAGTGAATGCCTCTAGTTTACAATCTAGAATTTGGAGACATTCAAATAGCCCCATGTCCAAATTGCCAACGGATCAGTCAGAATATTAACTTCTGAGTGAAAATTAGTGAAAGGAAAGAAGTGAACTGGTTTTAAGATACTCAGAGAAGTACTGATGAATGATATGGTTCGGCTATGTCCCCACCCAAGTCTCATCTTGAGTTGTAGTTCCCATAATCTTCACGGGTTGTGGGAGTGACCTGGTGGGAGGTAATTGAATCATGGGGACAGTTACCCTCATCCTGTTCTCTTTAGTGAGTTCTCACGAGAGCTGATGGTTTTATAAGCACCTGGCATGTCCTCTGCTGGCACTCATTCTCGCTCCTGCTGCTCTGTGAAGAGGTGACTTCCACCGTGATTGAAAGTTTTTTGAGACCTTCCCAGCTATGCAGAACCGTAAGTCAATCAAACCTCTTTTGTTTATAAATTACCCAGTCCCAGGTATTTCTTCATAGCAGCTGGAGAACAGACTAATACACTAAGAATATAGTTACTCCAATTGATGTTAGAATTACTCTGGTATCATGATAGATAATGTCACAGAGTAGGAAAACATGCTAGGGTTTGAGTAAATTACCCCATGCCTTTGTTTTCATTTGCTCTACTGCTTCTGAAATGTGCACTTGCAGTGCTATTAAAGAGTCTTCGAGAAAGAGTTTCTCATTGTTGCTAACATATTTCTTTCTCTCTGCTCACTAAGGAGAGATTTCTATTTCCTTTGTGGGTCAGTTCACAAACCTGAAAAACTAATAAGCTCAGAGCAGAACTCCAGTGAGGAACTGTTTACTTTTTGCTCCTAGGCCATATGAGCTGGTTTTATTAACACAGCCCTCGTAATTTCTACATCTGCAAAAGCTTTGTACATTAATGTGCAGAAAAGATCAGACCCAGCACACGGCTTGTCATGCTCCATAAAAATTTAATGGAAAATAAAATGCAGTGTTCAGAAGATCAATACTGTTATTCTCTTTCAGCAAACTGTGAATTATTGTTTTCATAAAATAATAATAATGCCAGCATATTGATGTTGAACGGAGACTAGATCTGTTGTCAAACATAAAGTCATATTTAATCTTTTAATGCCTTCCTGCATAAACCCCCACGCCTAGATCCTGAGCGTCTCTCACTCTCTAATGACAATGGGAACTAATGATAATTTTGCTGCCGTGTTCTTTGTTATTTCAGTAGAACCATTGAGCCAAGTGTCCACATTTTTCAGAATGGGCAGAAGTTAAAGATGTATTCTGGCCATCCAACAGCCCCTGAAGATGCTCTAGAGATGCATTTTTTAGGAAGTATCAGGGAACTGGGGGTGACTTGGCTAATGGTCTCAGTGGTCTCTTTTAACTCTAACATCCAGGATTCTAGGGTCCTGCCCTAAGACATGGCCATTTCTTGGAAAAAGCATGGCAGTTACTCATTCTGATGCTGATCACACCACATGGTAGACAAATCACCTCTCTGAGGCCCAAATCCTTGTATAGGAATGTTCTTTTTTTTCCCAGACTTATTCTCCATGCTGACCAAAGCTTCCCTTCAGGTTACCTGGATGGATTCACATTCAATGTCAGGACTTGGCTCATTGTGAATAAGCCTTCTTATCCAATTTGTTCAGTTTGCTTGTGTCTTCAGGCTGATAATCAAAAACACTGACTCTGAAAACTGTTAGTTGCTGCCGGTCTGAAAACCTGTTATGCTTCAATAGATTGAAACCCTGGTTTCAGTGTTGTAAAAGACGGCAGTCCCCTGCTGCCCTTCCCACACTCCAATGCTAATCCACCTGCAGAGGGCCATCCCCAGAGCTTCTGGGCTGGCAGGTATATGGGCCATGGAGGGAACAATCAAGATGTTATTGGGATGGGCTTCCTGGCTTCCAGATCCTGTGCAGGCCATAGTTTCTTCTGGGATGGTGGGAGCCTGGTGCAGTGAGCCTGGGACAAGGACTGAAGCTCCACAGATTCTCTGGAGAAAGCGAAAGCTCCTTCTAGGCACATTGTCTCATGAGGCCTGTTGGCTTCCCAGATTCCCAAAGGTCTGGGGTACAGGTAAACAGCGGGAAGAGGGGCTGCTGCCCCAGAAACTCCAACCTTGCCGCTCAAGGAGGCTGGGAGGAGAGAGGTCCTATCTCTGTGCCTGATTCCCAGACAGGGAACTGCTGTCTTGCCACCTGTTGCCCGTTGGAGCAGAGGCTGCTGGACCCCACCACTCAAAGTTCCCTTGGGCCCAGTGAGCCTGGAGTTGCCAAAGGAAAATAATAATGCACCCCAAAGGACCTGCACCTAGCATGAGGAAGAAACAACACTGCAAACTAGGGGACTCTAGAAAGCCCAGGTGCTGGAGAGCAAGTTGAACAAAGCCATGAAGAACAATTACAGAGATTCAATTACACCGTAAGTGCACTTTCTGGAAAACAGCACATCAACTAAATGAGATTATTTTTATTAGAACATGGAGTAGATGAACTGAAGGTTAGAATAAGTCAACATTGAGATCCAAGTTACTGGCCTAGAACAAGAATTGACAAACTATTGCTCATAGGTCAAATCTGGCTCACCACCTGTTTTATAAATAAAGTTTTATTGGAACACAGACAAGCCCTTTGACTTTCGTAGTGTATATTTCTGCTTTTGCATTATAACATCAGAATTGAGTAATTGAGACAGGACGTATGGTTCACAAAGTCTAAAACATTTACTCTCTGGTTCTTTGCAGAAAAATTTTTCTGACTTGTATCTAGGGTATAAAAGGAATTTTTCAAATCCCAAACAAAAAGCTGTGGTTAAAAATATTAAGGAGAAAAAATGAATGATATGTCTCCAAAACCCTGATATAAGATTATTAGGAGTTCTAGGAAAAGGACAAAGAATAGATAAAAAAAAAATTAAATAAATCATATAAATAATTTTCCCTGTGTTAGCTAGAAGGTAAGCTTTACAAAGAAGGGTCTTTGGGCTGTAGCTCTGTCTTTATCACCTGGGACAATAACTGGCACAAAAGAGGTGCTTAGTAAATATTTATTGTGCTGGATTTCCTCTATTCCTCCTCCAGATACACAATCCACTTTTGATCAACCCATTTTCTTCCCCAGGAGGCTGATCTGGAGGAACTGAATATATGAGCTCTTTTGGTCTCCTGCTTGCCTGTTGTATTCTGCCAATAGAGGTGGGGGTGTGGGGGTGCTGGGAGAAGGCAAGGGGGAGGGATAAACAAAGCAAGGGAGGAAAACTGAGATTAGGGCATCTATAATTCCAACCTGGTTGCTACAGAACATGTGTATCCCTCTGCCAAAGTCCACAGTTCTGCCAAGGCGCCCCCTCCATACAGCTCTCTCCAGGTTCCTGTAACTTCCTCCCTTTTCCCCTCAAGGTCTAGGTGGTAATAGCTCCCAGCACTTACCAGCTTCAAGACCCCCATTACGTTGTGTGCTTTTCTTATCCCACTGCAACTACGTAGGTAGTCCTTTATTAAAATCTCTCCAATCACTAATTTGAGTACACCATCCAATCCCTGATGAGATCTATCTATCTATCTATCTCTCTATCTATCTATCTATCTATTCATCCGTCCATCCATCCATTCATTCATCTATCCATTCATCCATCTATCTATCATTCCATTGCTACCCATTCATCTATGTATCATCTATCTATCCATCCATCCATTATCTATCTATCCATCCATCCATCATTCCATTGCTATCCATTCATCTATCATCTATCCATCCAACCATCCATCTATTATCTATCTACCTATCTAGCTAGCTAGCTATCTCTATCTGTCTGTCTTTTTACATCTGGCTTATTCACTTAGAGTAGTATCTTCAAGGTTTACCCATGTTTAGTATGTGTCAGAATTTCCTTCTTTTTAAAGACACTGAATAATATTCCATTGTACAAATATACAATATTTGTTTGTCTTTTGATGAACAATTGGATTACTTCTATCTATTGTGAATTATGCTATAAAAATATGGGTAAACAAATATCTGTTTGATTGCTTTCAATTCTTTTGAGCATATGCTCAGGAATGAAGTTGCTGGATGCGATTGATTTTATTTATTAAATGAATGATTGTGATAAAGAAAAGACAGGAATATCAACTTTTATAGGCTAAGAAATTCCAAGCAGGATTAATGAAAAATAGTACAGACATTGTAAAATTCTTGAATTCCAAGGATGAGAAAAAAAATGACATGTTTTTAATAGGAAAGCACAATAGATTTGGTAAGGAAAAATGAGATTTGGCTTCTTGCTCTGGTGGACAAGCTTGAATTGGACAGAACTTCCAATGCAGAACTAAAAAGCTGAATAAATTAAATGACCTCTATTTAGAGGCAATGAAGAGTTTCCAAGGGAGCCAGGACTTCAGGGATAAAAATAATGGCAAGGACAGAAATGAAGAGAGAAGGAGCCCAGTAGTGTCACTCTTTTTCATTGACATCTTTGCCAATTTGTAAGCAGGATCCCAGAGGATGAGAAGGATAGCAGAAAGTAGCAACTGAAAGGATAAGAAGCTGATGAGATCTTTCGACAGTCTCATAATGTGGTGGAGATAAAAGTAAAATTTCAAGACCTAACAAGAAAAAGGAGTAGTGGTAAACCTTTCAAGTTTTTCAGTTAGGATCCCTGAAGGCTACACAGTGAAAGTAGGAAAGAACCAGAAATTGACCAGTGCTGACAAAACTGAAACCCAGTTCTGAAAGAGCTCAATCACTAATTGGTTTAAAGTGAAAAACCCTTGCTCAGACTGCCTGCTAAAAGCAAAAGTAAATTCTCTCCAGAGGAAGGTGATACCATTCTGATTATCAAATTATCACTCAAGCTTTTCTCATGCACTCTGCATAAAAATTGACAGGAACACCAGGGAACATAACCAAATATCCAAGATCCAAGAGAAAAAACAGACAATACAAACAGTCTTATAGTTGACTAAGATACTAAAATGATCGTATACAGAGTTAAAAATGAATAATGTGGTCTGAAATACAGATAGCAAGATGGTGAATTTCAGAAGAGAACTGTGTGCAGTGCAGTTTTCTGTTTGGCTACCACTTAAAATGTGTTTACATTTTGGCAAATTATATATATTATGGTGATCTCTATCACACATTGTGAATTCTTCTATCACAAAGTCAGCCTAAGAGTGTTAACTTCTCATAGCCAGCTCATATGGTGAGATCTGTTTTGAGAGCACAGCCTTGCCAGTCCCATACAATGCAACCATCGGCAAGCCAAGATGTTTTCACTTCTACCAAAACCCCTAGAATTACATCTTTTCCCTTTAGTTACCTAACTAGGTACCCCAAGTAGAGGCACCACAATCCAACATGCATAAAAGAAAGAAGGAGAGAAAAAGAAGAGTTAGATTGGCACCAGACTTCTCTTTTGCAGCTCCGAAAACTAAAAGAGTGTGGAATAACATAAATAGACTACGGAAGGAAAAGAACTACCACCCAGGACACCAGACAAGCTTCACCTGATGGGAGAAAACGCATCTCCAATATGCTGGGACACAGAGACTCCATCTGGGGGAGAGTTCAGAAATGAGCAGAATAGGCACTTTGACACTGGAAATATGAGGGAGGAAACTTTGGGGAACCATACACTTATAGATCTACGTATATATTTGTCCATTTGGAGGTATTGAAGAGTTACCAAGGAAGCCAGGACTTCAGGGGCAAAAATAATGACAAAGACAGAAATGTAGAGAGAAGAAATCCAATATTGCCATCGTTTTTCATTAAGATCTTCGCCCATTTGTAAGCAGCAGCCCAGAGGATGAGGTTTGCAGAAAGTAGCAACTGAAAGGATGAGAAGCTAAAGGGACTCTTTGAGAAACTGAAAGGATAATTTGCACACCATCACCTTCCCTAATCTCTTGGTTAAATGAAGTCAGAAGGCCAACTCAGATTCAGTGGAACAGAGACACATATTTACTCATATTTAAACATGATATATGCTTTGAAAATACACACTGACACAGTCAAATATAAATGTATAACAATAAAATGACTGGATATGTATAAAAGAAGTAATATAATTGCCAAATACAGATTATTGAGAAGACATACTTGCCAACTGGAATGGAGCTGTCTTGGTGTAGGAAATAGGCAAGAAAGGGACAGAGAAGGCAGAAATCAATGTGCTCTCAGTTCACAGCTAATTAGTCAGATGGGGTCATACCTATTTTGGGTGGGGAAAAGAGTTGGTACCATTTTTATACAATAATGAAGAAATACTTGTTCAATTATGAGTATACCAGATGGAAAAATACTTTGGCATCATTTTTGCCCCTGAAATTTGAAGCTTCATAATTACAGCTTCAAACAACAATTAATTCTTCCTCATGATTCGCTGGTGTTGACTGGGGTCACTCATGTGGGGCATCTGATGGGGACTGGACTTGGGGATGGGCTCAGCTAAAACATAAGGACTGCTGGGTCTCTCCTTCTTCTCTCATCCTTAAAGAGTGCAGCCTGAACGTCTGTGCACAGAGGCAGGCACCAAAATGGCAAGAATGGAAATCTCAAGGACTCCTAAGTCCTCAGCTCTAGGATTTGCACAATATCACTTCCCCTAATTTCTTGGTTAAATGAAGTCACGAAGTCAGCTCAGATTCAATGGGATGAAGACACTGACTCTACCTCTTGATGTGAAGAACAGTTATAACCCACTGTGAATGGACATGGAACCATGCTTATAGCCCATTACAAATAGATGTGGACACACGCTCATGGCCCACTGCAAAATCGTCACGGACACATGATCATCGCCCAATGTGAATGGCTATAGACACACGGTTATAGCCCACTGTGAAGAGATGTGGACACATGCTCATAGCCCACTGCAAACGTTCATGGACACGTGGTCATAGCCCACCGTGAATAGTTGTTAACACATGGTCATAGCCCATTGTAAGTGGACGTGGATACATTGTCAGAGCCCACCGTGAATAGTTGTGGACCCATGGTCATAGCTCACTGTGAATGGTCATGGACACATGATGATAACCCACTGTGAGTGGACATGGGCACATGGACATAGCCCACCATGAATGGATGTGGACACGTAGTCATAGCCCACTGTGAATGGACACAGACGCACGCTCATAGCCCACTGCAAATGTGCATGGACGCATAGTCATAGCCCACTGCAAATGGTCCTGGACACTTGGAGGTGAGGTTCATAGGGGAATTTTATTATAATAATCCATTGCCACTTCCAAATATTTCAAGGGAAAAGAGAAATCAATAGTAATTTGATCACATCAGAAAAATAGGAAAAAAGAATGACGAAATAACAAAGCAAAAGAAATAACATAAGGCAAGATGGGAGGAGTAAAACCAAGTGTAATCGTTTTTCTGCTGAATGTGACAAAGATAAAACTCCAACGGGAAAGTTCAGTCAAATCTTACTAACATAAGTTATACGGAAATATAAATAATAAACAATATTATAAAATATAAATATAAATAAAATATTCAGCGGGTATGTCCTTTTATTTTAAAAATTCTTCATTGTATTTTATTTTTAAATAACTTAAAAGAGATTTGCTTTATCAATGTAAGTTTGAAAGAATCTACTAACATAATCTTTCTATCAGAAAATAAAGGAGGAAAACACACGTGATTATAGTAATGATGCTGAAAAGGCAATCAATAAAATTTAAATACCATTAATGATAAAATCCTATGTAAAATAGCACTAAATGAATACTACTTAAATATGATAAAAATTATTTACCAAAGCTCAACAAAAATAGTATTCGAAATGACAAAACTCTACAGCTGTCTTAATTAAACAGGTAATGAAGAGGTTCCCACTACCACAAGTATTACTCAACATTATTTTGGTATTGTGGAGAAGGCATTGATATAAGAAAATGAGAAAATCAGTATAAACATTGGGAAAGAAAAGATAAAACTATCTTTTGTTTTGTTTCTTTGCTGATATGATTGTATAATTAGAAATTCCAAGATAGTCAAATAATCATACTATGAAAATTAAGAAAGAAATTAGATAAAGTGGATGACAAAAAGAGGAATATACAAAACCTATTGCTTTTTTCTATTTTAGCAATAAGCATCTGAAACTATTGACAAAGAAGAGCTAGGACTTGTATGAAGAAGAGACAGACAGAGGGACAGACTATTGCTGTGATGGTCGGTTGGTTTGGGGTTATTTTGGGAATTAGAAAAATAACCTTCAAGTTCATGTGGAACAATTAGCACTAGGAATAGCAAAGAACAGTTTGAAAAAGGAAAATGGCAAGAAGAATCTCCTTTTGTTTAATATCAAAGTAGACTGCAAGCCACTCATCCAATAGGTTCTGGTGGGGGCACTGAATAGAAAATCCAGACTCCAAGCTCAGGATGGGGAACATTCTACATCCCTGGGAATGGGATAAGTGGATACTGGGGCAATTGGCCATCTTTCTGAAAGAAAACAACACATAAAATATCAACTGTGCATAAAAATAACTGTAGAATATAAAACACCTAGAAGAAAGAATTTCTTAAGGAAAAACTTCAGAAGCTCTAAGATGAAATACATTTGATTCAATCAAGAGAAAAGTTTCTGATGGCAAGAAATTAAAAGTAAACACAGAGAGATCCCCGGGATATTTGCAATGCATACAGCAGGCAAATGATGAACAATTGTAATATAAAAATCACTGAAAAACAAGTAAAAGAAGGATACCCAACTGAAATGGCCCAAGTATATCAGCAGGTAACCCACAGAAGAGCAAATCCGAGTGACTGATAAATGGGAGAAGATACTCATACCCAATAGCAGCCAGGGAAAGGTACTTTGAAGTTAAAGTGAGATATGTCTCTACAACAATCAGACCATGAAAAGGAAAGTTTTAACACCTGCTCTTGACAAGATACTCCAGAGAGAGTACAGTTTCAAGATTTTTGTGGAAATGGAAAATTTTACAGTCATTTGGGAAGCATTTCACAACATTAATTAAAATTAAAAAGATATATTCCATCCTATCACATAGAAGACAAATGCCAGTACCTACGGTTATATATATCTAAGGCAGGTTTCTACAGCTGTATTCCAAGTGGCCAAAACCCAAGTAAAACTCCCAAGAAAGAAAATACCAAATGGAAAAGTGTACAATTACACAAAATGGGAAATTGTATGCGGAGATTAAAAGAGCGAGCTAGTTATACAAAGATCTCATTTTAGAAAATAATGACAAAAATATTGGTGCGCATGAGAATATTGGCATATTTGTATATATTAATAACTATATGGTAATAGTAAAAAATGGCAAAGGGTAGAGAGTCATTTTCAGGTTACCTCACCTCTGTGCTTTCTTTCCTCACCTTTAAAATAGGGATAATAGTTGTATTTACCTCCTAACCTAGTGGTGAGTATTAAATGAGTTTAATCTATGTAAATAAATTAGAACAGTCTTGATAGATAGCAAGCACAATTTTCTGTGATTGAAATTATTTATGAGATAAAGAATAACTACTAATTTTTATTTATATTTTATCTCTCCACCTAATACAATTCTTTAGTAATAGTAGTGTTGTTTTATTTTCTGGAGTCTTTTGGGTTATCTAAGTATACAATCATAACATCGGGGCAAAAATAATTTTATTTCCTCCTTATCCTGTTTAAAATTATTTTTATCTCATTATAGTCTCTGAAACTTTTTTATTTATTTATTTATTTATTTATTTATTTATTTATTTATTTTTTGAGATGGAGTCTCACTCTGTTGCCCAGGCTGGAGTGCAGTGGCATGATCTTGACTCACTGCAACCTCCACTCCCAGGTTCAAGTGATTCTCCTGCCTCAGCCTCCCGAGTAGCTGGGATTACAGGCACATGCTGCTATGTCCAGCTAATTTTTGTACTTTTAGTAGAGACAGGGTTTCACCAAGTTGACCAGGCTGGCCTCGAACTCCTGACCTCAAGTGATCTGCCCGCCTCAGCCTCCCAAAGTGCTGGGATTACAGTTATGAGCCACACTGCCCGGCCTTGAAACTTTAAAAGTATGGTGGATGATAATGTTGACAGCAAGTCTCCTATCTGTCTTCCTGATTATAATGGATATTCTTTCAATTATCTACCCTTCAGAATGATGCTTGATACTTGTTTTGCATAAATAGCATTTATCTTATTAAGTTTCTTCTATTTATGTTTTACTTATACTTTTTATTATGTATGATTGCTAAGCTTTGTCAAATGTTTTCTTAGCATATTTTCACATCTTCTTTCCTTTCATGTGTTTAGTTAAAATTATGGTGGTGAATTTCCAATAAAAGTAACCATGTTTCAATTTTGGGAATAAACTCTTCTTGGTTATAGAATTTTGTTTTCCCGCTCTACTTCCAGATATGAATTTGCTAATATATTGTCTAGAAGTGTCACATCTACATTGATCAATGAGGCTGGTCTATAAATATATATACATATATACATATATTTTTGAAGACAGGATCTTGCTCTGTCTCCCAGGCTGGAGCACAGTGGCACAGTCATGGCTCACTGCAGCCTTGATCTCCTGGCCTCAGGTGGTTCTCCCACTTCAGTCTCTTGAGTAGCTAGAACCACAGACTTTTTTTTTTTTTTTTTTTTTTTTTTTGTAGAGACAGTGTTTTGCCATGTTGCCCAGGCTGGTCTCGAACTCCCAGGCTCAAGCCATCTACCTGCTTTGGCCTCCCAAAGTACTGGGATTATAGGCATGAGCCACTATAACTGGCCAAGTGTTCCTCTTTGCACTACATTTGGTGCCTGGTTTCAGAGTTCAAGTGAGCCATCTGGTGGAGTGGTGCACTTTCTGAAATGCACAAGGCTTCCTGGTGAGGGGCAGGTGGGGCTGAGATCCTGCCTCATGACCACTACAGTGTGCACTGAGGCCAGACAGGGTCAGGACGACGTTTCCATCTGTGTGTAGGGAAGGGTACTTCTTTTCCAAGCATCATAGGAAGGGCTGCCTCCTCCCAGAGGGGCACACCTTGCTAATTTGCATACAGGCACCATAGGGGTTGGAGGTAGCCCAGATGTTCTATTTTTATTTTATTTATTTATTTATTTTTGAGACAGGGTCTCACTCTGTCACTCAGGCTGGAGTGCAGTGGCGTGATCTCGGCTTACTGCAACCTCTGCCCAATCCAGACGTTCTAACGTGATAATTTCCCATATTTCCATGTGCCTTTAAAAGCTTACGTTATCCTGGAATTACCATACATATTAGATAGAACTTAACCGTGAACATATCTAGTCATGGTTCTTTTACAAACAGTACTTCTTTGATCATCTTTCTGATCTTTTCTTTCTCAATTGGTCAATTCAAGTTGTCTTCTACTTCTGGGGCCAGTCTTGGTGTCATTTATACTTTTTAAAGAAATTTTTCTGGTAGAAATGAAAGCACCAGCACTATTCACAATAGCAAAGACTTGGAATCAACCCAAATGTCCACCAGTGACAGACTGGATTAAGAAAATGTGGCACATATACACCATGGAATACTACGAAGCCATAAAAATGGATGAGTTTGTATCCTTTGTAGGGACATGGATGCAGCTGGAAACCATCATTCTCAGCAAACTATCACAAGAACAGAAAACCAAACACCGCATGTTCTCACTCATAGGTGGGAACTGAACAATGAGATCACTTGGACTCAGGCAGGGGAACATCACACACCGGGGCCTATCATGGGGAGGTGGGAGTGGGGAGGGATTGCATTGGGAGTTATACCTGATGTAAATGACGAGTTGATGGGTGCTGACGAGTTGATGGGTGCAGACGAGTTGATGGGTGCAGCACACCAACATGGCACAAGTATACATATGTAACAAACCTACACGTTATGCACATATACCCTAGAACTTAAAGTATAATAATTAAAAAAAAAAAAGATATGAAAGCACCATTAGCTAAGGCTATGAACCAGATGTTTTTGTTTTGTTTTGTTTTTCCAGCAGATTTGTTTTAGGGGCAGAAATCTTAAAACCAAGGAGATGCTTGGCAACAGAGAAGTGAATCCTAGTGTGAAATATTGAAGTGCGGAATGCCAGGCAGACTTTAAAAAGAATCCATTCAATTAGATGAATTTTTGTAATGTATTGTGATACGTGGAAAGCAGGATTTGGACAAATGCACATCCTATGATCTTAACTTGCAAATAAACAATGACCAAGAAACTCCTCTGAAGCACAGGCCCTGGAGCTGCTCTGTCCTTGTGGGTGTGACTCTTATTAACTCTGACTTCAGTGAAATTCCTAACCTCACTGTACCCTCAGTTCTTCTCATGTAGAAATGAGAATAATAACAGCAGCTATATCGAGGTGTTATGTGAGGATTAAAAAGGCATCTACTTAGAATAGTGCCAGGCATAGAAAATACTCTGTAAGAGTTAGCTGTGACGTGTGTGTGTGTGTGTGTGTGTGTGTGTGTGTGTGTGTGTGTTAGCATAAACACACATATATGACCTCATTGTGGAGTCCTAATAAGGCAAAAGGAGTCAGACTGGCCAGAGCAGGGGAAAGCAAAAAGAGAAAGCAGATAAGCTCTAAGTCAGCCTTTCTTCATGGTCCAGGACACATAGCTCTCCTGCGCTAACAACTCATCATCTTCCTGCGCCTGGCTATCACCAGACCCTCAGTTGATAGAAAAACGCAGGTTACCTCACTGCAACTTAGGTGTTACCAGTACTGCATAAAGCCCTCTTCAGCACACAGCACAAGCACCATCCTATAAAATCCTTTGTATCTTTGCAGTCAGCTCCTCTCTTGCTGACTTGCCCATTGCTTTCTTGCAATGTATTTTCCTACTTTCTCTAATAAATCTGCCTTTCTTTACCTACAACTATCTTGGTAGATTCTTTTTCACTGCTTGTGCAGCACCAGCCCCAAATAGTCACACCTGTGACACTCATGAGCATAGAAAAAGCTATGAACTGGTGCACTCCAAGTTACAAATATCAGTTATCTGTTCAGAAGGGTGATTCGTATGGTGAAAAACTTAAAAAGAAAGAAAGAAAAAAAAAAACTTGGCCAAGCACAGTGGCTCACTCCTGTAATCCCAGCACTTTGGGAGACCGAGGTGGGCGGATCACTTGAGGTCAGGAGTTTGAGACCAGCCCAGCCAACATGGTGAAACCCTGTCTCTGCTAAAAATGCAAAAATTAACCGGGCGTGATGGCACACAGCTGTAGTCCCAACTACTCAGGAAGCTGAGAAATGAGAATCACTTCAGCCTGGGAGGTGGAGGTTGCCGTGAGCTGAGACTGCCACCACACTCCAGCCTGGGAGACAGAGCAAGACTGTGTCTCAAGAAAAAAAAAAAGAAAGAAAAGAAAAAGAAAAAAGAAAGAAAAAAAAAACCCCCACAAAACTTTAGATTAAAAACAATGGGAAATATAAGACACTATTTTAAAAATATAGAATATAGAATACACGGGCATATATATTTGTATGTAGAAGTGGATGAAAGAATTGTAAATATGCATATTAGAAACACAGATTTAAAAAAAAAATCTGTAAAATGAAATGATTCAGAGAGACCACGTAAAGGAAGCTCTTTTATTTTATTTAAAAAGAGGAAAGAGAAGAAGAGAATTAAATTCTGCCAGGAGAATGAGCATCCCCAAGGCAGGATGCCAGAGACTCCATAGCCATATCTCCTTGACTGAAAGAAAAATTAAGAACACATCTTCCTATTATTAAAAAAAAATCTGTGGAGGAGGGAGAGGTGAGCTGTTTAGAAACAGAAGGTTGGAGGAAGCCTGAGTTTCTGCAAGGTCGGCTCATTACTGTGCCTTCCCCTTCCAAGCCTGTCTGCTCAGGGAAGCATGGTCGTTCAGCAGCCACGGTAACGGTAACAGTGTTTGTGTCTAGCGTCCACTCCTTGGGCCAGGTCCTGTAGACAGTGACTCCTTACCAGGCCCCTCATGAGTTCATTAGAATGCCTCAGCTCATTTCCATCATGCACTGGTGGAGACACCATCACGATACGGCTATTTACACGTGAGAAGATGGTGGCTTAGTTAGGGTATACGACTGGTGCAAAGCCTCCCAGGTAGGACACTCTTTATTCAACATTCAAATCCACATCACCTGACTCGCGATTCCTCTGCCTTTGCTGGGGCAGCTCAGGTAGAGCACGTCCAGTGAGTATGAAACCATGCTGAGGTAAAACGAGACTCTTACAAGATGTGTCTTCAGCCCCTTGTGTGGGCTTAGTTCCGGCTGACCTGTGGGAAGTGAAAGTTTCCAAACCACGCGTTACTTATTTACTGAGATTAGCATGTTAAGAAGTGGGGGAATAAAGCAGGGGCTAGATTAGGACCAGGGAAGGTGAACTTTTTGTGAAACTCATGGTGTTTCATTGATAAATACTTGGGAGGTGTTTGTTCAGAAAATCCTCCCTAATAATGCAAAATAAAGGCAAAAGATGCCCCTGAGTGGAATCAATTTTTTGAAAAGATTTTGTAGACCACAACTTCATCTTGCAAAATTTCCCTGAACAAACAGTTCTTTGCCGTGGGGTAAAATCCCTAAACAAAGCTATTCCTCAGTAGTCTCCAAACACCTCGCTTTATCTTACGTAAGGATAATTTCATTTTAGAGTTGACAGTATTATGAAACTGGAACAAATCCCAGGGACCCAGAAATGAAAGCACTTAAAAGTTTGTGACATCTGTTTTCATTAAAAGTTGACACATTTTATCGAATAATATTTATAGCAACCCCCTTTTCCAGTTCAGAGGGGAGTTGGGATTCAGGGGAGTCATCACTTATTGGCTTAAATTATAAAAGAGCCAGGAGCATATCCACATCTTGAAATAACAATGAGGGCTAGAAGAATTTCAAACCCTGCAAAATATGTCTTCTTGCTGGCATTCCATCCTGACAATCAGCATATGCATGCTTTGAGGCATAGGTTTGTTTAACAGTTTTTTTTTTTTTTTTTTTTTTTACCCCAGACACAGACTTCAGACTATGGTGTAGATTACATACAACACGGACAATATAGCTTATCTATATGTTTATATTGATATATATGACAGCCTTATCTCTTTTTTCATTTTCCAATCCTTTAAGTTAGCCCCCAAAAAGGCATTGAAGGGGTTGTAAAAATGTTAACAGAATCCAAAGTGCCTTCTTTGGCGTTTTAATCTGGTTGAATCCTGTTTCTTGGTCATTCTTTAGAGTTCCTTACCAGACCCATTTTTTTGACAGGATCTGCAATGATATGAATGCTTACGTCCCCCCAAAATTCACATGTCAAATTCTAATTTCCAGGGTATTCGGAGGTGGGCCTTTGGGAGGTGATGAGGTCATGGGGTGGAGCCTTTACGAATGGGATTAGCGTCCTCATAAAAGAGGTCTGAGGGAGCATGTTCGCCCCCTCCACCAAGTGAGGATGTAGCTAGAAGGTGCCCTCTATGAAGAATGGACCCTCATTAGACACTTTATCGGTCAGCCCCCTGATCTTGGACTTTCCAGCCTCCAAGATGGTGTGTAACAAATTTCTATTGTGTATAAGCCACTCAGGCTATGTTATTTTATTATAGTAGTTCCAACAGACAAATGCAAGCCCATCTCCCCTTCCCTGTGAAAATCAGAATAGCAGTGGCTGTGTTCCTCCCCAGGATTCTCCAAGACACCAGGAGCAAACAGGTCACTCCTTTGTGTTGCCATGTGCATTAGTCCGTTCTCATACCGCTATGAGGAAATACCTGAGACTGGGTAATTTATAAAGGAAAGAGATTTAACTGGTGCACAGTTCCTCATGGCTGGGGAGGCCTCAGGAAACTTACAATCATGGCAGAAAGGAAAGGTAAAGCAGGCGCCTTCCTTACAGGGTGGCAGGACGGAGTGAGTGAGTGAGTGAGTGAGTGAGTGCCAGCAGGAGAAATGCCAGACATTTATACTATATTAATAAAATCATCAGATCTCATGAGAACTCACTCACTATCACGAGAACAGCATGGGGTAAACCACCCCCAAGATTCGATTATCTCTGCCTGGTCCTGCCTTTGACACATGAGGATTACAATTCAAGATGTGATTTGTCTTGGGGATACAGCCAAACCATATCACCAGGGTGTGGGGACGACCCCTTCACTGCCCACAGGAGTCAAGTGGGGCTGTTTCCTTTCAGGTGTTCTGATCCGTTTTATTTTATTCTCATTTGACTGTACATGTGGTTATATATATATTTTAGACGGAGTTTCACTCTTGTTGCCCAAGCTGGAGTGCAATGGTACGATCTCGGCTCACTGCAACCTCCGCCTCCTGGGTTCAAGCGATTCTCCTGCCTCAGTCTCCCACATAGCTGGGATTACAGTCATGTGCCACCACGCCTGGCTAATTTTTTGTATTGTTAGTAGAAATGGGGTTTCACCATGTTAGCCAGGCTGGTCTTGAACTCCTGACTCATGGTGGCTCACACCTGTAATCCCAGCACTTTGGGAGGCTGATAACTTTATTACATTTTTCTAATTCATGGGTCCTTGGTTTTATGACCAAGATTATGAATGAATTACACATTCATTCTTTTTTTTTTAGAAAGAAAGACAAGAAAGGCACAGTTTCTGTATTGAAAGAGACTGTAGAGATTTCAACTAATGACAGTCATTTTTAATTGTGAATATCCCATGCACAAAAGACTGTATACAATATACATGACAAGTAAAGAATATTAAAAGAAAGTCCTGCATGCCAACGTAAGATGGTCCCCAGGCCATGGGTATCCTCAAGTATGTCTTTTTCTCATCAACTTCCTCTTCCCCTATCACCATCCCCTAGACAAACTGCTTCCCAGGCTTTTGTTCATCCGTTAATTTCTGTAGAGGATTACTAAATATCCATGTGTCCATAAGCAATATGTGTGTAGTTTTGCATGTTTTGAACCAATTATTGTTCTACCACGTAAGGTGCTCATGCTGAGCCAAACCACCATCGTCTCTCTCTTGGTTAATCACAATCAATTTCCACTGTTTCTCATCTTCTGCCCATGCCCTCTCTTTTGCTGAAAACCCTCCCATCATGGAGTCAAAGCCACGTTTCTTGCTGGTACAGCTCTCTAAGATCTGTCCTCCTCTTCCATTCTCTAAGTGTCCAGGTCTTCATCTCCAGACCTCAGCTTCTGCTTCTTTCTGCCTCACTCACTCTGCCTCCACCTGCTGGCCCTTGGTGTTGTCCCAGCACTCCCTGCATGCTTCCACCCCAGGGCCTTCACACTTGCACCTCCCTGATGGGCACATAGTCCACTCTCTCCCCTTTGCACGTCTTGTTGCTGTGTTGTCTTCTCCATGAGGACTTCAGGACTGAAGTTTAAATGTTGCCCTTTCCTGTCTGCCTCCCTCCCTTGTGCCTACAGAACACGTATCCCCATTAGACTACCTATTTAGTTATGTCTGTGTTATTTCCATGAGAATGTAAGCTCTCTAAGGGCAAAGAGTATGTATGGGTCTACTGTGTTCACTACTACATCCTCAGTGCTTAGAAGAGTGCCTAGCCTACAGTAGGCCCTCAATAAATGAATACTTCTCAGGAATGGACTGTATGTATCCTTCTGTAAATTACCGTCTTTTTTGTTTCAGCATAAATCATACCTGCTAATTTGTGTATCTGTAATTCTTCCATTTGCCCAGCTGTATAATATTCCACAGTGTAAATACAACACATTTGTGTATCCTTTCTCTTGGAAGTGCTTATTTTTAGTGTTCTCATTTGTTGCTAAAACCAAAAATGTTACTCAAAATATGTTCATACATGTCTCCCAGAGAACAGGTGCAAGAGTTTCCAGAACATTCCTCCCAGAGTCTATTTTGGTATACACTCCTGCTGAAGTTCATTGTCCAGCAGATCTCATATGTCTCCATCTTCTCTATGGCTTATGTGGTCTTTACCTTTGCCTGGGTTGCGGTAGAAACACTGAAACACAGCAGGGCTTGCTGGCTCATGCCTGTAATCCCAGCACTTTGAAAGGCTGAGATGGGTGGATCACTTGAACTCAGAAGTTCAAGATTAGCCTGGGCAACATGGCAAAACCACATCTCTACAAAAAGTACAAAAACTAACCACATGTGGTGGCACACTTGTAGTCCCAGGTACTCATGAGGCTGAGGTGGGAAGATCACTTGAGCATGGGAGGTCGAGGCTGCAGTGAGCCAAGACTGTGCCACTGCACCCCCGACTGGGTGACAGAACAAGACCTTGTCTCAAAACAAACAAACATAAGAAACACTGAAAGCTACCCTTTGAAAAGCGAGTGAGCATCTTTCTCCTGAAAGTGTCCGAGCTAGCCTTGAAAACAGAGTTGCCCCCTAGGATTACCTGAATGGGATTTGGATCAATCTTCTTTCAGTGTCTGCTCCATTTTGATCCCTGCCAGCGTGCACTCCAGCATTGAAAGAAGGATGGCAGTTTCCAAGGCTCTCAGACTCCTTGAGTTGATTCCTTCAAGCTGCACAGTGCCTCTGAGCCCTCTCTGGCAAAATTGTTTGTTATGAGAACAACTACAAGACATTTTGCAATTATCATACCCCCTGGCTTCTTCAATTGTCTCCATCAATTCCGCTCACTGAGTTTGCCTCTTTGGGGAGTGATTCCTTCTCTTTGTTCAAGCTCTCTCCCTTCCTGTTTGTTCCAACAAAACACTTTCCACCTACTTCTCTTATAGCCTCATCACTGCAGTTTATAAAGGAAAGAGCAAGCCTGATTCATGACCAAAAACCCGCAGAGAAAAGTTTCGAGCCTTGGGCTTCCAGGAGACATGTGCATTCCTTCTGAGGGATGATGCTGTGCTCTGTGGATCCAGCATTTTAGCTATAATTCAGGGACAGCTGTCAGATTTATTGACTGGTTCAAGAGACAAACTTAGGAAACCATTTTCTGCTCCAAATCCTCTTACACTTTGGAAAGTGGCACCCCATTTTATATGTGCATATGAGAGCCTCACAACTTTCAAAAATGGAAAAAGGAAATTATCAAGGTGTCTCAGATGTCTTTCTTGATGCATTTGATATTGACTGACTTCTGGAAACAAGAGATGCCTGAACAATACTGGCCTAAATAACAATTCATTTTTTCCTCTCCCACTCAGTGCTGGGTGAAAAGTGGGGAATCCAACCTCCCTTCTGTTGCTGGGCATCTCTCCGGTTGTCACTCAGATGCTGTGGTCCTCCAGGGCTGCTCAAGCCACCATTTTAGATGCTTCCATTTCAGTTAGAAGAAAGAAAGAAAAGACCAGGGAGCAGTGCTTCCTTGAAAACATGCTTTGAATCTGAGCCCATGTCATGTGCACCTGGCCCTTTTTGGCCACAAGGGAACCTGGAGACCTGAACTCTATGCGAACACCTGTTACTGTGGCAGAAGGAAGTGGAATGAAGACTTTCCACCTCTATAGAGAACATAGTGTCTCTGTATTTCCGTGGTTTCCTCTTATTTCGGCTCTGCACTCTTCTTACAGTTGTTGAAGGAGACAGAAGAGCCCAAAGGTCTGTAGATTCTGTAGGGAGAGACACACATTCACATCCTAGCTCTGCTTCTCCCCAGCCACACATTTAGGGGCAAAAGCTCCAATTTCTACTTCTCAGTTGCCTCCTCTGTAAAATGGAACAAATGAATCCGTACCACAGAAATGTTGTTTGTGTCGGTGTATCCGACACATGCTAAGTGCTGAGTAGCTGCAGCTTCTTCTTAATTTTATTAAGAACATTGAAGGACGCTGTTCTTGCATTGCTATAAAGAAATACCCAAGATTGAGTAATTTACAAAGAAAAGAGCATCAACTGGATCATAGTTCTGCAGGCTATACAGAAAGCATGATGCTGGCATCTGCTTGGCTTCTGGGGAAGCCTCAGGAAAATTACAATCATAGCAGAAAGGGAAGCAGGCATGTTTTATGTGGCTAAAGCAGGAGCCAGAGAGAGAGAGGCGGGAGGTGTCACACACTTTCAAATGAACAGATCTCACGAGAACACACTCACCATTGCAACGACAGTACCAAGGGGGGATGGTGAGAAACCATTCATGAGAAATCCACCCCCATGATCCAATCACCTCCCACCAGGCTTTACCTCCAACACTGGGGATTACAATTCTACATGCGATTTGGCGGGGACACAGACCCAAACTGTATCAAACATTCTCATTTGAGCACAGTGTGAGAATTCAGTGGTCTGCCTTCCGCATGGGGAAACAGTGTCCCTGTGGGTGTATTACTTGAGCTAAGATACCGTGTCTTGTTTTCCTGGTCTCCAGCCTATGCCAACCCCAGAAAATCTGAGTGCTGGAATCTGTCTTTTTCTTAATCATATCTGAGGAAATACCTGTAACATTTTATTTGTCCTTGAAAATCTCTTATCTGATGTTATGAAATAGAGGTTCAAAATGTCCTTTTGATCAGAAATGCTTTTCAACTCAGTTTTCATCCCCTTGGCTCTGGCCCCATGTGGGAATTAAATGTCAAACATTGCATCTTACCAGGAGAGGAAACCACACGTCTCACCCAGGACAAGATAGCGTGCCTCCCCCTCCTGGACTAGCCCCAGGAGTTGTAATCAGAAACGTGATTTGTAATTTTCAGTTTGGGTCAAAACAAGATTTGTACTTTGTCTCAATACTGGCTGTGTGTCCCTGGGCACATTATTTTACTCTCTGGGCCTCAGTTTCCTCATTTCTAAAACAGGAGCCATAATGCAGTGCTCACCTTGCAAGGGTGTAAACAGACTTTAGAGGGAGTGGGTTGGAGCACAGAGAACAGGACAGGCACAGAGCAAGTGCTCGGGATGTGCTGACAAATTAACTGGAAGCCCTTAGAAGCCTGGTGTTCGAGAGCTGGTGGAACGGTCACCTTGGCTCTGCAAATGGCAGAAGGGGAGGCAGAGGCAGCTCCTTTTGGCCCAGTGGGGTGGCAGGAGGAATGTGGGGTTCCTCAAGTGACTCATGCCACCCAGGACCAGGCTGGCTTCCCTTTCCTCCTGTGATGCCAGCCCAGAGCCAAGGTTTCTCAGGGGCCCGTGGCTCCCCTCTCTCCATCCACGCTCAGCATTAAGTTCCGTGGAGGCTGGGGATGAAGAATCCTGGCCCTGAACTCAAGCCTTCTAGGCTTCTGTCTGTCTCAGATGGCTGGGATATCCTGGCCTTGAACCCTGGACCACTGCCTGCTTCGTCTCTTGATGCGAGTCCCTGGATCCTGGAGGCCCTTCCTTTCCCAGATCCCCTGGGCTTTGTGTGAGTTCTGAACTCTACTACCTGGGCCTGGGAGCCTGAGTAACATCTCTGGAAACAGTGACTGGCCCATTCTGGGGGCAGTGGATAGGCAGATAGCCAACACACAGTGGGCGTTTCTCCTCTTGTTAGCTCATCTTTGCTATTCTTGGGTGAAATTTATGGAAGGAAGGTGTTAGCCAAAGAAGAGTATTCCAGGTAAAGGTGGCTTACTGAAGCCAGGCTTATTGCTTACACAATTTTACTTCACACTCAGCAAAATTCAAGGTTCCAGAGTGATGTACCATGGCTTTGTGGTTCAGAGCACCAACTCTGGAGTAGACGGCCTGGTTTGTCTCCATTCATGGGACGACCTTGAACCAATGACTCAGCATCCCGTCCATGAGTTTCCTGATCTGCAAAACTGGGGATAACAGTAACATCTCATGGAAATTTTTTGAGGATTAAATTAGATAATATTTGAACACATTTAGAACATTTTCTGGCAACAGGAAATAATGATTAAATGACATCTACTGTTATCATAACCATGAACAAATCTTCAGTACTTCAGTCATCTCCCTCATGTTGCAAATGCCTTACTTTGCTAGGGTTCCTTTAACAAAGTACTGGAGAAATTCATAGTCTCATGGTTCTGAAGGCCAGAAATCCCAGATCAAAATGATGGCAGAGCTGGTTCCTTCCGAGGGCTGTGAGGGAGAATCAGTTCCTTGCCTCTCTTTTGAGCTTGGACATGGCCTTCTTCTCACTGTGTGTCCTTAAGTGGTCGTGCCTCTGTGTGTGTCTGTGCCCTAGTCTCCTTTCCTTAGAAGTACACCAATTGGGTCCACACTAATAACCTCATTTAAACTTGATTATGTCTATAAAGACCCTGTCTCCAAATGCAGCCACAGTCTGAGGTCCCTGGGGTTAGGACTTCAGCAGATGAGTGTTGGCTGGGGCTGAGGGTGGAGTGGAAGGAGGGAAAGGTTTAGTCCCTAAGATCAAGCTTTTGGAATTTTGTTTTCCTAACAGATGTATTTGGATGGCACTTTTTCCCCTCCTAGAAACCATTATGTATAGTTTTTCTTAATTTTTTAGAAAAAGAATGAAAAAAAATCCAAGAGATCCCCCTTCCTTATGCAAATACAATTTGCTTTTCAGATATGAATAAAATGAAAGAAAATGGAATCTGTGCCATTAGAGATAAAAATGGTAATGAGTTTTAATAGTTCATTTTGGATTTCAGTATCGAAATGAACTTGGAGAGAACGCTGCTATAGCTCAAAGTCATCAGCTCTCCAGTCACACAGCAGACAGCTGTAGAATTTCAAAAAAAATAAGCTGAGCACCCTTTAACATAAATTGTTAGCTATGATGCCGAGCTGAACACCAACATTATGTGGCAGCTAATAGGGCTTAAATGAGCTTAAATTGGTTATTGGTTATTGATTTAAAGCACAAGCATATAGATTAAAATGGAGCCTCTGAGAATCCATTTGAAAAATTCAGATTATTTATCACTGGAATAGTGAAGTCTAAAATGGCAAGGAGAGGGTTGGTAAGTTACAAGGGAGCTGTTAACAGCATTTAAGTTTTGAAAAGGTAATTGTCTGTCCTGGCTGCTGGGGGAAGCTCGCTGGGGACAAGAGGCTGGAGTTGGAATGGAAGACACCAGGATAGGCCTGGAAGAGCCCCCTTCCCCAGGGTCTATGTTCAGTGAATCAGTGAGGACATATCTCATACGGTGGAGGTAACATCCAGCCATATTGAGCTGTACATTGAATTTATTTGCACAAATTTGTACTTTCTCATTGATTTTCATTATGAAATCGAGTATGTGTTTCTCCAAGGAAGAAAAATGGCTCAAGAAGTAACATCATTATAGTCATAAGTGTGGTAAATCTTTGAAAATACAGCATAAGTAGTGATTCTGAGCAATACTTTTTACAGAAATTAAGTTATAAAGGCACAAAATCTTCACCAACTGCCCACTGGCCACTGGGTTGAAACAGATTCCTCCCCCTGGCATTTGGGTAGCATCCCTAAATCTAATAGTCCCCATCCATGTGCAAGCCCAACCTGCTGCATTCCTAGCTCTTCCCTGAAAATCTCTCACACATGCCCCTTCCCAGGGCCTTGTCCTCTGGCCTCCACTTTCCCTCCCTACCTTCTAGGTCCTCTTGCTTTCTGCAAGGCCATGCAAGGAGCCTGCCCAAAGCTCACTGCCTCCTTCTTAGCCCTTCTCAGCCTCAGAGTGATTCCAGTCACTCAGCTCAGTCTTAGCTCCAGGGGACTGCAAGTTTTTAAAGAAAAGCACTGTGGATGGCTCTAAGGGTGTGCCTCAACATGGAAGAATTGGACTGGTATCTGTAGTCAGTTGGGTTTTTCTTATGTTTGTGTGCAGAGTACTTTGGAAGAAACAGCCCTTGGCTTCCATCAATCATCCCTCCTCAGGGCATGGAGCAAGTTAACTGCAGTGCTCTGGGTATTCAGACCATGTTTCCCCGTGGAAGCTTCTGGGTTGTTGACAGTGAATGGAATTGATGGAGGGTATGGGAGAGGGGAAGTCTCCAGTTGTGAAATGGCAGCAAGGGCTCAGGAACCACGTTTAAACAGTGCCGGTGAACGGAGGGCAGAGAGGTCCGATTGCTGGAGTTCACAGTCGAGGGTCTGGGGGAGCCTGTGGAGGTGGCGCATGTGGAATCGGAAGCTGTGAACATGAGAAGGGAAATACCTGCTTGTTGGTTTCCTTCAAAAGAGTCACCCATGGGAGCAGAAAACCCAGTGATGGTGTCAACACACAGGGAGTGGGGCCTGGGGGAGAGGGCTGGCGGGAGGGGCTGTGTTCCTGGGGGAAAGACAGTGACAGCCAACAGGAGTGGGGCTGGCAGGGGTGGTGGGAGGAGTGGGAAGATCCACTCAGGGCTCATTTTGTTTCACTGAATTTTATTTTGCTGAACTCTTTCCCCTGCTGTGTCCTTAGAGAAGGAAAAGGGATTTGTGGACATGGTGTGGGTGCAGCCCCTGGGCTTTTTGGGAGGCAGTTTCCTGTGATGAAAGAGCAATTCAGAGAGGCACTAGGGTCTCCCACACCTTGCTGTGTGGATGATTGAAATTTGTTAGGGTGGTTAGAGTGAAATCTGGTCTCACCCAGGAATGAGGAGAACCAATCCTATCTTCAATGCTGCTGTGCTGGTTTGCAAAGGCCTGAAACGACCCGATGGTAAAGACAGTTTCCCTCCCTCAGTTCCCATCCACTCTACAGCCCCCTCTTGCCGTCTCCTCCTTCTCTTATGCTTTTCCTGAGCACAGACAAGGACAGTCTCCGTGGTGCTCCTCAAAGATGCCCTGGGGACAGCCTTGCCCGCCGGCTCTGGAATGCCTTTCCCTCACCCCTGCTTCTACTCCAGTGGCTCACCTCCTTGGTACAGCTTTTGCTAAACGAAGACACTCACCTTCTTTGTAACCCTTCTGATCACTGTACTAAAATGAAGCACTTAAAATGCACCTTCCAGAATCACAGCCTCAGGCAACATTTACTGTCTGCAACCATTAGAGGCTCCACAGGCGTTGCAGCTCCTCTGTCTAAACGTAGGTACTTTGGGGGCAGAAGCCATTTCAGCACCATATGTACCCTGTCTCTGGCTCTCGGAATACTCACCTAGGACACACGCAGTGGACCCTTTAACTGTGGTGAGTTCCCGATGGAGCCTTTCCCTGAATTGACCAAGACCATATTCTCTAAGCACCTATTAAAGAAGACCCAGGAAGGGAGTTCAGCAGGAGGTGCCCTTTGGGAGATCAAGGAAACACAGTGCTCCAGGGACTGGCCAGAGGGCAGCTCCAGCAACCACAGCACTGCCAGCTTGGCCTGCTCACCTCCCTCAGGCTGAGGCGAGTTGGGATGGGAAGCCAGGAGTGGCTGGAGCCCAGCAATCATCCAAACAGTGACTGGTTCGTTGGACACAAAGAACAGAGCATTGTAGCCAAGGACACAGCATGTGGCAGAGACCTGGGTCACTCGGGGTGGAGGTGCCCCTCTGAACCGTTCCTGGCTCTTCCAAGAGGCTCCTAGCACAAATACTGTAAGAACCAGCTAGCTAGGAAAACGTGGGTGGGACCAGAGACTCACAGCCGCTTCTCAACTGAGAAAGGAAGCTCGGCTTGTGTTGATCTCAGCAGGCAATGTGTGGGCTCCTGGAAATACATTGTTTAAAAGTTTGGTACTGAGGGGCTGTACATCAGCAAGGGGCATCTTCAGAAGCTTACTTGGGTGATGCTGCACTCAGGCAGTTTCCCCAGCTCCATGACAACCATCAGTGAGCAGCGCTGCCTTCCCAGGAGTCCCAGAGGAAGCCTGCACCAACTTACCAAGCAGAAAAGCAGAAGCTGCTCCCTCTCTCCTCCGAGGACTTGGAGGAGACGAGAAGGTCAACTCCAATAAAAGGAAGGGCAGCTGTGTAAGCATTGTTGGTGGGTCCAGCATATGGTGGATCTTTAAAAAAGTCAAAGGCGGCGCGGTGGCTCAAGCCTGTAATCCCAGCACTTTGGGAGGCTGAGACGGGCGGATCACAAGGTCAGGAGATCGAGACCATCCTGGCTAACACGGTGAAACCCCGTCTCTACTAAAAATACAAAAAACTAGCCGGGCGTGATGGCGGGCACCTGTAGTCCCAGCTACTCGGGAGGCTGAGGCAAGAGAATGGCGGGAATCCGGGAGGCGGAGCTTGCAGTGAGCTGAGATCCGGCCACTGCGCTCCAGCCTGGGCGACAGAGAGAGACTCCATCTCAAAAAAAAAAAAAAAAAAAAGTCAAAGGCTTGTGTGTATATACACACATATGTGTGTATTTGACTGTCCATCCATCTACACACACACACATACACTTACTCATATATTCATTCATCTGTCAAACATACACACCTCCACAAACACACATACATGTGCACATGTCCATTCATCCATCCATCCATCCAGTCATGTAGACCCACACACATATTCATATACACCCATCTGTATATCCATTCATCCAGATACACACATACACACACACTCACATATCCATCCATTGACTTAGAAAGACAGACACACGCACACATATGCTAACATATCCATCTTGGCATCTATCCATCCACTTAGACAGACTCACACACACATACACACACACACACACAAACATATCCATCCGGGCATCCATCCATCCACTTACACAGACACACACACTCACATGCCATTTCATCCATTCATCCATCCACCCACCCGTTCATCTATCCATACATCGATGCATCCATCTACATAAACAGATAGGCAGAAATACACACTCACATATCCATCCATCCATACATCTGTTCGTCCACCCATCTACCTATATAGACAGACACACATACTCACATTCTTTGCATTTATCCATCCAACTACCTAGACAGACAGACAGACAGACACACACACACACACACACACACTCAGTTTATCCATCCATCCATTCATTCCTCTATCCATCTATCCATCCATTCACCCATTCATCCATCCGCCCATCTCTCCATCCATCTACCTAGACAGACAGACAGACAGACAGACAGACACACACACACACACACACAGAGCCTTTTTTAACTAAAATCTTCTAGCTAGACTGATGGAATCCCTCCTGGCACCTTGGTCATCCAGGAGGACTGTCTGATCTGAATGGGAAAGTGACTCTGATTAAGCCCTCGGAGGCTCTTCTGCAGAGCATTGATGATCTGTGCCCAGTTCAGAGTGAGATGCTAAGGTCCTGCTCACTGGCCCACTGTGATCTCACCATCCTGGATGTAATTTAATTGCTCAATAAGGAATAGACCTTTTTCTATGTCAGCTCACACAGAGAGAAGCGAGGGCGTGCAGTTGTGTGAACATCGGGGGGATTTTGGGGTGTCGTGTTGCAACTGCTACTCCTTTCTTCCCAAGCAGAACAGGAAGTCCTGAGTTGATGATATCATTTTTACATCTTTTTTATTCTTTTTTTTAATTTTTTTATTATTTTTTTTTTTTGAGATGGAGTCTCGCTCTGTCACCCGGGCTGGAGTGCAGTGGCCGGATCTCAGCTCACTGCAAGCTCCGCCTCCCGGGTTCCCGCCATTCTCCTGCCTCAGCCTCCCGAGTAGCTGGGACTACAGGCGCCGCCACCGCGCCCGGCTAGTTTTTTGTATTTTTTAGTACAGACGGGGTTTCACCGTGTTAGCCAGGATGGTCTCGATCTCCTGACCTCGTGATCCGCCCGTCTCAGCTTCCCAAAGTGCTGGGATGACAGGCTTGAGCCACCGCGCCCGGCCATCATTTTTACATCTTGAAATGAGCTGGCTGCAAAGCTCTGTAAGGGAAGGGATAGGATTTGAAATACACCTGTTAGCAGCAGTCCTACTGTGAGCAATTAAACCCCTGACAAAGGAAACAGTAGCTTAATCATGGTGGGTATTAATATTCCCAACCTCGATGTTCCCCAGCGTGTGAAACAACACCAAGTACTTTTGGAACCGATTGGAAACCACTGGAGCCTACTAATGCATGCCAGCTCCTGGAGAGCCCTGAAATTGAAGTCAATTTGCTTTAATAAAGCTGTTTAACATTAATTTAAGGTGGACTTAGGCCAGGTTTAAGAAAATTAAGAAAAATGTAGTGAATGGGCACAACTGAGCATCCTCCTGGGTTATGAATGAGCAGTGACCGACTGCCTCTATTCCTGACAACCCTTAGACAATCCAGGCTCCATAGGAGCAACATCCCACCAAATCCCATCCCCAAAATTCTGAATCCTCAGTCTATTTTGATCCAAGTTTAATCTCTTCCTGCTACTGTTATAGAAATCACTGTTATTAAAATATTGTTTTATAAGATTTAGTTGATGATGACAAAACCCTGAATTTTTGGAAAACGTTTCTGACAGGAAATGATATTTTAATAAATTAGGACAATGGTTGTCACTGGTGTTAAGTTGGGGAGGGGAAGGAGGTGGTAGAAGGAGGTGGGGTTGCAGCTGGCTTTTCTTAGTCCAACCAACTGTTTCTACAAGTGAGACAACAATGACCTTGCCAGAAAGCTTGCCTCCCAAATTAAGTTTTTGAAAGTCATCAGGATTCAGGAACTGCTCTGCTAAATTCTCTGAAGCAGAAAGGATTTGTTGACAAAAATTCCTCCATTCCCTGTTTTTGTTCTTAAATCCAATCTCACTATTAAAAGCAAAGTAAATCTTTAGAAGGAATGCAAGGGTCATCTTGAGTATACCCTGGTGAAGCATGCTCTCACTTGGTCAGGAAAACATTCTGGATTAGGAGTCCCATCCCCGAGGCCACGAGCTGGTCCATGGCCTGTTAGGAACCAGGCCACATGGTAGGAGGTAGGTGGCACCTTAAGTGTGAGCGAGTGAAGCTTCCTCTGTATTGACAGCCACTCCCCATCACCCACATCATCACCTGAGCTCCACCTCCCGTCAGATCACTGGCAGCATTAGATTCTCATAGGAGTGTGAGTTGGAGCCCTGTTGTGAACCACACACGCGAGGGATCTAGGTTGCATGCTTCTTATGAGAATCTAATGCCTGATGATCTGTCACTGTCTCCCATCACCCACTAGTGGGACTGTATAGTTGCAGGAAAACAAGCTCAGGGCTCCCACAGATTCTACATTAGGGTGAGCTGTATAATTATTTCATTATATATTACAATGTAATAATAATAGAAATAAAGTGTACAATAAATGTAATGTGCTTGAATCATCCTGAAACCACCCCCCTCCCCTGGTCCGTAGAAAAATTGTCTTCCCTGAAACCAGTCCCTGGTGCCGAAAAGGTCGGGGACCACTGGGGTAGACCACAACTAACTAGTTCCGCTGGTGATCCAAAGTAATTTTAAGAGTAGAAATGTTCTTTAAGGGAAAAAAGTGAGGATTAATTCCTCCATTTGTGCTGTGTTATGACACCGAACCTTCCTTTTGTCCCCCCGTGAACAATAATTTTAGCTCTTTGTTGAGTTCTGCTATGTGCCGGGCACTGTGCTAGACCTTCTAGAGCTCATCAAATTGTGCATCCTCCTAATAGTCTGACATGGGTGGTGTGATTATCCTATTTTGTATACAAAGGCAATGATTTTGGAGAGGGCCTGTAACATGGCCGATGGCAGATAGCTGGCAGGCCACGGAGCAGGAATTTGCATCTACAGAAAGGTTCCATTCAGCGGCACTGTCTTCCTCATCCCCGTTCCCATTGCCGTAGACATCCCCATTGTCACTTTGTTGTTTTACTTAGAGATCTAACGGGCAGAATCACTTCCTGCAAACTACGCATTTGCCAGGGTAAAACATTAGTCATACCAGCATAATGGTCTGATGTGGTATGTGCTCAGAACTTCCAAAACAAGTTGAGAGAAAAACAGGAGCTGAGGAAGAAAGTCTGTTTATTTAAAGAGACAGTTTGAACTCCCAATCTGGGAAGGTTTAACCTGGGGTTCAGTGAAGACAGAAATAATTGAGTTAAAGATGCCTCTTACCAAGGCACATCTTAAAGGATGTTTCCTGTGCTCTAAGGCACAATAACAAAGTTAAAGTGGCCTCAGGACCTGTTCATTTATTCTGTTCATTCCTTCAGTCAACTTTTATTGACCAGGCAAGGCACTATGCCCTTGAAATCTGATGGTCAATAACAAAGTAGCCACCTCAGGAGGTTTACATGCTTATGGGGGAGGCAGACAGAAACAAACACATAAACATATGTCCTGTCAGTTCTATGGAGAAACGTAGGAGACCTGCAAGGTACCAGACTGGAGCACAGGGGACTGTTGTGTAGAACGAGGTCAGAGAAGTCTCTGCTGAGAATTGGAGGTGTGAGCAGAGACCTGGGCAAGAGATGAAGTTCGTCCTGGGATGTCTGTGAGGCTTGTATTACACTCAGCGGGAGCAGCCAATGCAAAGTCCCTGAGGCCTACAATGATTTTGTGTGTCTGAGGAGTGGGAAGAAGGTGAGTGAGGTTTGAGAAGTGTGAACCGTGGAAGAATTGTAATTATTGGGATACAAATGTGACCAGAGCCCCTTCATACAGGGATATATGGACCAAAGTGAGGGCTTTGAACTGAACTCCAATTAAAATAGGAACCACGGGAGTGCTTTGAGTTAAAGGTAATCCTTAAAAAGAATCAGTCACTCTGTCTACATTGCTGAGAAGAGACTCCAGGAAGACAAGCACAGAGGCTTAATCAGATTAGGAGGCTCTTGGCCCAGAAGAAACATGGCAGTGCTGGCTTGGCCTGCATGGAGCAATGAAGCCAACAGTGAGATGTGTTTGGGGTCTGAACATAACTGCACAGTGGAGTCAGCAGGGTTTACTGACGGATTGACTGTGGGGTGTAAGAGAGAGGAGTCAAGGATAGTTTTCACTGAAAAATCCAGGAAGACGATGATACGATTTGGCTGTGTCTCCACCCAAATCTCATCTTGAATTGTAGCTCCCATAAATTCCATGTGTTGTGGGAGGGACCTGGTGGGAGACAATTGAATCTCGAGGGCTGTTTCCCCCATACTATTCTCGTGGTAATGAAGAAGCCTCATGAGATCTGATGGTTTTATAACAGGTTTCCCCTTTTGCTTGGCTCTCATTATCTCTTGCCTGCTGCCATGTAAGACATGTCTTTTGCCTTCCACCATGATTGTGAGGCCTCTCCAGCCACATGGAACTGTGAGTCCATTAAATCTCTTTTTCTTTATAAATTACTCAGTCTAGGGTATGTCTTTATCAGCAGCATGAAAACAGACTAGTACAGATGGCGCTGCCATCAGATGAGATGGGGAGGACCTCGGCAGAGGCAGATAATCAGGACTGAGTTATGAACATGGGAATTCAGTCTCACTTGTAGATCTTCTTATGGAGAGACCCGCTAGACATTGTACATGTGAATCTGGGATTTTGGAGTTTGGCCTAAGCTGGTGTTTACATTTGGGAGTTGTGGGAGAATTTAAAGTCCAAGTGTGGAAAGTCAAGAGAAGTGCAGGCAGCCTCTGAGGTAGCCCCTGTGATCCCATCTTCTGAGGTGTGTGGCCTGGTAGAATTCACTACCCCCTGAGGGTGGGTGGAAGCTGTGACCTGCCTTTAACTAACAGAATATGGAAAAGATGATGGAATGCACATGATTATATTACCTTGTGTTTTTACAATGGTCACATTGTGAGTCTGCAGTGTCTTAAGAAGACTATCCCTTGGTGGTTTTGAAGAAGCAAGCTGCCTTGTTGTTTGAGCTCTCATTTGGAGAGGGCTACAGGGTGAGGAGCTGACAGCCAGCAGAAATGGGGGCCATCCCTCAGACAGCCTTCAGGGAACCGTATGCTGCCAACACCAAGAGAGCTTGGCAGTGAATCCTTCCCCAGTCAAGCCTCAGATGAGACCACAGTCTCAGCTGACCTCTTGGTTTCAGCCTCCAAACTCCCAACTCAGAAAAACTGCAATAAAAGTAAAGGCATTGTCAAAAGCTACTATGTTGTAGTAATTTATTATGCTGCAATAGAAAACAAATTTAAGAGAGAAAAGAGGGAGCCAAGGAGCAGATTTAAGAGCAGAGACTGGGTCCGCACATGGTGGCTCATGCCTGTAATCCCAGCAGTTTGGGAGTCTGAGGCAGAGGGATCACTTGAGGCCAGGAGTTCAAGACCAGCCTGGACAACATAGTGAGGTCCCATGTCTACAAAAAATAAAAACAATGTAGCTGGGCATAGTGGCATGCACCTGTAGCCCCAGCTACTCTGGAGGCTGAGGTGAGAGGATCACTAGAGCCCAGGAGTTCAAGGCTGCAGTGAGCTATAATTGCACCATTGCATTCCAGTCTGGGCAACAGAGCAAGACTTCATCTCAAAAAAAAAAAAAAAAGAGCAGTGACTGGGAACTTTCTTTGCAAGGGACACTTGGGCCAGGCAGTTTCACCAGGCCAGGTTCTGTGAGAAGGAGACCTGTTGGTGGCTCAGCCTGCAACCTCAGAGGATTGGTCAGAGAACCCCATGAGCCCTTCCTGTGCCACTTTGGATCGGCTCCAGTTGAATACCATAAACTGGGAGGTGAGGGCCTACTGGCCGGATGCCTGAAAGCCAACCTCTCCCTTAGGGCTGCACATTGCATGCTGCAGCAGATTTGCTCTAAATAGAAAATGGAACATATGGATCGGGAGATAATGTTTCCTTATGAATAAGAGATCCTGCTGGGCTCCACTCCGCTTCAGATCAAAGGGCACCCTTCCTCCCTTTTCTATTCACCATCTTGCCTCTCACATCTGAAGCTGGAAGTCAAACCTTTGCCTCCAGTCAGTGTTCTCTGTGGTGATTTGCAATGAGATTTTTATTGTAATCTCAGAGTTTTTCATATTTGCCTTCCAAGTTGTAAAGGGCAGAAGCTTTCAGGCATCAATGTTGACTGCCCAAGCAAGTGGCTTCTGGCTTCTCTACTGGATTTCCAAAACGGCCGCTCTATTACCATGCCAACTCATTTTGTTGTTCCCTGGGGCTGCATCTTTTCTCATTGATGTAATATTTATAAACAACAGGAGAAGAGGCAATGCTCTTTCTAACTGCATACCATTGGCAGAGCCTCTTCATTCATTCAACCAGCACTTGGTAAGCACCTGCTATAGACCAAACACAGTTGTTGACTCTGAGGTGCAAAGCAAAGTAAGACTTGGTCCCTCCATGGGCACTGGCATCATCTTTCAAAGAATGGCTTTCTAGACAGTTTCAATTCCCAAAGAACTCATCCCACAGAGGCAACACCAGGTTCTTTGCTTTTCTTCCCCCGATCACTCATGAGCACCCTGTCTCCATCAGCCAATAGGCAAGGAAATGAAGAGAGAACTCCAGTCAAACTAGCCCATTTTACTACTTGACCAAAGAAGGCTTAAGTGGGAGGATCATTTGAACCCAGGAGTTAGAGCCTGCAGTGAGCTGATTGCACCACTGCACTCCAGCCTGTATAATAGATTCAAAAGATCTGTTGTTTAAATCAATGAATCAACCAGGAACAGGGTAGTGTGGCAAGATAATGGGATGATGGCAGCAAACGCACCATGTAACTGAATGCAGGATGAGAAGATGCTGTCTTTTTCTAGAAGGAAGATGACTTTGCTGGATTTGGTAACCTCTATAAAGTGTATTCATGCAGCTGTGGAATTAATGGATAATAAAACTAGACCCTTGAGATTTGATTGCATTTATAGAAATTGAAAAATTATTGTTGTTTGCAAGACAGTTATGTCTTCTAAAGGGTTCTAGCTCTGCCAACTTTAACACGGAGAGTAGTCAGAAACATGGGCAGAACACTTTGTGCAGGGAGTCTCGTTGGGTGCAATAGAAAGCCATTTGTTTTTTGCTGGGGGGCCGGGGGTGGTGGGTTGGGGTCAAAATTTTGTTTAAAAGGTCTTATTTAACATCTATTGATCCAGTATCCATCATAGTCCAGGCGCTGTCCTAGGTGCTGAAGATAAACCTGTGACTACAACCCACCCAGTCCCCTCTCTCTTACTGCGTATAGTCCAGTGAGATGTATTTCCACTGATCTCTGCTTAAAATAAGATTCAAGAATAGCCTCAGTTGCTGCTTCTCCATTTTTCTGGGCGTTCACAAATCCTTTGGTTTAGTATTGCATTTTGTCAAACTTGAGTCTACGCTTCCATGGTAGATGGGAGTTAGGGATCTGGAGGTGAAGAGACCTACTTTGCTTGTCAAGAGGACATCTTTGTTTCCTTTAGGTTTAGGGCATGAGTCATTTTTCAAAGATATGAGGAGGTCTTTAGTGTGCAGATGTGCAAGAATCCTGGAAGTCATGTCCTCTGCCTTAAAACTCAATTTAAACAGTCCCATTTGTCTTGCAAAACACAGTCCTGCACCCGTCTGTGTACGTGTCTGGTGAACAACCAGCTGGAGACTCGGCATCTCAGAGATCTATTTTTACACAGTTAAAAAAATGCATAGGAATGATGTTCCTAAACAAAGCATGTTAAGTGTTTTGGACACACTTTAAATGAGATTATTATAGACGGAGAAACTGTTCCTGCCTTAATTAGAAAAAATCTTGGCGCTCATACTGGGAAGCTAATTGGCACCATCAAAGCATTGAATGATTCCTAATTTTGCTACTTAGAGGCACACCTGGTGACTCGCCTCTCAGTGTTACCCAAAGACTCGGGCAACGAAGATATAAAAAGTAACAGCTGCGGTGATGCAAAAGCTTGCGACGCACACAATGCTAAGAACATGCTCATGGGCTTAATCCTCCAGAGTGAACTTTGCCAGCAGTCTTAGTAGGTGACACAAGAAAGCTGTAGGCAGATGAGGGTGGAGTGACACACCCAAACAGAGGCAGCACCACCTTTATTCGTGCCGAGGAAGCATGCCCTGACCTGGGATGGAATTGAGGGTGGAACACTTCCCACCTGAAACACTCACGCCTTTTCACACAAAGGTAGTAAGACAAGAGGAGCAGGGGTCATTGTGTGTGGGGAAATGAGACAATCTAGCCACTGTGACTCTCAAGGAAGAGAGGAAAGAAATAGGCAGGGGGGGTCTCTATACTTTGACCAGGTAATTAGCAAATTGTAAAAGACACAAAGTCCTCCCAAGGGGTTATCTGGATGCAGAGTCATGTGATCCCCCATCAGAGAGTCTGACCCGGGGTGTGGGTGGGCACCAGGGGTGAGGAGAGGAGGGCATCCTCATCACCCCCACAAGGAGGAAACTCTGATGCAGCCAGCATCTGCCACCCTGTTTCCCAGCTCCACTTGGTGATGTTCTGGGGTCTTCAGGATGAAGCCTAGACTCAAAAGTGAAGCAGTCCATGCTAGGACGGAGCCACACAACCTTTCAAAACTCACTCTCAATTAAATGGAATTAATTTCGTGAGTCCCACCTGACACTCCAGCAGGATGGGTACAACACTGCCAATCTGTTGAAACAGAATATTCTCGCCCAAAATGATGAACATAAAGAAGAAATGGCTTTCGCTTTGGGCCTAATGGGAACTTTCTTTTTTTGAGGAATGCAAAACACGAAAACAATGACAACCCACACACGCACGCGTGTGCTCACACACACACAGACACCAAAGATTAACCGTTCTGTTCCTTATTAAAAGCTCTAATTGCTTCTCCACCCCTGTCTTAACTTATAGTTTTGGGAAAACTATCCCTCTAACAACCCTCCCACCTCCCCGACAAAAGCACTGCAAATTTCTTATCTGAAAACAGATGTTTGAGAGCTGGCTTTTCTCCCAGGAGAGTGTCTGTGGATGAATTTATTTCTCCGAATGAAGCCTTTTGAGTAATTGGCACATTATGTAACTGCACGTCACTCTATCACTAATAAGGAAAGTTCTTGAAGCTGAAACTAGCCGAATAGCAGGGTGATGCCTTACCTACCTCCTCCTCTTCCACGGGGCTTTTCACAAAGTGTTGAAAAGAAAGGTTTATTGCCATTGAGCTGAAGACTTCAAAAACATTTTGCCAAAGTAGGGCACAGGTGACTTAACCAGGTCAAATGACATTTTAAAAGCTTATACTTAAGTACTAGTCCTCTTAGTAAATATCCCTTCAGACTTCAAAAGGCATAAAAAGATTCAGAAGGAAATGGATTGAGCTCAGTTGGGAAGTGGAGGTGGGATGCTTGCCCTAACTCAGACTGCAGCGACCCAGATCAATGGCAGCACTAAGGAACAGCTGTATATTTGGGTTAAAGAAGGTTTTCTTAATTTTTAGATTGCTTGACTTTTTTTTAAGTATTCCTTTTTCTTTTTCTTTTTCTTTTTTTTTTTTTTTTTTTTTTGAAAACCCTAAGAGACTGTCTTGGCCAGAGACTAAGATGTAAGTGGTAGTAATTCATTTGTGATTCGGAGGAGAAGGAGAATGGAACAAGGAGGAAAGACGGGGAATTATGGAGAGCCAAGACAAGGGCACCTTGTAGATGTCCCCCCGCCCTGCACACCACCACTGGGAACAGCTAGTTGCCAGATTTAGTAGATAAAAATACAGGATGCCCAGTTAACTTTAAATTTTGGATAAACAACAAATGAAAGTTTTAGTATAAGTATATTTCATGCAATGTTTCGGATACGTTTATAGCGTAAAACATTTGTTATTTTTCTTATAATTAAGTTTATCTGGGTAATCTGTATTGTATCTGGCAATCCTAACCAGATAGAACCTTCTGAGAAGCCTCATGAGGTATCTCTTAGAACCCCCTGCTTAGAGTTGAGGAGGAAGTATTCAACAACGTCTTCTCCATTAGTCACAAATACCACATGGGGTGTTAACTCATGATAGGTCCTTTATGACAAAAGGTCACAGGACAGGTTTGCAGAGGGCTCCCCCATCCCAGGGGGTTTCAGAGAACCCTGGGGATGGAAGTTCAAGGTGTTCTGCAGGCCTGAAGTCAGGTGCTGTCAGGTTGTACCTGCATAAAGCTGGTCAAAGACTCAATGATCCTCACCACAGTGGCGGGAAGAAGAGTGAACCAAGAGGTATCCAAGAGGTATCTGAAACACGCAGGTTCCCAAAAAGGATGAAGCACAGGCATAAGTCTGAATGTATTCATGTATTGATTCTCTTAACTAGTATTGATCACAGACCTACTGATATGGTTCAGCCGTGTCCCCTCACCACCCAAATCTCATCCTGAATTGTAGTTCTTGTAATTCCCACATGTTGTGGGAGGGACCCAGTGCGGGGTGATTGAATCATGGGGGAAGTTTCCCCCATACTGTTCTCGTGGTGGTGAATAAGTCTCATGAGATCTGATGTTTTTATAAGGGGTTTCTCCTTTTGCTAGGCTCTCATTATCTCTTGCCTGCCACCGTGTAAGATGCCCCTTGTTCTTCTGCCATGATTATGAGGCCTCTCCAGCCATATGGAACTGTGAGTCCATTAAACCTCTTTCCTTTAAAAATTGTGCACTCTCAGGTGTGTCTTTATCAGTAGCATGAAAACACACTAATACACGGACTATGTGCAGATCAGCACGACATACCCAGCCCTGTTGTCCTGCAGCTTCCGCTCCAGGTGAGCGTGTATCTTGGGAGATACATGTGAACAAACCGGCAGGTAGGTTGTGGAGCAGCAGGGACTTCAGCCATGTTGCTCACGGCTGCTTTCTCTTTGTCTGGAAAAGGACCTGGTATACAGCAGTTGCTTGTGGGCTCTTGTAGTTCTAGAATTCTCATTGCGAATACATAGTCTAGTGTCACACACTGAGAGATTTCAGAAAGTGGAGAGGATGTGTGGGCCATGAAGCAGGAAGGTGTGGCAAATTTGAGGGTGGAAGGGGTGGAAGGTCAATAGGCCAGGAACCCTGAGAGCCATAGGAAGAAGAGGGTTCCAGGAGTGGCAGGTGATAGGGACAAGGTCACAGGGGGTCCTGTGCCGTGATAAGAACACTGATCTTCTTGCCAGGGGAAGTAGGAAGCCCGTAAGAAATCCTGCACAATGAGGAATAAAGATTGGATCTGAGTTTTTGAATTAAGGATTCTTTATCTTGAAACAATTATAGATTCATATGTAGATGTAAGAATTAATACAGCCCAGCATGGTGGCTCACGCCTGTATTCCTAGCACTTTGGGAGACAGAGGCAGGCGGATCACCTGAGGTCAGGAGTTCGAGACCAGTCTGACCAACATGATGAAATCCCATCTCTACTAAATATACAGAAAATTAGCTGGGCATGCCGGTGGGCGCCCATAATCCCAGCTACTCTGGAGGCTGAGGCAGGAGAATAGCTTGAACCTGCGGGGTGGAGGTTGCAGCAAGCCGAGATCACATCACCACACTCTAACCTGGGCGAGAGAGCAAGAATCTCACAAATAATAATAACAATAATAATAATAATTTTAAAAATAATTAAGACAAAGACATCCCATGGTTTCACCAGCTGTAACATACCACAAGATTACAGCACCGTGTTATAACTATGATACTGGCATCAATATCATCAAGATATGAAACATTTCCATCACCATAGGGTCCTTCATTGTTTCCCTTCACAACCTACCCACTTCCTTCCTGTCCCCAACTCCTCCTCAACCCCTGGCAAGAATGACTCTGTTCTCTATTTCTATAATGTTGTGATTTCAGGAATGTCATATGAATGGAATTAGAGTAACTAACATTTGCACACTGGCTTTCTCCATCAGCACAATTCTTTGGAGATTCATCCAGGTTGTGGAGTATGTCAAGAGTCTACTCAGACTTTTGCCGAGTGGCGTTCCATGGTATGAACACACCGCAGTTTGTTTAACCACTCACTTGTTGAAGGACATCTGAGCTGGTTCCAGTTTGGGGCTATTGGGAAGAAAGTTGCAATAAACATTTGCGTATAGGTTTTTGTGTGACAATGGTCATTTCTCTAGGATCAAGGCCCAGAAGTGCAATTGGTGGATTGTATGGAAGTTTATTTATTTATTTATTTAATATTTTTAATTTTTTTTTTAAGAAAATACACGAGCCGGGCATGGTGGCTCATGCCTATAATCCCAGCACTTTGGTAGGCTGAGGCGGGCAGATCACCTGAAGTCAGGAGTTCAAAACCAGCCTTGACCAACATGGTGAAACCCTGTCTCTACTAAAAGTACAAAAATTAGCCAGGCATTGTGGCAGCCGCCTATAATCCCAGCTACTCGGGAGGCTGAGGCCGGAAAATTGCTTGAACTTGGGAGGTGGAGGTTTCAGTGAGCTGAGATTGCGCCATTGCACTCCAGCCTGGGCAACAAGAGCAAAACTCAAAAAAAAAAACAAAAAAAAAAAAGAAAGAAAGAGACAGAGAGAGAGAGAGAGAGAGAGAGAGAGAAAGAAAGAAAGAAAGAAAGAAAGAAAGAAAGAAAGAAAGAGCATGAGTTTTGCAGAAAAATCTCAAACTATTTTCCAGAGTGAGTGTATCATTTTAAATGCTGACCAGCAATGTGAGAGCATCCTCACCAGCACTTGGCATTGTCACTGTTTTTCCTTCTAGCCATTCTGATAGACGTGCAATGGTACTTCATTGTGATTTTAATTTGCATGCCTCCAGAAGTTAATGACGTTGAACATGTGTTTGACAGTTGTTTATTCTCTTTGGTGAAACGTCCCTTTATGTCATTAGCTCATTTTCTAATTGGATTTATTTTTCCCTATTGTTGAGTTTGGAAAGTTTTTATACATTCTAGATAATAATCCTTTGTCAGATATGTGGCTTGCAGATATTTTCTGCCAGTCTATAGCTTGTATTTTTATCCTCTTAGCAGGCTCTTGCCCTCACAGGGCAAAAGATTTTAAGTTTGATGAAGTCAAATTTATGTTTCTATTTGTAGATTGTGCTTTTGGTGCCAAGTCTAGGAAATCTTTGTCTATCTTAGATCCAGAAGATTTTCTCCATTGTTTTTTCTAAAAGTTTTCTAGTTTTATATTTTACATTTAATTCCATAGTCTATTTTTGGTGAATTTTTGTATAAGGGGTGAGCCTTAGGTTGAGTCTTATGTTATTGAATATGAACACTAACTCACTCCAGCACTGTATCAGTTTGCTAGGGCTGCCATACAAAGCATCAAAAACCAGGTGCCTTAAACAATAGGAATTTATTATCTCACAGCTCTGAAGGCCAGAAGTCCAAGATCAAGGTCAGGAGGATTGGTTCCTTCTGAGACTGGAGAAGAGAGTCTGTTCCATGCTTCTCCCTTATCTTCTGGTGGTTTGCTGGCAATACTTCTCATTCCTTGTCATGTACATGCATCATTCCAACCTCTTACACAGAGTTTTTCCAGTCTTTGCTTCATATTTCCTTGGTTTATGCCTGTCTCTGTCCAGATTTTCCCTTCTTATAAGGACACCAGTCATACTGGATTAGGGTCCATGCTAATGACCTTATTTTAACTTAATTATCTCTGTAAGGATCCTCTTTCCAAATAAAATCTCATTTGGGGTACCAGGGGCTAGAACTTCAACATATCTTTTTTGGAAGGCACCATTCAATCCATAACAAGCACCATTGGTTGTAAAGTCTTATCTTCTTCCATCGACTTACTTTTGCACCTTAGTCAAAAATCAATTGAGAATATTTGTGTAAATCTATTTTTGGGTTTTCTGTTCTGTTCCACTATCTATAAGCCTGTACATCTGCCAAGACCATCCATTCTAGATTACCATAGCTATATAATGTCTCTAAATTGGATAGATCTTCTTTTTCAAAATTGTTTTTTAGTGATTCTAAGTCCTTTATAACATTTAGAATAATCTCATCTAGATCTACAAAAATATTTGCTGATATTTTGATAGAATTTGCGCTAAAACTGCGTCTCAATTAAGGGAAAATTAACATATTTACTATGTGAATTTTTAAATCTATGAATACTGTATGTCTTTCCATTTATTTAGAGCTTCCATTATTTTTTTCAGGATTTTGTCATTTTCAGCATACAAATCTTGTACATGTTTTGTAAGAGTTACACCTACATATTTTATTTTAAGTGATTATGAATCATATTGCATTTTAAATTTTGGTGTCCTATATTCATTGCTGATATATAAAAATACAATTGATGTTTGTATGTTTATCTAATATCTTGCAACCTTGCTGAACTTGTTTATTAATTCTCTTGTAGATTCTTTGGGATTTTCCATGTAGACACTTATGCCATCTGCAAACACGGATAGTTTTTCATTTTCAATCTTTGTGTCTTCAATTTCCTTTATGTGTTTTATTTACCTGGTGAGAACTTTCATTACTATACTGAAAAAGAGATCAGACACCCTTTCTTATTCTCATTCTAAGGAAGAAAGTATCCGGTTTCTTACCACTAAGTCTTGTGTTCATTATAGATTTTTTGTAGATCTTTTTTGTCAAGTCGAGGAAGTTCCCATGTCATTTTTCTAAGAATTTATATTATGAATGGGTATTGGATTTTGTCAAAAACATTTTTTTACATTGAATGACATAACCATGCAATTTTTCTTCTTTAACCTGTTAATGGGATAGGTTCCATTGGTTAATTTTCAAATATTGGACCATCCTTTCATTCTTGGAATAAGCCCCATTTGATCATAATTTAGTTTTTATGTTGCTGAATTCTATTGTTCAATAGTTTGTTAAGGTTTTTTTAAACTTATATTCATAAGCAATATTAGGTTATAGTTGTTGTTGGATTTATTGTTATTGTCTTTTTCTGGGTTTCAATAACAACATAAGCCTAGCTTCATAAAATGAGTAGAAAAGTGTCCCCTTCTCCTCTATTTTCTGAAAGACATAGGGTGAAAATAACGTTCATTTTCAAACATTTGGTAAAACTTTCCACAGGAAGAATCTGGCTGGATCTCCATTTTTAATAGATCACTTTTGCTGCTGGGTGAAGAATGAGTTGTAAATTTTTAGGAAATACGGTGGAACAATTTGAAGTGTGGAATCCTGCTTCAAACGTGAAGAAATATTGACTCAACTACAGCACATCAACAACAGATAATGGAACAAAAAGATAAGACATGAAGGAGGAAAAGCAGACTGTTGGTGGAGATCAGAAAGTATGAAAGGTGAATAGGTAGATTTTAAAGTAACCAAAGAGAAATTCTAGAAGAGAAAATTATGAGGGGGAAAAATTTGATTTAATAACGGATTGAAGAAGATTGAAGAAGAAGCTAGATAGAGCTGAAGAGAGTATTAAGGAAGTGAAAGAACCAAGGAAATCAGCCTAAATGTTGTACAGAGAGATAAAGAGATGGAAACTTGAAGAGATAATAAAGACTGATAATGAAGACTGACATTTTAAAAAGAATCCTGAGAGAGAGATAATGCAAAATTCCAAATACTGAAGGCACAAACTATAAAAATAAATCTAAATCAAGAAACCGTGTAATAAAATGCAGAACACATTCCAAAGGAGAGAAGGCATTGAAAATATTTCTAGAAAGAAAAGCATCTCTGATGGAAGGACAATGAGAATGAGAACACAGTACATGTCTTAAGACCTTGAAGAGGGATCTCAAAGGGCTGGGGGGAAATAAACATTGACCTAGAATTCTATACTGGACTCCGTTATGACTCAAGGTTGAAAGCTAAATAAAAACACCCATGCATGTATTTCAGATATATAAAAACCTAGAGATTTTATATTCACAGGTCCTTTCTAAAATAACCTCAGGGGATGTTCTTTTTATAAAATAAACTATGTAAATGTGTATAAATATCAAGTGTTGGCAAAGGTGACAGACAAGAACTCATGTACAGCGGGTGGGTATGTGACTCGATACATCACGTTCCAGAGGGCATTTGACGTTGGTTAGTAAGGCTGAGGTTAACCCTAAAACTCAGAAATCCTGCTGTTTGTAACCTGGACTAGAAACTCTTGTTCTTACATTCCAGCTGAAGTGCATGAAGGTGTCCTCTGCAGCATCATCAGAACAAGGGAAACAGTGAAATTACCAGCGTTCATCAACTGAGAAATGTATAAATAAATTATGGTATGATCCGACTAAAAATGCTATTCAGCCATTAGAGAATTGATTTTGTTTTCTGTGAATCAGCCTATACAGTGTTTAAAAAATGAGGTTCAGTTGAAAAAAGGCGTAACAGAATTACGTGTGTAGAACTGTCACACTTATGCAAACAAAAATTCACACATAACAATACTAACAAGGTTTTGTGCTTAACATTACATTTGTGTGCACTCATGCGTTTGTATGTATGTAGTAGATAAATACAAACGTTGACAGAAAGATACATGAAGACAATTTAATAATGGTTACTATTGTTACTTCTGGAGTGCTCTTCCTGTGAAGAAGAAGGAAGAATGTGATGTTGCAGAAGGGCTCAAAGGGAATTTAAAAACATACATATTATTTCTTTCGTATTTTAAGCAATCTGCATTGAAATACCAATGATATTTTATAAAGATATTGAGTACAAAGAGGTTTGTTATATTTCTGTGTATATTTTTCTATACTTTGAAATTAAAAGATGGCAGAATGGATGGAGCAAGTGGGCGCAGAGACACCAGAGAGAGACTATGGCCGGGACATCAGTGGCTGGAACCTGGATGGAGGGGTGTGGCCTGGGGAGGAGGCTATGGACCAGATGGAAGCACAAAGACCCAAAAACAGCTATGGCCTGTGTTTCAGGCATCTTTTGCAGGGCAATGAAATACCCCAAACAATGACAACTCTTTTTCACTCTGTGAGTTTTCCTGCCTGGCCTCACTGCTGCATTTGGAGGTGCTGAGCTGGATTCAGCTGCCATGGCTGAGATGACCTCGCCACTCTCCATATGTGGTCTTGCCAGTCAGATTTCTTTATACTGTGGCCACCTCCAAGCATTGTTAAAGATGGTAAGTGCAGACACACTCTGTATTACATTTGCTGGTATTCCATTGGCCAAAATAAATCACAGTGTGAGAGGAGAATACACAAGTGAATGCTGGTGTGATTCACCGGGGGCCATGACTCCAACAATCTACCACCATAATACTAAAATAATTAAGGTAGTGATGTATTCACATAGACTTAGAAAGAGAGCAGCATATAAAAACCAACAGCCTCAGGGGAGGATCAACCAGATAAAGCAACTGAAGAACAAGGTAGAATAATTTGTCATACTATAAATCAAGAATTATTATAAAGAGTAAGAAAGGATATTTTTTTAACAAGGTGCCAAAAGCACTACCTGTAAAATGAAGTATCAATACATTTGATTCCATTAAAGTTGTGAAGGCTTACCAAAAGACACCTCAGAGTGAATGGAAAGACATGTCACGTAGTGGAGGAAGAGATCAAATATAATCAATAGAAGACCAGTGTGCAGATGACAGGAAGAACATTTATTAATCACCACGGAGGAGATGAGCAACCCAGCAGAATCCATCGTGCCCTCGAAGTCGCTGAATATAATATGCAGGCATGATCAGGAAGATGAAATGCAATTGGTTAATACACATAAAGGTACTCAACCTCATTACTAATTAGGAAAACACAAATTAACACCACAATGAAATATCAGTATGTACACATCAGAGTGGTAAAAGCTTAAAGACCTGGCAATAGGAGGGGTTGAGGCATACCCATTTCCTGTTGGAGGAGAGTCTATGTTTTATACAGAGGACCTGAACAGGGAATTTTCAGAGCTGCAAGCTACAGATAGACTACCAAACGTCTATGGCTGTATTTATGGATTACATAAATTGTGGGACATTTGAAATGGAAATAAGTAAGTTGCAGCTATACACGTCACCACAGATGAATCTCAGAAGTATGTGATAAGCCAAAGAAGTATGTCACCAAGAACACAGGCAGCCTAATCCCTTTTATATAAAGATCAATAGCAGGCACAGCCCCAGCTCTGTTGTTCAGGGATACATGCATAGGTGGCAAGGCAATAAATAAAAGCAAGACAATTGTTATCAAAAAGAGGTCAGGACAAAGAAGATCTGTTAGGAAAACGGGTGGGGGATGTACTGGGAAGAAGCGTGGAACAGTCACAGGCTCTCTCTAAGACCCAGGCCAAGGTTTATTTCTTGACCTGGGCAATGATTATAAAATTATTTTTAGAAAGAAAATAATAAAAATATAGCTTGGAGGGGACGAGAGTGAGTGAGTGAAGGACATTAGGGAAGAGGCACTGGTACAAAGTTCAGTGGCTTTCAGGTTGGAGGCACTGAAGCCAGAAAAAGCTCTATGAGTAGGATGGATGTCCAGAGATACAATTGGGAAGATTAGTGAGGTGTTGGGCATGCTAGATGAAGCCATGGAGAGATGGCAAGAGTGAGTCCTAGATTTCTGGCTTATTTACTCAGCTTATGGTGGGTCATTTATCCAAATATATAAGACTGGCTGTGCCTTGAAAGACTGGAGGGTTATAACTTTCTGACAGTGTGGTGTGTTGAAAACATCCAGCCAAGCAGGCCAGGAGCTGTATGGTTTAGGAGCTCAGAGAAGACATGGGAGCTGGAGATACAGGTTCCAGAGGTGTCTGCATGCTGCGTTGACTGAAGCCATGAGTGTGAATGTGGGTGCTTAGGGGAGAAGAGAGAGAGAGAAGGCCTGAGATTCTTCATCTGAATAAGGGAGTGCAGAGCAGGGGTGGCAGCCCAGAGCCGAGGGAGGGCACCAGTTCCAGAAGAAGGCAATGGCTCAACATGGTGAATACAGAAAGGTGAGGTATGAGGACGTCTAAGAGTTGTGCTTTGGATTTAAGTCATGAAGGTCGTTGGCAGCTTCAACTGGCATAGCCTGGAGGACATGGAGGGGTGGAAGCCAGATTGGAGAGGGTAGAGGGAGTAAGCAGTTGCCAAGTGCGTCCAGTGGTGTAGGGGAGGGGAAATATCTTTTCTTCACTCATTGCAAAATTCATGACTGAGGCCCCTATAACAAAAGACAAAAGCAAACTGTACAAGTTTATTTAAAAGGTTTATGTGAGCACGGAAACTCCCATAAGGAAATGAAGACCAAAAGAAATGGGTATACCATTGTGTTTTAAGCTTGTATGAAGAAGTAGATGTCCGAAGTGTGACTGCAAAGAGGATATGATTAACGATGATGAGCTTGAGGTGCTTAGCCAGCCCTGTTTGTCCAGATTCTTCTTTGTGTCCCTGTGTCTTCAGAGATAAGAACGTTCTTTTCCTTCAGGGAAGCAAGGATACCTCTCACATGAGGATCTTATGAACTGCATCAGGGGAAGGTCAGAAAAATCCTTCCTAGGTTTTACGATCTGCTTCTGGGGAGAAGGGCAGAGGGGAAGTGGAGAATGACCTTGTGTTTCTGTCATTTTCTCAAATGCTAAGGTGCATATCTGGGGGTAGCATGTCTTGAATTCCATCAATAGAAAAGGCAGGTATGCAGTAGGGTCAGGAACTGACTTCCCTTGGGGGAATCATCCCCAGAACACCATTGATGCCTGCTTTATCTGCCCCTGCAGCTTCAGTACCCAGGAGAGAAGTCTTGGCATATCCTGGGTCCTTAATGAAGTCTGTGGAGTGAATGAATGTGTAGTGAGCACCTCAGTCTATGACGCCATCAAACTTCCATCCATGCAGCTGCCTTGAAAATATTTACACCTGAGCAGAGATGCATGCTTATGGAACATTCACTCATTACAGGTACCCTGTTTGAAGAAGTCCTGTAATCATAAAATGCATTCATAGCAAGCTGAAAACTAATTGCATTATGTCGTGTTGGTCATGGAGAGGTAGCATCAAGGATCTCTCGTACCTGCAATGTTGGACACATGAGAGAGTCTCCCAACGGGTGTCAGTAAGGAAGGGAATTGACAGTCAGTGGGGCCAGATATGAGCTTCGTGTGCATCCTCTTACCTGATTCTCATGACTACCTGGGGGCGAGCAGGTGAATCCCCAGCTGTGAAGGGAGCCTCAGGTTCAGGGTCCCACAGCAGGTGCACAGCAAGGGTGGGATATGGGGCCATAACTGCTTGAGTTCAAAGCCCTTCCAGCACCATTCATACTCTTGAAGTGTATGTTCACAATGTGCAAAGATTGTGGATCGTTTTTCGGAGGCAGCGGCAGACCAAAAACCTCTCAAGCGGTTTTTGTTACCTTGCATGCATTTAGGGGACATACTTCTCTCCAGATAGTTTTATCTCCATTAACTTCTCGAGCTGCTTCAGAATATCAAGAGTGAGTCCCCCGAGGCTCCCAGCGACAGGCCCAGCTTAACAGAGAGTGAGAAATACTTTTTCTAGCTACATCACATTAGGTCCCTGCCTTTTCCTGAACGTATTTCTTGATAGTCACCCACATTTCTGTAATACAGGTTCCCTGGATCCTCTATTGCTTAGACTGTTATGTACCTGCTGTGGGGCCCTAAGCGTGAGGCTCCCATTGCAGCTGGGGATCCACGGCTCGTCCCCAGGTAGCCGTGAGGATCGGGTGAGAAGACGCATGTGAAGGGCAAATCTGGCCCTCGTGACTATCACTTCCCTTCCTTCAGTGACACTTGGGAGACACCCAGGTGTCCAACCTGGCAGGTGCAAGAGATCTGTCATGCTATCTCTTGTTTTGCTATTTCAGGCGACCTTGACAATCAGGGTTAGAAGGGAGGGAGTCTAGCAGGGTAGTATGCCTTAGAGCTTCCAACCCCACACTGGGTTTACAGTAGTTTTTAAATAGTGAAAGTACAGATCCGAAGCGATTTACATGCGTTATTTTCACTCACACACACACACACACACACACACACACACACTCTCACACACACACACACACACAGAATGTCTTTGAAAGAGATTCTCTTATGAAGTCCATTTTACAGATGAAGAAACTGAGGCCCACAGAACTGAGGCCTGCATCACACAGCTTTTAGATGGGGGTGCCAGGATTCAAACCTCAGTGCCTGAAATGAAAACAACTTCCCTTAAAAGTCATCCTCATCTGACTTGCACCTGTTGTCCTCAGCGCTCCCAGATCTTTCAGGGGAGGGGAAGTCTGGAAGGCAAGTAGGAAACAGATCAAGAGTCTTTCAAGCTTATTGCCAAATAGTTGTCTCTGGTTCAATCGGTCCTGGAATGTTCTGTTTCCCTTTGCTGTGCTTCTCGGCTGGAGTTTTTTTTTTCTCCAAAATGAATGCAGAGGAAGAAGCTCATTAAGAGAACTAAGTATATTTGTTCCTTGGCTTGATACTACAGAGGCTAGAGATTTGAATCTGGGAGCATTGAGGGGACGCAGGCGAGAAAACAAAAGAAATAGCAATTTGAAAGGGCACGGATTAGCCCAGGGGCTGTTCTATTTTTCCACCCATGGCTTGCACACAGAAGGTTTTCTGTATTGCCATCTCCTGCTTTTTTATATTATTTTTATTCCTCATCAATTACAGAGGCCCATTTGCAGGATACTACAGTGGAGGAGAGATTATGTTGTGAACGCTTTTATAGGCAAAGTGTGCGTCTTAAAAATGGAAATGACAGCCGTTGCTGAGAGTGAAGTGGTTGACTTTGGCGGTGAAGAGTCGTTCTTGACGAGGATTCTCAGCGTCTAGGGATGTCTGCATCCAATAAAAAAAAAAAAAATGAGATGGCCCAGACTGGGTAAGGGATGCTATTTCCAGTTTGATTTTTATTTTTTAACTCCAAATTCTATAGAGTGGAACACGGATTTAGTCTCAGAACCAATTCCTGGAATGTCTGCCCGAGTTTCGGGTGGTTAGATATGACACAATACCAGAGAAGAGAGCGTTAAAGCAGCCGGCACAGTCGTGTGTCTGTGGGGGGTGGGGAGGGGAATTTTCTGCAATTTTCAAAGCTTTGATTTATTGCCATGTTCAAGAATTAATTATAGCCTGAGGTCCCTGAAATGAAGGAGGTAAAACAAAATGAAACAAAACAACAACATGACAATTCCACATCTGGTAGAAGGCACAGCTGTATCTACTTAGTAAAGCGGCCCCATTCCTGGCTCCCTGAACTCAGGCAAATGGTCCTACCTTCCAGGCTGTCTCCTGGGGTCAGAGAACCGTCAACGCTTGGAGCATCATTAGCATCCTTCTTCTTGTGGGTCCTAGGGAGAGGATCACATTCTCGGTACAGCAGGCATCTGTGGCTACAGTTTTAAAATGAAGATATACAACCAGTGGTCTGTGGTCCCTGCTCAAGGTAACCTCTGCTGACTCATTATGTGCCTAATAAGATCTCTTGTCAAGGCCGTGAAAAATGGCCTTGTGCTGAGATGCAAGCCGGGCTGAGCGAAGGAAGAGGAGGAGGGAAATAATGGTTTTAGAAGTGAGATAGTGAGTTGTTTTTGCCTCTTTAGAATCCATGGCTGTCTGTAGGCATCAGCCCTGAGTGCTACCATGTTTCAAAGCAGCAAAAGTTAGGAGAGGGAGGCCGGGAGTGGTGGCTCACACCTCTAATCCCAGCACTTTGGGAGGCTGAGGCGGGTGGATCACCTGAGATTGAGAGTTCGAGAAGAGCCTGACCAACGTGGAGAAATCCCATCTCTACTAAAAATACAAAATTAGCCAGGCAAGGTGTCACATGCCTGTAATCCCAGCTACTCGTGAGGCTGAGGCAGGAGATTTCGCTTGAATCCAGGAAGCAGAGGTTGTGAGCTGAGATCATGCCATTGCACTCCAGCCTGGGCAACAAGAGCAAAACACCGTCTCAAAGAAAAAAAACAGTTAGGAGAGGGAGACCAGAACTGTCTGTTAATAAATGGTCTCCCTAATTTGCAGCTGATTCAGAGACGACTGACATAGCCTCCTGTTGGGTTTGGGACCAAGCCCCTGTCCAGGTTCTATGTAACCTGCATAAGCTGCATCATGGATGTCCATTTAGACTTCTTCAGCACCGTATCCTAAGATAACATTCAGGAAACACGGGGATTTTTAACACATTGGGGTATTGTTTTTTCCAAGTATATGGGATTCAGGCAACATATTTTTTAATGTCTATTAAGTATTCGGCAGGAAAATCGGCGATGTCAGAGTTGACTCTGCCATCAAACAACTTTGAATCAGTTGGAGAACAGAGGATGTGGGGGTGGAGAGTGGGGTGCAGGAGACTCTGAGAGCCACAAGAAAGACCAAGGAAGGGATTTGTGAGGCCAGAAGGAACCAAAGTGAGATTTATGGATCTCAGCCAGACCAGTGTGTGGGCAGAGGGTGGCTACTTGGAGAAAGGTATTTCAGGGCAGGCCCAGTTCCTTGGGCATTTGTGCTATAAACCTGGTATTGTCTGGGCAGGAAAAGAACCTTGGTTCTGGAGGTTGGGATCTACAAGGGAATCATAGGAAATCGAGGTGGGCAGGTAGGGTGGCGAGGGATGCAAACGGCTGTGACCCATTGGCTGGACCGAGACAGCAGACTCAGCTCAGCCCGGACTGAGGCTCCACATCTCTAAAATCATTTTCTAGGTTCTTCCAGTCGTGTGTTCCTGCAGAGCACTAAAAACAGGACGAAGAATAGCATCTGGTGCCACAGATGAGATGCCAGGTTTGGAGCCATCCGGGTGGGTCTGTGGTGGCGGCAAGTGGGAGCTCTACATCAGGAGGGCAGTGCCAGCCTCTCATCTGCCTCCGCCCCACACAGTGACCTCGCTGGACCTCACAGCCGGCCCCTCCCCGCCCATTCATCCATCTTTGGGATAATTCGCTACCTTCATGACCAGCCCTTCTCCTCACCCAAATGCACTCTCCTCCTCCAGGCTGCTCCATTCTCCCCTCCCCAGCCCCTGGAGACGAACACATGGCAAGGCCTTTTCAAGAGGCTCGGTGAAATGACACAGAACTCACAGACACAGCTTGGGCGAGGGCAACCCAGAGCCTCCAAAAAACGCAAGGCAGAAAAACAGACTTCGCAGTCCAATTTCTAAAGTCACTTGAAATATCCAAAATACTCCATGTATATTTGGGAGTTGAGGGAATGGGGAAGACTGAGATTCAAAAATGAATGGGGAACTGCCAGTGGGCAGAGACCATCCACTAGGGAAGTGGGAAACTGAGTTACATCTGGATCCCAGCCCTGTCAGCACCTACATGACCGGCCCGAGATGGTGACAGACACCCTCTGCTGCCTTTCCTCCTCAGTAAGGCAGGTGCAGTGGGCTGGGGGAGAAGGAACGTCCTGGGTGGTGACGCAGAGTTGCCCTCCTTGTGGAGCTGAGTGAAACAGTGGGGTCTTGGCGTCTCATTCTCATGAGACTCCACACTTCTCAGGAGAAAGGACAGAAGAGGACCTGAGGAAGCCTGTTTTGTTGCTAGAATATTGTCTGCTCTGGCAAAGAGCGATGCCCAGAGAAAATCAACTTATGGCCCAGTGACTGCAGCATGTGCCCCTCACAGGAGGCTATTCCGGTTCATTGAGCCAAGCTGAGAATAGCTCTAAAGCATGGCCCAATGACCTTCTCTTTCCCCCGACAAGCTTATAAGTTACTCTGCACACTGGCCAGAATCACTCATTTACCAAGCTTTTGTCAGGCTCCTCTTTGGTAGGCTTAATCTTTGGCCTGCTGAGCCCAGCTCTAGCAAGAATCCTGCTAAGCCAATTTAGCAAGAGTTCCCCGCTTCCCCTCCTTCGAGCTCCTCTCAGTAATTTTCCATCCAGTGACTCCCTCAGCCTGTGCGTTGGTTATAAATCCCTCCCTAGCAGGCCCTGTTGTATCCAAGTAGAGTTCAATCTCTCTCCTCTATTGCAATGGTCTTGACCCTTATTGCAGTAGCATTGAATAAAATCCTCCTTGCCTGTTTACCTCCATCCATTTTAAGTTTTCCTTGACAACATCCATGACCAATACTTTCAACATGGGGAGGCAGGAGCCAACAGTGGGTTTTAAAAAGCCATAAAACCAAGTGCATAAGGAAATGGGATATTATTCCTTGCACAGTGGCCGACAGGTGGTAGCAACAACAGACAGTTCTCACTCCAAGTGTATCCATCTCCCATTCAACATCATTGTCTCAAGGGAACCTGTAGGGTGAGTGAGTTCTCTTGTTACTGCTATTTACTCCCCATATACAGGCAAGAAAAACACAGCAAAGCTACTGGTACTCTCCCAGCCTCCAAAAAGATTCTAACTCCATGAAGATCCTAAAGGAGAGATAAAGATAAGCCTAAAAATTAAAAAATGTAATTCCACAAGCCAAGCCATTTGTAATTGTTTCATGCAAGTATTTGCTTAATTTGAACTATTAAACAGAAGCATTATCTGATTATTTTCTAATGATATGTCTTTATACCTGTCATTCTGCACAGTAATTAGCTATGGCACGTTTAAAACCCTAAGAATATTTTGAAACGTGAAGCACCAGAAGGGAAATTGACAAACGTCAATGTGTAAAAGGATCAGGAATGCTGGCCAGAGAACACCCACCATAGCAGTGTAAAACACTGGATGTCTGCATCTTTTTGTGGCCACAGATATGAGGCCCAGTAACACTGGAAAGCAACTACTTCTTATATCTACACTGTTACGTATTTACCTAACACAGAAAAATCCTAACAATCTGTGTAGGGCAAGGTAAATGCTCTGGAATAATCTTGTACTAGTTTCTCTTTCTGAACTTTTCTATGTCCTACCAGCATTTATTTCTTGCAGGGTACATAACACCATTCGTATGAGTCAGCAACCCAAAAGGGAAGTGTATTCAGGCATCAGGTCTCTACCTAAAAAACCAAGGGTTTGGCTTAGCTCATTGCCCAAACAATTTTCTTTCTAGGCCTTTAGCTTTATGTCATTTCTCTTTACAAATACATGTTTGTATAGGAGGCAGTTACAATCTTTTCTAAGTAGTTTGTGCAAGAAAAATGAATTAATGCTTTTTTACCTCAATGTAAATAAAATGAGCTGTAATAACCCCCAATTAGCACATTAAAATAAGTTGAAGATTTGTTTTTATCATTTCATTGTACAGAAAAAAAGGCAGCAATGAGGACCTTATATTAGTGACAAAAGCAGCACCAGTTGTTTGCCTTGAAGAGCAGAGAAAATCTAATTTAAAACTCTCTGCGAATCTTTGATAATTAATTTCACACCAAATGTGCCATTAGAAGGTCTATAAAACATCTGATAGCTTAAAAAAAAAAAAAAGAGTCAAACCAATGATTTTCCCCCTAAACAAGAATGTCAACAATAAAAATGTAATATGCATAGTGAAATGAGGAGAGGAACAAAGCCAAGTGGAAAGTTTTGTCTTACTTCCTTTCTTTCAAAGCTGGCGATTTAAAGAGTGAACTTGAACTTTGTCAAGTGAAGGGAATAGTCAGGACCTTTTTGATGATAAAACCCACCAAAATGTAAGTGAATGATTGGAAAAGTCAGTGTGTGTAGTGTCTGGTGGTTTCTGGGCACCCATGCTTGTGCATGTGTACGTGTGTATGATGTGCATGTTGATACGGTTTGCCTGTGTCTCCACCCAAATCTCATTTTGAATTGTAGCTCCCATAATTCCTTTGTGTCATGGGAGAGATCTGGTGGGAGGTAATTGAATCATGGGGGCAGATCTTTCCCCTGCTGTTTTCATGATAGGCAGTAAGTCTCACGAGATCTGATGGTTTTATAAAGGGCAGTTCCCATGCACACACTCTCTCACCTGCCACCATGTTAGATGTGCCTTTGTTTCTCCTTTGCCTTCCACCGGGATTGTGAGGCCTCCCCAGCCGTGTGGAACTGTGAGTCCATTAAACCCCTTTCCTTTATAAATAACCCAGTCTCAGGTATGTCTTTATTAGTGGCACAAGAACAGACAAATACACATATCTATCCATTCATGAAGAGTATGTGACTGCTTGTGTCGTGTTGATGTGTGATGGCACATGTGTGGGGGAGTGTTCTGTCTGTAGCGTATTGTTAGGAAGTAGAAATAAGAAGCAGCAAAGTGTAAGTCAGAGATTTCTTGGGGTAAATATCAACATGAATGAGTAAGGGATCAAAAGCAGGCAACTTGGCTGTGCCTTCACTCAATATATTAGATTAATATATTAAGCTTAGATTATAGACATCATTTAAACCACCATTGGGTAAATTTACCCACCACAGGAAAATTTTGGTCCTAAACTATAGATCGGGCAGGGTAAACACTCCACTCTACTTACACACATGGTTTAATGTTGCACTTTTTGTTCTTCTACGAAAACTGAGACAAACTGAAATGACTTCTCAGGTTTGCTGAGAAAAACAGCAACAACAACAAAGAAACCTCTGCAAAATTTGTCCAGTGGATTCTTCCTGTTTAGCTGTAGCCATTGGTGCAATTTCAGGTCTTGGGGTCTCACTCTTGGGCCATGTTCATATTTGGTGGATGCACCAGCAGGTACTAGGCCCATCTGAGCTGTCTACTTACTTGCCCAAGTCCAAGCAAAAGTCCCAGGGGTCCTGGGAGGTGCTGTGATGGCTCCGATGGGGTATGGTTGCTTCTGATAGCACTGTTCTTCAAAGCTCTTTGCTTCAGGATGCAATTGATTTTAAAGGAAAATGGTTGAGGTGTGGGAGGAAGAGCACAGGATTTGAAATGAGAAGAAATTTGTGCAAAGCTCCTTTCTGCCACTTCCTGGCTGCACATTGGAGGACGGAAGTCTCACTTTGTTGTTTCACATCAGTGAGGGTTCCTTGGACGAAAGCCTTAGAAACTGACCAACTGATTAAAGCTGTTCTGCAAAGAAAGGGCATTGGAATCACAGGGGATATGGGAATTGAAGTGGAAGTCTTAGAATACACAGGAAATGGGAAAAGGAGGAAGAACAAACCCAGGGAACAGGAGAAAGAGCATGTAGTATTTTCACAGTGCCTCTTCCTGGGGTGATTCGTGGCTTTTTTGTCGTTTCGTTTTGTTTTGTCTTATGCCAGTCAAAGATGAGAATTTCAGGAGGGAGAGACTGTTGGTCTTAGCTGAGCCCCACATCCCTGCCTCACCCGAGGGAAACTGAGCCTCTTGAGTGACAGTTTGGCAAGATGTGTGTATTAAGGGAGCAGCATTTCCCCGAGGAAAACCCAGGTGCTGGTACCAAAAAGAGGGATTGGCATTCACCTGCATCCACCCAGCTGCCCCTCCTCAGGATGCTGGCACTGTCCTCTGGGTCAGTCTAATCCATGGTCAGCTGCCAGGACTGACCTTCCTTAACCCGTCACCATCATGTGTCCTGGCTCATCTTAACTGGCTCACTGGCTGCTTCTTTCACTCCTAGGATAAAGGGGATCTATTCACGCTCAGTCACACCTCCCCACCTTCCTGCCACCCCGAGTTGGGCCCTCTGGACCACCCACATTGGTCCCGCGCAGCTTCCCGCTCTGCTCCCACCTCTGCCTCCTCCTAGTTTAATTCCAATACAGACAGCAGATTGATTGGGTGCCTCCACTTCTCCAAACCCTACATTTGATTCCTGAAAAGTATAGAATAAAAACTCAAGGACTCACAATGACCCATAGGACCCCACCCCACTCTTCTGACCTCCCCGCTATCTTCCTCCACTCCTGCCTATGTCCTCTGTATTCCCATTCCTGCCCCAGCCTTTCTGCCAGGGAACCTTGATCCGGAGTGCTCTTCCTCTGATGTCCCTGCCTGCCTGGCACCCCTTGCCTTCCGCACCCTGCATGGGGTCATGTTCCCCTTGAGGCCTTTCCTGAGCCCTACCACTTTGATTCTCTCCACATTCATGACCACCGTCTAGTGCATTTTATTATTGTACCCATGTGCTTTGCTGTCACCTCTCTCCCCACTTAGAAGTTACCTTCCTCTGGGCGTGAGGGAGCTTTGCATCATTTTGTCTGTTTCATTCCCTGTCCCCAAAGCCTAGAATAATAACCAGCGCATGGCTAAAGGCCAGGAAACACCTGTTGAACTAATGAACAAACTTGTTGAGGGAATTAATAATAGATCACAGACTAACTTAGCACAGTTTCAGGCGTAGGGTAAGCATTCAACATACGTTGGTTTATTCATCAACTTACTAATTTAGTAAACAGAAGGAAGCGGCAATTGGCGATTTCCATCTGCTTTACTTTATCTGAACAAATTCTGAAAGGAAATGTTTTGCAGTATATAATTGACCAGTGCTAAAATCTCCCCACATGTTTCACGTGGGGTCAGCCCGTTCTACCCAGTGGACATGGGACAACAAGATAAAACTCAGAATGTGGCAAAAGCCATCCCTGCTGTGTCTTCAGGTTCTGCACACTATGCACAGATACTGGACTGTCCCACTGTTCTCAATATGGCACTGGTCAGGTTACACACCTTAAATTAGTCCTCATCATTCCTGTATTAATTTCCCACAGCTGCTGTCACAAGTTACCACCTACTTTAGACACACAAATTTATTCTTTCAGTTCTGGAGGCCAGAAGTTCAAAATCAAGGTGTCACAGGGCTATGCTCCCTCTGCAGGTCCCAGGGGAGAATGCTTCCTGGCTTCCTCCAGCTTCTGGTGGCTGCCAGCACTCCTTGGCTTGTGGCTGCCTCACTCCAGTCTATGACTCTGTCTTCACATGGTGTGGTGGTTAATACTGGGTGTCAACTTGATTGGACTGGAGGATGCAAAGTATTGTTCCTGGGTGTGCCTGTGAGGGTGTTGCCAAAGGAGATTAACATTTGAGTCAGTGGACTGGGAAAGACAGACCCACCCTCAATCTGGGTGGGCACCATCTAATCAGCTGCCAGCTTGACTAGAATACAGCAGGCAGGAGAAGGTGGAAAGAGCAGACTTGCTGAGTCTTCCAGCCTCCATCTTTCTCCTGGGCTTCCTGCCCTCGAATATCAGACTCCCAAGTTCTTCAGCTTTTGGGCTCTTAGACTTACACCAGAGGTTTGCCAGGGGCTCTCTGGCCTTCAGCCACAGACTGAAGCTTGCACTGTTGGCTTTCATGCTTTTGAGGTCTGGGGACTCGGACTGGCTACCTTGCTCTCAGCTTGCAGACGGCCTGTTGTGGGACTTCACCTTGTGATCGTGTGATCAATTCTCCTAATAAACTCCCCTTCATGTATACATCTATCCTATTAGTTCTGTCCCTCTAAAGAACCTACACATGGCCTCTTCCTCTGTGTGTCTCCTACAAGGACACTTGCCCTTGGAGTCAGTTCCTCCGGGATAATCCAAGACGATTTCATCTCGAGATCCCAAACTCAATTACATCTGCAAACACCCTTTTTCCAAATACAGTGACAGTCAGTATTCTGACATGGATATCTTTTGAGGAGAGGCATTCTTTTGGTCTACCGCCACCCCCAATAAGACAGTTACTATTATTCCCTGCACATTTTAGTTGGGGAATGGAGTCTCAGAGAAGCTAAGTAACCCAAGGCCACAGGGCCAGCAAATAACAGAACAAGTAACTGATCCTGTACGCCCCACCACGGCTCCGTACTCCCTCACCACAGTCACCGTTAATAGATGATGGATTACTTATGGGCACCCACATCCTGATTCTTCAGATCCAGTTTGAAGAATTTGCTATCAATGGCATTGAAGTATCACTGAAGGATCTCTAGAGCCCAACAGCCAAGTAAAACCTAATGAGACACAAACCTCCACTCCCTGTGCAGTGGGGTGCTGGTGACTGACCTCTGACATCTGTCCATCCTGCCTCCCCAGGCTGTTCAGATGGGTGAGGTTAAGATTCATGCTGTTTGGGGCAGGGCAAGCACCCTGCAAGCACAGAAGGGTTTGTTTCTCTGCTACTAGAGAAACCCACACCCAGTATCTCTGCACACTGCTGTCTCTTGTTTGGGTGCCGCCAAGTGGAGGCCATGGAAACTCAGAAGCATGGTCACATGTTCCCGGCATCGGGTCCAGCCATCAACAATATGGTGCTGTTTAACACGAGGTCGCTGCAGTGCCCCATCAACACAGAGGGCCCTCGTTAAATGTCATCTTATTTTAGAACTGGAGAGGATGTAGACATCACGGAGTTCAAGGCCCTCATTCAGAAGCAGGACATCTGAGGCCGGACTTGCCCCAGCGACCCTGCCTGGGGCAGAGTGTCTCATCCAGCTCGCCATGTACTGTTCTTTGGCTGACCCTCATGGTGACGGTAACTTCCTGCCCTCACTGCACCCTTTGCACTGATGGGTACATTCATGTTATCCTCCAGCACAGGAAAAAGCTCCCGGGGATGTCTTGATGGGGTGCATTGCAAGATTATATGCAAAGTCCTGGCTCTCCTCCTGTTACTGACCACTTTGTGCTTCTCCCAGGCCCTCTTGGTCTTCAGCTGTGGCGCTGTGACATTTCCCCCCTTTTTGTCTTCAAAAAGGGCAGTGGCTTTGAAGAGTAACCTCTGTTTGTTGACTCTTTGCGTGAAACCTAACCCCACTGGCACCCAGGAAAGCAACAGAACTACTGACCCAGGGGGTGATTTGCACACCTCCATTGAATGGTAGCAGCCTTGGTCTCACAGGGGCACTTTTAGTAGGAAAGAGAAAGGGCATCTTTTCACCCACAGGCATTGATGGGGCCCCTGTCCTAAACGTATCACATGGAGATGATTCTGGGGCTAAAACCACTGGTAGGAATCCCAACTTCACCACTTCTTTGTACTGGTCAGATGATTTAACCTCCAGAATAACAAGACCCACTTTTGTTGGGCCCACTGTAGGACCCCCAAGTCCCCGCTGCTTTCTTTCTGTGTCCTGACTGAGTAGTCCAGAGCGTCTTGACGGCTCTGTGACCCAGCCAGCTGCAGGCTTGAACCCAAGCTGAATTCTGGAATATTGCCAGGCACTGATGAAGTCATTCAGGTTGTTGCTTGCAGCACTCAGTGAGAGACCACATGGCTAAACATGTAGAACCGAACCCCACCTTGATCCAAGTTCCCTAAACCCTCAAACACTAGACCCTGACCTCATCATGGACATACGTGGGCAAAACATCCCTTTCCCTGCTTTCTGTCATGGGGCTTCAGTCGCTGTATGTAAATTCTCCCAGTAAATGCTTTACACCAAGGACCCTGGCAATTGCTTCTTCTCCCTCTGGAATCCCAGCCAGCTCCATCTCAGAACAGTTTAGGGCTGTCTCTTGCAGCAACTCCCCTGCTGTCAATTTTGGGGTGATTCTTGCCATGGGTTTGGCCAGACACAGCACCCTTGCAAAGCATGGGTTAACTCACCGAACGCTCACAGCAACCCCAGGGCTAGCACAGTATCCCCATTTTACAGGCAAAGGAGAGAAGGCTCATGAGAAAGTTCTCGCGGCCAGGAACTCGTGGAAGCAGCTACCTCCCTGGTCCGCCTGCTCTGCCCACTAGGTTCCAAAGCCTTGCAGATTCATGAGGACTCAGTAACACGGGATAGGAAGAGTGTGCACCACCCAGGGGGTGCTGAAGGTGCAAGGAGATAATACACTTGGGATTCACAGGAGCCCCACACCCCACAGCTCCGAACACGGCCGCTAGAATTGCTGATTCCTGTGGGTGGTGTGGGAGGGGGCTCTGGTTCCAGTCGAACATTGTCCCCAGGTTTAGTTAGTCCACGTCTGAGTGAAGACATCAATACATCGGGAAGGAAATGTCAGGAGGGCCCCACCCCTTGGGCCCTTCATCTCCGATTCCATCCTCACCTCCCTCTATCTCTCCTGCCACCCCATGTGTGTCTTCCTCCTGAGTGGAAATGCGGCAGCAGAGGCTCTCGCTTGGGTTCCTGGGCTCCTCCTGGGATAGGGAAAAGGGTCTTCAGGCTGGAAATTAGAATAGGGAGATATTCTCCCTTGAATTTAATTGCATCTCTGCCAGTAATTCAGGAACCATCATTTGCACACACATTTCTGAAAGGCTTTTCAAAGAATTTCAAACCCGCCATTTAAAATTCTCATTATGGTAGGAAATGGTCCCTTTGGGGCCCAACAGTTTTCTCTTTGGTCTCACGGTCCCTGGAGGCACGGATTTCAATTTAGAGTTTTCCACGTGGAAACTGAAGGAGCTCAGGCTCGCTCGTGCCTCCCCCACCGCCTACCCCCGCCCTGGGCAAACACACTCATTTCCAAGTCAGATGAGCAGTGAGAGAAAACATTCATCAAACTTCAGTAGCGTAATGGGTCTTCGCTGCTGGAATTAAATGCAACAGGTAGATAGCATTACGCTTCACGCGTATTTATTGGCCAATCTCTCAGTTTGCTGAAGAACATTAGTAACAATTGGTAACAAACTTTCTGTTGATTTATATGAGTGCACACAAAGCCGGCAGAGCCCCACATCTCCCCCGAACCACGCCTGCATCTCTCCGGAGACTGGCGCTTTCAAATAGTCTTGTTAGATATTGTTAGAAACTGATACGTTTGCATACCGTGAATGTTAAAATTCAGAAAATACTGAACCGCCAACTACAGCCACCAAGTCCTTCCCTAATCAGGAAAGAGCAGCTCCAGGTGCTTTTTCTGAGCTGGGCATCCACCAAAGCCTTTGTCTTTATTAATCTTGATGACCTGCCAGTCAGCACAGGCAGGTCCCTTTGAGATGATTGGAAAAGGGGGAACACCTCGGGGACTCACACCTCTGCCAAGTGATGAATCCTCCCAACAGCTGTTTAGATTATTCCCAGTTCTGTCTACTTCTGGACATGATAAACATCAGAGACTGCTCAGGGCCCAGACAAAGCTAGCACTCCCGAGGCTCTGGATGGTGCATTTCCTAATCCAGCGAATTTCGTTCTACGCCTCCTTCAGGAGGTGCTCCTCATGGGCACCTATCCCATGCCCTGCCCTGTAGACAAAGGGACAGCGGAAAGCTGTGGAGCAGAACCCCCTCTGTGAATGGAACGAGCTTCCCTGAGTGAACAAGCCTGCTCATGTGGAAAACAGGGACAGTGGCACCTGTCAAGCTCAGAATGGGTGGGGCAAACTTGGTGAGAGGGAACCCTAGAAGAAAGAGCAAACAAATTGTCCTGTACCCAAGCGCTCTAAGAAATGAAGCTGGTAAAACAGCACGGCTCAGAAGGGGCAAAGATGGTGTTTGTATACTTCAGGGCTCTGGAGAACGTTGAACGTTCTCATGTCTAAAAATGGGGTGGAATTTATGCTCAAGGCCACGAGGGACAGGTGCTCCCAGCAGAGAGCCCAGGAGGACTCCAGGACTCCAGTCCTGGCTCACAGCTGTCCACTGCCTCCCTAGGTCAGCCACCAGCAAGAGCAAGGCCCTGTAACTAAAGGGCCCTCTGGGCCTCCTCTCAGTCTACGAGCCCCGCGCATCACTCCAAGCCCCTACTTTGAGGCGCCTCTTTTGACTTCCTTTTGCAGGTAGAGACTCTCTCTTTAGGGGCAGCTCCACATTCCAGCCAGGTCTGATGCTTGGAACTCTGGTCCAGGCTTAATTTGTCTGTTTTTGGAAGAAGAGTGTTGAGCAGATGGACTAATTGGTCACTGCTTCCCAGAGACCCGGATAACAAATGAGCCGTCCCCCGCAGCTAAGCATGCGGCTGGCAGGCCCAGCAACCCATTCTCAGCTCCCACCAGCACCACAATTAGCGATTCCAGCCCCGGAGCGTGCCAGTTTGGAGAGTTTCAAGTTCATTAAGAGTTTAAATAAATCCATTCATTTAGGTTTACCTTAAAGAGTTTTCTGTAATCACCTCCATTACATGTTTAAATAGGGTTAGGGAGGGTAGTAATTAGAAAATATTTGCTTCAGCCAGGGGCACTTTGCAGCTCTACACAAATATGTTACCCTGTCACAGTCCCCATGATCTGGAACCAACTCAGGCCCAAGCCTCAGCCCCTGTGTAAATCACAGCCCATGAGGCGCAGCTCCAGGGAGCTCTAGGGAGCTCCGGACAGAAGGGCGTCTGTGGGAAGAGAACATTTCTGCTTTGGCTTCCCGGGTCGTGTGTTTTTAAAGGGAGCTTCACTTTCCACATTGGTCCCAAAAATCCCAGTATCTTTGTCTAGTATCATCTCCGTGTTTACTGCATCCCAAGCCCACTCCATACCCATAATGCTTTGGGAATTGGCTCAAAAGCTTCAGTTAGGATTTCCGATGATGGATGAAGACGCGAGATAATTGCTCCATACTTGGCCTATCCGTAGGAAGACACAGTCAATAATAGTATAATGTGGTTAGTTTAGACATTTCATTAAATAGAATGTCATCATTGGAATCCAGGGTAAAGCATGTTTCTGCAATACCATAATGGATAAGGCTTGGTTTTAAATGTACTGCAATAAAAACCTACATGTCATGAATTTTTCTGTGGAAACAGATAGACTCTTATTAGTTTAGGCTTCCTAGGCATTGAATAATCTGTGTCATAAACTAGTTTCTAATAAAATCTACAAATAAAATTTCAAATGGGGAATGCCTGTTGGGCACAGTGGAAATTTCCTAAGCTTCCTGCTTTGCGGGGGTTTAACTTTTGGTTTCCCCAGGAGTGCCTTGAGATTCTCTGATTTCCTTTCCAACTAGAAAGGAAAATGGCTCAGAGGTGACCACAGGAAGCTCCCTGGGATGCAGGTCCCTGGGCCACAGGATCTGAGCTTGGCGGTGGGGTCAGCACCCGCTGGAGCAGGGGTTCTCTAGATCACACCTGGCTCCTGCTGATGGTTAATGTCTGCTATCGTTTTCTCACACTGCCAAGGTGTGAGTCCACCTGCTCTAATTCACTAACCCTTGGCGTGTGCATTGGCGCTTGGCATCTCAGGACTAAGCCAGGCTATCTGTCCATGAGCCTGGTTTCGTGCCTCTTCTGGGGAACCCTCACCAGATTCCCAGCTCCTTTAGGAGCTTGCTCTATGCCAGTATCTGGGCACACCTCTGGAACCTCCTTCTGGAAAGGCCCCATCTGCGTGTCTTGGGAGTTCTCCCAGGCAGCCCCACCAATGAGCCTTTCCCTGTGCCAAGTCCCTTCTGGTGAGTCTCAGTGAGGGAAAGGGGGGCTGTGATCACTGCGGCCCAGAATCGTCCTGTTGAAATGGAGATAAGTGGCCAGGAAGTGCGGGCACTGGTTCCCATTGCTGCTTATCCCTGTCACTGCATTATTTTATCATAAACGAAAGCGTGACTCGAAAGGCCTAGAGGTGGGGAGAGGAGAGGAAGGCTGGCACCCCACTAGGGAAGAGTTTGATGGGGGATTCTCGTCTGTGCACCGCACAGTTTACGGGAACTCGGGGCGGACTTGCCTGGATCGCAAATGGGCTGTGGGGACTCTGGGGACAGGTCAGGAGCACACGACTGTCCTGGAGAAGGACACAGAGGGTAAGAAGCAGCATGGGGCCTGGGTCAAGCCTGTGCTGGGGCTGGGAGGAGATCCCCAGATGAGGGAGGGATGCCACAGCCTTCCACCAACCACTGCTCCAAGTTTAACTTTCCTTACACATCTTCTCCTTCCGGGTGAGACCCACGGGGATACAGCCAGAGGCTCCAGGCGAGGCGGGTGGGCCTGGGGTGGGTGCTCTGTGAAGGTCACATGCACACGGAGGACAAGACAAACAATAACCTTGCATCGGTTTTGTTTGTTTGTCTGTTTTTGAGACAGGGTACCACTCTGTCACCCAGGCTGGGTGCAGCGGCACGATTACAGCTGACTGCAGCCTGCCTTAAACTCCTGGGCCCAAGTGATCCTCCCACCTCAGCCTCTTGAGTATCTGGGACCACAGGAGCATGTCACTATGCACAACTAATTTTTTATTTTTTGTAGAGAAGGAGTCTCACTATGTTGCCCAGGCTGGTCTTGAACTCCTAGGCTCAAGGGATCCTCCCACCTCAGTCTCTCAAAGCACTGGGAGTCCAGACCTGAGCCTCCACATCCAGCCTGGTGTGGAATGTTTTAAAAAGATTTTGAAAATCTGTTATTTTCACCTTTGGCACACTCCCGCCCTGCCACCTTTCCCTGAATTTTGATTAAAATTCATGTCTCAGCATCGCTGCTCTGGTCAGGTAAAAGATGGGAGGCTATGCCAAAGAGACCAATGGTTTGCCCAAGCCTGGCAATTCTCATGATTTAGGGTGATTATGGCTCAGCTGTAATGAATGCATATTAAGCCTTCCTTCATAGCCTACAGAACTTTTGATTCATAAACAAATTACTCTGAGCCTGTAATGCAGAAGAAAGAAATAGCAGCTAATTTAATCAGTGAATCAATGGCAAGACAGCACAATATAGATCATGGAATTTGAAGTACTGCATAATGGAGAAAATGAAAGTAGTAACAAGAAGCAGAAATGCTCGTAAGGACAGCCCAGGCCCACAGACCACAGCACTGGACTCCAGGCCCTGGGTTGCAGTGAGACGTCCGTGAATTAGGTCCTGCAATGAATCCTGACTTTGTTCTGGGAGGTGTTAACAGAAAGATAAGCTGTGCTTAGCATGGCCTCCACACCAATAGGATGCCTTCCCATTGAACAAGAAACCTAGCCAGGCCTAAGCAGGAGAGCATCAGACAGTTCATGCCTGCTGCCCCAGGGAGGCACGGAGGTGTCCGAGGAGAAGCGTGCACTGTGGCATCAGCCAGATGCCACAGTGTGGATCCAGGATCCCTTGCTGTCACTGTGGGACCATGGACAAAGGACTGGACCCTCTGAGCCTCAGTTTCCCTCCCTGGAGAATGGAGATAACACCTACAAAATCAAGTACATAATGGCTTGTAAATTTGAAGCAACTCAACACAGTGTTAAGAGCAAAGTCTGTGGACCGCCTGGACAGCCTTAGGCCAGTAGCAAAGACCTCACTTTGCCTCAGTGCCCCAGCTGCAAAATGGGTTGATGTGAAGATTAAATACTAGGTAATACCAGTCGAGGCTAAGCACGGTGCACAGCGAGCCCACACGAAGGCTCCTGTTTCCTCATAAATGTGCCCCAGGGATCTAAACGTGATGCTCTAGGTGCCTGGTTTGGTTCCAGACTTGCTCGTATGGAGCCCAGCATAGAGGCCACCTTTTCCTTACCCACAAATCTGGGATCCTGGATCACATCTCTGGGTGGGAGGACGTGAACCCCCACGTGAATAGCCTCTTCTTGGGGCAAATCTCATTCTCCCGTTTTAGATGTTCCTGGGCTTTTACTTTAAGGAACTGTTTGAATCTGTGCTTGTGTCCACAGTTCTGCGGGAAAGTTTGAAGTAGGGTTTCCCAGAATGCATCCCATAATGCGGGAGTCCCCTGAGGTGACATGCAGGGGAGAAGGAAGGGCTCCCTTCTCCCAATCTCTCCCAATCTCTCTCCAGTGCTCACATGGTCCCACTGGGGACATGCTACTTTGCTTGAAGCCATTTATCTCTCCTTGAAAGATGAGCAAGAATTTCTCCCCATCACCTCCTCTCTGCTGAATTGTATACTCAGGTTTCTTTTGTGCGTGCCTGTATTTCCTCTTTCCAGCACTGTCCCACCACCTAATTTCACCGCCTTGTGCCTGAACTGTACCTCAGCCTGCTTGGCTTGGACAGCCCGTATCTTCTGACTCAGAACCTGTCTCATCCTGGCTTGACTCATCAAGCTTCTTCTCATCTCAAAAAAGGGGGAACAACAACAAAAAAGCACTCACTTCTGGCAATAATATGCAAATGCTCACACGCCAAAAATAGTCTGCACAATTCAAGAGGGCACACAAAAATGTTCCATCACATTTGCTCAACCTCTAAATCAAAATTTTATGATGCCAAGGAGTTTGCTCAGTCACCAGTCTGGTGATTTTTATGGGATTCATTTTTCTGAAAGGAAAGAGGGAGGTGAAATAGGAGTCGTTAGCCAGGCCGTTTCAGAGGATAAACACACAGACCCAAAATAGGAAATGCAAATAGTTTAAAGGCAGTGACACCAATTTGAAGCAATCAAGTAGAAAATAATACAGCATAGTCACTCTTTGTCAATGTCAACCACGTCAAGAGGGCCTACCAAAGGGGGGCCAGGCCTGCTGGGACTCTCTGCCAGGACCCCGGGTTTTATGGGGTTGCACAGTTATAGTTCCTGGAGGAGGTCCCTGTAGGAGCATGGAGGACAATAATTCCTGAGATGCAGGAGTAATCCTTGGAGACATTCTTCTCCCACAAGGAAAGTAAAGGGAACCATGAAGGTATCTGTGATAGACCTGTGGGTGATGCATGTTGCCAAACATCTCATCTTATGTTGGTTCTGGGCACCTTACACGCTCTGTCACGGGGCCTTTGAGTTCCTGGGCCGTTGGAACACAACCTCAAGCCCTGCCAGGGAAGGAGGCTCTGGTACTCCTCAGCCCCAGACACCACGTAGGCAGGCATCGAAGGTGGGTGCATTGATGGCGCCCAGGCCAGGCTCAATGGCACATCTGACCAAAGACCTGCAGAACTAGACAGTCAGCAGGTGTCTGAAGTGGTGGCATGGCCTCAGGTTTCTGGATTTGTGTCTGATCCTGTGGGTTTCTCATCTACATGAGCGCATGGGTGACACTGGGAAGTTCCTTGAGCCCTAGAGTAGCAGCATCAGAAAACGCATCAGTAGGCCATCCCAGCAGCCTTCTGGTTAGAAAACACTGGCTCTCACTGTCTGGTTGGCTAGGAGCTGTGGCCCCGTCTTCAAGCATAACCCTTCTAGGAAGTGTCCCTGAACCCCCAGCCCCAGCTTGGGTAGACCCCATCCTCTTGCCTCTCCTCTTGCCCCCAGGCCTTTGCAGAAGCTCTTGGACCTTCTGATCCATTGGTTCCCCAGCCTCCCCACGACCTCCCTGAAGACAGCATGATGGCTGCCGTCAGCAAATTTCTCCTAAGCTCTGAGCCGGGCTGATGCTTGAGTGGGAACTTGGTTGAATAAATGATGAAATGAATAAAATAACGAATACATTAACTCGAAGCCCTGAGATGAAAGGTTTTCTCAGTAAAGGTCCTCTGCACTAGGACTGGCAACGTCAACTCTGCACTCAATACTTTCCATGTAGTTAACAAGAGGCATCCCCATTGAGCCTGCTCTGTAACCCAAGCTTCTCAAACTCCTCACAGGATCTGTATTAATTAGTTGCTATCCACCCACTTAGGGGTGGAACTTACTATTATCCCCACTGTAGACTCCTGAGGACCTGGGCTCAGAGAGGCTATGCCTGGTCACAAATGGAAATTGAGTCCTCCTAATTCTGATCTCCTCCCCTTCCCTCCCCTCCCCTCCCCTTCCCTTCCCTTCCCTTCCCAGGAGGAGAGTCTGGGCAAGCCCTGCCTTCTGAGGCTCAAATGCTTTGCAGGAGAAAAGAAGGGAAATGACTCCAGTTGATGATAAGGTGCTCAGGGGTTGAGCAACCCTCACTCATGTAAAGGGAGAGAAGCAAGAAGCCCACCAGGATGTCAGCTCACACGCAACAGGACAGTTACTGCTAAGACCTGGCTTCCTCCTCATGGCCATCCATTCATTCATTCATTCATTCATTCATTCTTTCATGTAACAATTATGAGCTCTGTGTTAGTCAAGGTTCTCCAGAGAAAGAGAATCAATGGGATTTACATGCATATGGAGAGACTTACTGTAATGGACTCATGTGATTATGGTGGCTGGTGAGGAAGGAAAATAAATCTTGGGGCCCCAAAATCACTAAGCCAAGGGGAAGTCAAGTTGGGAACTGCAGCAGGCAAACCTGCCTCCCAATCTATTTCTAAATAAGATGGTTACGAAGATAAAAAAGCTACACACCTCCCTAACAATCTGCCCATGTATTAGTCCATTCTCCTACTGCTATGAAGAAATACCTGAGACTGGGTAATTTATAATTTATTGGACTCACAGTTCCACATGGCTGGGGAGGTCTCACAATCATGACAAAGGCAGAGGAGAGCTGGCACACTTTATATGGCAGCAGGCAAGACAGCATGTGCTGGGGAGCTGTTCTTTGTAAAACCATCAGATCTCACGAGACTAATTCACTATTATGAGAACAGCATGGGAAAATCTCGCTCCCGTGATTCAGTTACCTCCCACCAGGTTCCTCCCGTGATATGTGCGGATTATGGGAGCTACAATGAAAGATGAGATTTGGGTGGGGACACAGTCAAAGCTTATCAGCCCACAAGGAAATTCGTAGTGGACAAAGGACAGACAGAACTCAAAGTCATCCCTCTGCTCACCTGAGACAGACACGTATCTGATCACTTCCTCTGCCCTATTGTTTCACCGAGCCAGACTAAGGCCTATATGACTATTTCTCTAACCTCCTCTCACATGGATGTTGTGTCTTCTGTGAAAGGCTGATCAGAGACTCAAAAGAATGCAACTGTTTATCTCTCATCTACCTATGACCTGGAAACGCCCTCCCCACTTTGAGTTGTCCAGTCTTTCCAGACCAAACCAATGCACATCTTAGAGGTATTGACTGATGTCTCATGTCTCCCTAAATGTACAAAGCAAGCTGTGCCTCAACCACCTTGGACACATGTCATCAGGACCTCCTAGGGTTGTGTCACAGGTGTGTCTTTAACCTCAGCAAAATAAACTTTTAAAATATAATTGAGATCTGTCTCAGATACTTTTGGCTTCACACTGGCAAGACCCAAATCTGCAGGGTGGGCAGGCAGGCTGGAGGCCTGGGGAAGAAGCCCAAGCTGCAGGAAAAGTCTGAAAGTGCCTGTGGCTTCATTGCCCCTGCTTAGAGGTCAGTCTTTTCCTTGTAGGGTTTTCACCTAATTGGGTGAAGTCCACCTGCATCATGAAGGGCCACCTGCTTCCCTCGAATCTGCTGATGTCAACGTTAATCTCATCCACAAACGCCTTTGTGAAAACATCCAGAATAATGCTTGACCACATATCCGGGCACTGTGGCCCAGTCAAGCTGACACACTAAATGAACTATCACAAGTTCCTGTTCTAAAGGTTTGGGATGTGGTCACAAACAAATGGAACTTACTTGGCAGCACTGAAGATAAATAATGAAGGGTAAGCCATTTCATATGTCGGGCAGCGATGACTGCCATGGAGAAGAGGCGCAGGAAGCTGAGAGGGTGTCTGCAGCATGTGAGTGGAAAGAGGTCGTCGTAAACAGGGTAGTCAGAGTCCGCTTCCTGGAAAAGGCTGGTGTGAGCAGAGAGTGCAGGGGCCAACCAAGTGAGCCAGGGGGCATTCAGGAAAGGGCTTTCAGGATAAGGGGACAACCATGGGGGGTGCCTGGAGGAGCACCAGGGAGGCCAGGGTCGGGGGAGCCGGAGCAGAGGAAGCAGGGGAGAGCGGTGGGAATGGAGGTGGGGGAAGTCAGTGATACCAGCTCCAGGATGCTTGGAAGCCTTCTCAGTATGAGAATTATGGTGGTTACAACGGTGTGGTTATTACATTAGACACTGCGTGGACTCAAGAGTGCGGTGGCCAGATCTTGGCTCACTGCAAGTTCCACCTCCTGGGTTCACACCATTCTCCTGCCTCAGCCTCCTGAGTAGCTGGGACTACAGGCGCCCGCCACCTCCCCCGGCTAGTTTTTTGTATTTTTTAGTAGAGACGGGGTTTCACCAGGTTAGCCAGGATGGTCTCGATCTCCTGACCTCGTGATCCGCCCGTCTCACCTCCCAAAGTGCTGGGATTACAGGCTTGAGCCACTGTGCCCGGCCTAAACAATACATTTTAAACCCCAAGTATCCTTCCCTATGTGCCATACCGTGATGTGTTGGGAACTGCTAATGCTGGGTGCATGCGTGCTATGGGAGATCGTGGAGTCAGTCTTCTTCTGCCTGTGCCTGCACTCGAAGTGTACACCCACCCTCACTGGTCACTGATTAGGAAAGGTGCAGCTCCACAGCCAAGATGGTGCATGTGTGCTCAGTAACACAGAATTGTAACTATTCTCCTCTATCCCACCGTAGGATGCTGCCTGCAGCCACCCTCCTACCCTGCACAGGGGACCTGGGAAGGCAAGATCCAGAAGTCTAAGGAGCACAGCTGCCAAGGACAGCAACAACGCACTTAAGGCAGGTGCAAGGGTGGTGATCCACCGTAGACTGTCTAGAACTTCCTTTCAATGTTGGGTGCTTCTGACCTGACTTTAAAAACTTTTTAATTTCTGTTGCCTATTATTTTTAGTGGCTCAATTTTAAAACCCATATTTCCTGCTCTTCTTCTTTAAAGTTTCTGGGTCAGTCTAAATGAAGAGTATCTTGAGGACAAGACGCTAAAAAAAAAGTTATCATTGGCAACAACTTATCTACATGAATCAAAATTTTTACATTTTTTCTGCCACCAAAATATTGGAAACTATGATTAGTATAAGTGTGCGTTTTTCTTTTTTTCACGTACAACTCTCAGTTTCAATTTTGGTTCTCCTCATTCTCCTTTCTAGCTAGTTTTGCTTTAAGATAATTAAATGTAATAATTTTAGACTTGTAAAATAAACGTCTACCGATGTAATACTAGCTTACTCTGTTGTCTCCGTGTGACATTTCCTCTAGGCCTTGCTGGGTGAAAAACAGTTTGACATGCATTGCTTGTGCTTTGCTACCAGGCAGCTCTTTGGTTCCTCCAATTCCCAGTTATCCTTTTCTTAAAGAGGTACTTCTTGTTTGTTTGTTTTTCTTTGACTCGAAGGAAGTGGAATTCCTATGTTAGCAATGAAAATGAGAAAGAATCCCAGGGCAGCCAGAGCTGTCTTTGAGTTTGTGGCAGTTCGACTGTTTCCCTGTCTAGTTCCTCCCTCTGTGCCTGAGCCGAGGGAGTCTGGGATCACAGAAATTAGGGTGTGCAGGCAGAAGGTTACACTCGTTCTTGAAGATTAGAAAATCCAGGCTCAGCAATGGGGGCACTCACCTCAGCAGCACAGGTAGGTGTAACAGCTACAGGGCTGGGCCCCTTGCTGTCCACTGTGGTCACTGGTTGATTGACTGGGCCTCTGGGGCACAATCAAAGGGGTGTCCAGATGACAAAAGACAGGCAGCAAATTCCCTTCCTGTTGACCCATCCAAACTGCAGAGGTGATCAGCAGATAAATGTGGGCTGGCGATAAAAGGAAGAAAAGAATCAATAATAATAAATGCTAGTGATGATTATCTTTATTGCTCTTGACAATGAAAATGGCCCCTATCACTTCCCCAATACTTGTTATATTCCAGGTGATGTGGCCAGCCAGGCAGTGCTCACCCTCCATCCCAACCCACTCGCGTGCCCCGTGCCCACTTCTTGGACGAGAAGGGAGTTGCTGGGGGAGGGGTCTGAGATCTCACAGCCTCCGAGGTCATAGGCTGGCCCCTGTACTGAGGAGGAAACTGCAGATGTGGATTTGACGAGTTGAATCCTGACCTCCCAGAGCTCAGGAAAACGCTCCCCGGAGGAGGACTCTGACAACGCCCATCCCCGGGTGTCTCCTGGTGCCTCCAGAAAACGGTTTGCTGTTCTGTGAACAGAATCCAGGCCAAGGAAGTAAAGGGAGACTGGCAGCACCTCCTGAGACTATGATTAAGAGCTTCACAGAGAGAAACAAATCACTCCTGGGACACCAGCCCTGAGGAAGCACCAGCTCTGGGACCTGCAGGGCTCCACTTGACCCTTCCTGCTTAATTCCAGGGTGACCTTCAGAGACTGGACTCCAAGCAGGAGCTCACAGCAAGAGCTCCGAGCACCCCCAATGGGTCATCCCCTGGAAACCATCTCTGTTTAGACTTGGGCTTCTATTAAATTAATTTTAAAATGGCAGTACAACTTTGGAGAGAGCACCTTAGAAGGCATTTGCAGCCATGAAGGTTGACTCCACGGCACATCTAACATTACGTGAGCTGGACAACAGCCTCACTCCTCTTTACCCTTCAGCTGGATAATAGCAGCTAACATTCATCTTTCCAAGTGAAAGGATCAAGTGTGTTCCCAATGGTCAGAATTCCACAGACAGTAGCAATGTGCAGCCCACGGTGTGCATTCAGGTGTCCGATATCACCTTCAGAAGCACGTTGAGTGAAGGGATGGGCGTGGATGCGAGTGAGAAAGAGAGAGAAAGAGAGAGATAGAGAAGGAGAAAGAGAAAGAGAGAAAGAGAGAGGAGAGAGAGAGAGAAAGAGAGATAGAGAAGGAGAAAGAGAAAGAGAGAAAGAGAGAGGAGAGAGAGAGAGAGAAAGAGAAATAGAGAGAGAGAAAGAGAAAGAGAGAGAGAGAAGAGAGAAGAGAGAGAGAGAAGAGAGTGAGAGAGAGATGGAGATCACCTCTGTTATGGAAAATCTCTAGAACAGAGTTTCCCAATGCCTTATTTTTGTCTGACATTTCAAAAAGATTGGTGTGTGGGTGTTCAGATATTAATATTGATCTTCATTCATTCCTTTGGGTAAACAGCTGCTTGAACACAGCACCACTTGATTTCTTTAACATAGAACTAGAGGGAGAAGGAAATCGCCTTTCTTTTTGTTTTGACTTGGTAGCTGGAAGGGTCCTGGCTTCAGTGGGTGAGTCCACGGCAGCTGAAGCTGTCCTGAAGGCATATTCATGAGTCCAACTGGCAACCCTCTTCTCTGCGATGGCTCCACGATGTTCCTCTCAGTTTCTTCAGCGGTAAGACGAACAGCCTGGGAGATGGCTCAGGTTCATAGCTCTAGCCCGAGGGTATCTTCTGAAAAACAGCTCCCAGCTGGCAGGACCCCAGAAAATGTGCTGCTCCATTCCAGCTTTGCAGGTGTCCCTGGCCACGGAACAGGGTAAATAGTCTCTCCAGCTGCCCTCTAGGTCCTCTAGGAAGGGACATGGCTTCTCCCAAATCCTCCAGTGAGCATGGGAACAATCCTCTGGGTACGATGGGCCGAATCCATCCATCTGGTAGGAGAGCTGCTTCCCAGGCCTGGATGTGCTGTCAGAGGTGCAGTGAGGACTCTGGGGGAGCAGCCAGTTTCCTCCTTGTGAAGCCCCACGGGCCGGGTTGGTGGTCATGAGGACCCTGCAGTGAGACTGGGGAGCAGGGGGATGTAGTCGTCTCCCTGCTTAACTGCGGGCGTTCTCCACAGTGTTCACTCTGGTAATTATTCATTTATTTGGCCTGCGTGATTGAGAATTATTGCGGCTCTGGCAGGATGAGTGGTGCTGATGGGTGGTGATTAACATGAAGGGATTGGTGATTAAAGCTCATGTTCATCCTGGGTTTCTGGGAAGGACGGCACATTGTTTAGGCTCCATGACAGGCTGTTCCCAGGGGCAGAAGCATGGACTTCCCAGGGCTCCCCCTCTAATCACTTTCCAGAATGGTTTTGCTTTAATTGGCTGCCCCTGGTGGTCTTGGGGACCAGAGGCCATGTCACGTCAGTACCCAAGGATCTTTTAATTTTCAAGGAGACTCAGGGCAGCAACTTTCTCTCTAACTTACTTCTTCCAGCCAAGCGGCAACTAATTAACTCGGCAGTGCCCTCTCAGCCCTGCCTGTGTCCAGAGGCGCATGCCTTTCCCGGCTGTGGTGGGGATTTATTTGTTTGTTCATGTGTTTGGCCAGAGCACCTCCCTGGCAGATCTTTGGGCTGGGATAGGCAGCAGGGTCAGTCACGTCCTCCACGCAGTCAGGTGCCAGCACCATCTCCAGCACCTTATCCTGGTCATAAGAGTTTTCCTGGGCAGATGGGAAGATGGACAGATGAACCTCAACGTGCCACGTTCTCATGTTCATTGGAAAGGCCAGCAGGCGACGGCCTGGGGCTCCTTCTGCTTTGATGAGTCCTGGGTAGGTCTTGCTCAGATTCTGGAACCAGAGAGACCTGTAAAGCATTTGTCTAGCACCAAGGGTTCAAGTGTTTCTCTTGATCTAAAGCCAGAGGAAGAACAAAAAGCTACTCTGCAAATAACTCCAAGTAACGTTGAAACTGTTTGCTCCTCACAATCAATATCAGACCTCAGGAAGAATTATCCTGAAGCACTTTCTGGATTCTACCCAGAAGCTGCCAGAGAAGATGGTGGAGACGCCGTACATGTGTGTATCCCGACCACACACACCTGCAGGAATGACCTCTGCCCGGGCACTAGTGTCCAGGGCCGTGGGGAGGCGGCACCAGCTGAGCTCCTCTCAGGCAACCTTGGGGGCATCCTCACAGCATCTGTTCAACACACCGGGATCGTCAGCATCTGGCAGGTATATATGAGGCTGAGGGCAGGATTTGAACCCAGGCGATAAGACTCTATCTTCATGTGACTGTTTGTGCTCTGGGCAGCGCAGGCTTTGAATTGAAGTCACCCCCTGAAGACATTTCATGAACCTATGTTGCTTGCAGGCTCTCTCCTGGCCTCTGACTTCTTCTCTAGGATGGAGTCTTCCTGCAGCACACTCAGGCCAGGTTTCCCCAGACTCAGGCTGCTTCCCAGGTTCAAGGCCCGGCTGAATGGTGTGACCTTGGCCAAGTTTTTTATCTCCTTGTGCCTCATTTTCTTTTTTACTTTTTTTTTTTTTTTTTTTGAAAGAGAGTCTCACTCTGTCTCCAAGCTGGAGTGCAATGGTGTGATCTTGGCTCACTACAACCTCTGCCTCCCAGATTCAAGCAATTCTCCTGCCTCAGCCTCCCGAGTAGCTGGGACTACAGGCGTGTGCCACCACCTCGGCTAATTTTTGTATTTTTTAGTAGAGACGGGGTTTCACCACATTGGCCAGGATGGCCTCAATCTCCTGACCTCGTATTCTGCCTGACTCGGTCTCCCAAAGTGCTGGGATTACAGGCTTGAGCCACCTCACCCAGCCACGTTTTCTTATATGTGAGTGGAGGCAACTCTGGTACCCACCCCTCGGGGCTTTGGGGCACACCTGGTGGGTGACGTGGGCATGAAGCATGAAACTCATGTCCACAGAGCCTGAGCGTCTGTCAGCACGAGCTCCCTGCTGACAGTATTCTATGCTGCTTGGAGCCTTGCAGGTGCCTTCCTGGGACTAAACGTCACTATTGTTTTCTTTCAGAAGCACAACAATGTTATTTCTACACCAGCAATTTCTTTCCTGGTCCGTTGTCCTGGCTCATGCTCCTTGTCCTGGCTCCCTAGCTTTGGTCTGAATATGTCTTAGCAAAAATGTTTTGCTTTCAGTGCAGCTTTGTCCCTCTCAAATGCTCAAAGTGTTTACATAACCGATGCCCCTGAGCCGACACCCTTCACGAGTCAACATGCTGGATGGCATGATGTCAGGGGAACGTGAGGCACGGGCTCTGGACCCAGGAGGGATCCGGTGCATGTCTAGTCCTTTCACTTCATGGAACCCTGTCCCCTTTGGGGGTCCAGGCAGGTATGCACCTGGCCACAGCAGCATGCAGAGGAGACTTGGACGTGTGAAAATGGCGGGTGGACATCAACATGAAATTAAACAAGATCAAGAGTGAAAGGTGTGAAAGAGAAAGAGAAGCCCTCAGGAGCTCTCGGCTGCTGGAGAGGGAAGCACAACACGGGCTGGGTGTCGGGGAAGCGTTGGAAGCCGCAGCCGGCCTGGACATGAGGGCAAGATGTGGACGAGCCATGCCCATGGTGGAAGGTGGGACAGGTTGGAGGGGAAAGAGCATTTGCAAAAGGCAGAGACAGGAGCTACGGTGGCTGGGCAGAGAGCAGCCAGGAGGGAGGCGGAGAAGCCCCCTCTTAATGAGAGACCCTTCTGGTTTCTGACACAGAGCACTTCCACGGAAATGGTTTTGGGAAAACTCACCTGATAGTGTGGGGCGAGAGGGTCTGGAGATGGGAGACACTTGCCAGGGTCCTCTGGGAAGACAAGAAAGTATGTGTCTGACTCTGCTGTCACCTCCTCGTTTGCATCTTCCCTCAAGAACTCCTGTGGGTGGAGCCTGGAGACAGAGCGTCCGGCTGAGGCCTCACAGCCCAGGCATAGCCTGTCTGTGCAACAGCTGCAAAACGATGGCGCCAAACATGGGCACAGAGGAGCCAGGAGACAAACAACGCGTCCTTTTCAGTTCACAGGGAAGAGGCAGGAGGGGGTGTTTGTGCGGCAGGAGGGGGCAGTTGGAATTGGGAGGGATCCCTTTGGAGGGCGTGGGCTCGAGGTTTGAGATAATCACTTTTCACACAGGAGAGATAGGCTGGACCCCAGGCATGGCTTGCGGGCGCTGTGTGGGGCCTGGCTTCATGCTCCTGTCCACCCAGGCTGGTGGGAAGTGATCTTTGGGTGATTAAAGGACCGGATGCCCTTTTGCCCTGGCCTGGGTTTCCATCCTTCTGACATAAATTGTTTGCTTTATGGTGGAAGAAATACCCTGTTCCTTGATTTTCTAAAGCAAATCCAATTTGTTCTGAGCCTCCAGTAGGCAAGAAGTCTGAGATCAATCACACCATGGGCTCCTTCACGCCTGCCCTGAGTGGAGTGTGAGCCCTGGTGCTTCCTGCTGCCAGGATCTGGGCTGGCCTGGACTTTTGTCCTTCTCTTTTATGGAACCAGTAGCCCAGGATGAGCCTCCACTGAACTTCTTCCTGCCACTGTATCCCCCTCCATCTCTCTTTCTCTCTCTCTATCTCCCCCCTCTTCCCTCTCTACCTTCTTCCTTTCCTTTCTCTCCTTCTCTCCCCTCTCCTCTCCTCCCCTCCCTTTTCTTCCCTTCCCTCTTCCCTTCTCTCTGTCTCTCTTCCTCCCTCTCTCTGTCTTACTGTTTCTCTATGGGGGCTGCTGCAAAGTCCACTCAATGAAGTCCTCTCCACAGATCTCAGGCCAGAGATGCTCCTCCATACACACACAGAGGGCCCAAGACATCCTCCCCATGTGTTAGACAGAATAACAGCCAGTGAAGTTGCCCACACCCTAATCTTTGAAACCTGTAAATATGCTATTATGTGGCGAAATGGACTTTGCAGACAGAATTAAGGCTATGAACTTTAAAATATGGACATCATCCTGAGTTATCTGCTGGGCCCATGGTGATCCTGTAGGTTCTTGGAAAGGATGCCTGCAATGGACTGAATGGTACCCTGTGATGCAGGAAGGAAAAGGCCAGAGATGGTTGATATGACAGTCCCTGTCCTGCTCCACTGGCCTGTCCTTGCCCAGGGGTGACAACCACTGAGGCCCCTGCCCAGGAGTGGAGAGGAGATCTCAGCAAGTGGCTGCCTCAGAGCAGTGGGCACATGCACCTAGAATGTTGAGAGAAAGGGCACCAGGGTGGGCTGGATGGCGGCCCCCAGGAGATTTGTCCACATCCTAATCCCAGAAGCTGAGAACGTGACCTCACTTAGAAAAATAGTAATGCAGTTAAATTAGGATCTTGAGATGATATCATCCGATTATCTGGGTGTGAACCCTAAATCCAATGGCACACAAAGTAGATGCACACAAAAAAGAGAAACCCACGTGAGGATGGAGGCAGAGATTGGAGCTGTGCAGCCACAAGCCATGGAATGCCTGGGGCCACCAGAGGCCAGACGAGGCCAGGAGGACCCTCACCAGAACCTTCTGAGGGAGCATGGCTCTGCCAAGACCTTCACCTTGTGTTTCTGGCCTCCAGAGCTTCACAGAAAAATAATTTCTCTGGTTTAAAGTCACCCAGCTTGTGGTAGTTTGTTATAGGAGGCCCAGGAGACTGACAGAGGCACAAACATGTAGCATCAGATTCCCTGGGACAGCTTTTAAATGAATATTCTTGGCCCACTGTTAAATTAGTAAAGTAAGGATTCATAATTTCATATATTTATTTGTAGAGTTGAGGTCTCACTCTGTCATCTCAGCCTCCCTAGTAGCTAGGACTACAGATATGCACCACTATGCTTGGCTAATTTTTTTGTTTGTTTTGTTTTATTTGTAGAGGTGGGGTCTAGCTGTGTTGCCCAGGCTGGTCTGGAACTCCTGGCCTCAAGTGATCCTCCTGCCTCGACCTCCCAAAGTGCTGGGATTACAGACGTGAGCCACTGTGACTGGCCTAGGACTCATATTTTTTAAAAGCTCCCCAGAGGGTTCTTATGTAGCCATTTCATGGGTCTGTGTTTGAGAAACATTTTCTAGTTTAATTTGCTTGTTTTCCAGACAGAAAAACAGAATCTCACCCCAACCCCCAGCCCATTAGAAGAGGAGGACTCTGGCCTCAGGACTATCACTAACTCCTAGTTGGGGGCTCATTGGTGAGTGGTCAAGAAATCGCCCAACAGCGTAGTTTCAAGGTGGCCCAGACTCGCCTCTCCTGGTCTTGAGATTTTAGCTGTTCTGAGATAGCGAAGGCTTTTGACAACATGACCACCCTCCCCTGTTGTCCTTTCTTTTCCTTGCAATTTCCCACAAGAAAGTTCCTGGGGGCTGCTCTTGTATCTTTGGAGCTGTGACTGGCTAAATGTGAATATGGCACTGTGGGTGGCCTTTGGGATGCCTTGTAGAGGGAGCTTGTGGTGGAGCAAGACAGGGTCCAGAGAGGAATGCAGATCGGAAACCATTTCCACACTGGGCCCATACCCTGCTGAAGCTGGAGCCACCCCATGCCTTGGAGTTTCCGATTCCATGGGGCGGCAGAGCTCTTCTTTGTACTCAGACTCACTCAACTTCTGCCTTCCCTTAATTTGTGTGATCTTCCTTAGCTGGGATTCAGCCTGAAAGATCCATGATGCAACTGTATTTCTACAGAGATCTGGGGAGGACAGAGAGCATCATCCACTCCACCTTCTTCATTGGAATAGTGCAATAGACCCACAAAATCCTCAGAACAGCAACGACAGCCTTATGCAACTCGAATGTCTCCACCTTGGCCCTGCTCTCCCTAAGGCAGAAGAAAGACCTCAGATCCCTGGACAGGACCAGCCATGGAGCCCTGAGAAGCTGTGTCACTGTTGGTGCTACGATTCCTCTGTCAATATTACTACTATCATTTAGTTAAATTAAATCTGCTCTTCGAGTATTTTGTAAGAAATCAATATCTAGCATGTGCATCTCTCTTTGTCCCATCTTATTTTTTTCTGTTTGGTTGTATTTTAATGGTTCTGTATATTCACAAAGGAAATCAGAGATGAAAGCTGCCAGGATTAATTTGTCATGGATCAATTTTCTTGTATTGGGGACAATCATGAATATATCGGAGCCCAGCCGCTCTCATTCTCTGAGGTTGTTATAACAGACTCCCGTCGATATGGCTTTTGAGGGTAAAATGCACCCCCTATGACCTTTGTGGAGTCTCTCTTGTCATCCTGTCTGTGCTGAAGACAGTAAAAGGTTGGAATAAGCTATTTTATGTTATGACATGCATTCTTTAATCTGAAATGTGTTTGTACCCCTGCAAATCCTGCTGCAAAATGAAAATCACTTTTCCACAGTGATCAACAGCAGTCTTTTGTAGACAGTCACCATGCTAGGAACAGGGGAGGTGTGTGCAAATGACCACCATCCTACCTGCACTCTTGGGTTGGGGTGGGGGTGGGAAGGAGAACCCAGCAGTTCCCAGTGTGGGGAGGGATGGGCTAGAGATTTGCAGCAGGAGTTTTGAGGGTACAAAGCAGGGGGACCCCCACCCTCAAAGAGGGAAGAGGCTCAGGGAAGTTTTGCCAGAGGCCTGTGGGCCAGTTAGGAAGGACTTTTACATCTCTCAGTGGAGAAGAGAGGAAGATTGCTGCTGGCTGGACATGGTGGGAATCTTGAAATTACAATGGACTCTGTGAGTCTACAGATCTGGGTGCAAATCCCAACTCCACAATTAACAGAATCTCATCCCAGCACTCAGCTTATTAAGAGATGAGGGCCCTGGCTCCAGCTATAACACGAATTCCTAACTTGGGGCTCATTGGTGAGTGGCCAGTGAATGGCTCAACAATGTGGTTTGGAGGTGTCCAGCCTTGCCTTCTTCTGTCCCATCTCTTCTCACTTCTTCTGGATACCAGGTTCAAAGCTGGGCCCAGGGGTCTTGGTCTTGGGGACCCCTATATCCTTGCCTTCAAGGCAGATGACTCTTACTGATATTCCCACATTTTCCACTCCTTTCCCTTTATCCAAGACTGTCACCATTTGGGGGAACCCCAAATGAGTAACAGCTTCTGCCTTGCTTCATTTTACATGATTCTCCTTAGCTGAGATTCAGCCTGAAAGGTCTGTGATGCACAGTATTTCTAGGGAGATTTGAGGAAAGAGGGCATCATCAGCTCCACTTTATCCATTAGAATAATGCAATAGACCCACAAAATCTTAAGAACAGCAAGGACAGCCTCATGCAACTCGAATGTCTATACCTTGGCCCTGCTTTCCCTTAAGGCAGAAGAAAAACCTCAGACCCCTGGACAGGATCAGCCATGGAGCCCCGAGAGGCCACGTCACTGTTAGTGCTATGATTACTATGTTCTGATCCCCAATTTTCTCATCTGAAAATGGAGATGATAGTGGGACCCTCTTGGCAGAGTTGTAGTGAGGTTTAAGTGAGACAATTCATCTGATGCTCATAGTCCACTGCCTGGTGTGTGCATGGTGGGCTCGCAATGTATGTCAGCTGCTTCTATCCTGGTTTCCACCAAGAATGTCACCACCATCACCATTGCCTTCATGGTCTGCAGACCCTTGTTTCTCCAAATAACTTAGCAACCCTTAGCATCCGTGCCCTCTCTTGGGTTAGGTAGATGGTTCCCTCATGGGAACTCCATGCATGAGGTCCCCAAGCTATAGGACCCCCTTTGGCAACTAGTGGCCAAAGGGGCCCTCATGGCTTCCCTGGATTTACCTTGGGCCTGGGTATCAGATGAAACTCATTCTGGGGATCTGAGCATCTTATGTGGAGACATGTGGGCTCATCTGGTTCAGCTAAGCATATAGTCAGCTCAGTGGTCAAGATAAATCACCCAATGTTCCTACCCACCCCTCAATCAGACTGTTTTCTGATAACTCACAGTACTCAGATTCCTTTCATTTCCAATTTCAAAACAAGCTTTGCAAGGTACACCAGGTGAGGGACCATTCTTCCTCCACATTTCTCCTATTTGGTGGTTTTCTTAACATTTTTTATTGCAACCAAATCTAAGGCTAAGTGAGGAACAGTCCTGTCCAGACTAAAATTTACCCACAGCTCTCTTCTTAGCTTAAAACATTTTTTGATTCACTCCACTCTGCCCTGTCCTGCCAGTGCAGCTGGCTCTGCCTTTATTTTCCTCAAGAAAAGCCAGAAAATGCTCAAACATAAAACCCATTTATCCAAGACCTGGCTAGTCGCATGGACTAAATCAGGTCTCCCATGTCATACATGATATGTGCCTCCTTTTCCCAGATAAGGCTTCCCCCAGAGTGTCATTTACATACATGTGAAAGAGACAGGGCTCCTGGGCTTCCTCTACTACAGGACCAAGTGTTGTAAATGTTATATGGGTGCTTGAGAAGAAAGTGTTCACTTGACTTTTTGGGTAAAAGCTTCGACACATACTTGACAATATTACAATTGCCAATGATGTTATTAAATTATTCTGCACTTTTGGAAATTTAGCTTCCTTTATCCACAATTTAGAAAGGGTAGAGAAATCTCCTAACAGAATGGTGAATTTATCCATTTCTCTCTATAATTTTATCAGGCATTGCTTTAAGTACTTTGAGGAAACTTTTCATGTGAATACAAATTGAAATTATTCTATCTTCCTAGGAAATCACATAACATCATAATGTAATGACCCTATTTCTGTTCATGTTTATTTTTATTATAAGCTATTTTTGTCTGATATTAATGTAGCTCCCCTGCATTCTGTTGGTTGTTAATTACATAGTCTAAATTTTACCATCCTTTTATATCCAAGTGTGTGTCCTAGTTTTTTAGATGGATTTCTTATAAACAGCAAAAGGTTGAATTTATTTTTAAAAAGTAAATTGGATCTCACAATCTATGTCTTAAATTGGAAAATTTGGTCCATTTACATTTATTGTCCATACAGATATATTGCATTTGTTTGTTTCTGGCATCCTATTTTTTCCTATTTCTTCTCTTTTACTATACCTTTTCCTTCCTTATAGAATGGAGTGGGTTTATTTATTTTCTAGCTGTGCAACTTTGGGCAAATCACCCAAGCTCTTAGTATCTTCAACTATGAAAGTAAAGATAATAATATCAACCTATACAAGAAAACATTGTGAGGATTAAAAGAATTACTATGCGTAAAGTTTTAGAACAGCACCTGACATATCATAAGCATGGCCATTTGTGCTTGTAGTAGATTAATATTCCTTTTTTTTCCTTCCTCTGGCTTTATACAGTATTTCTATTCTTTTACTATTTTTTATTGGTAGTTCACCATAGTAGATTATTATTCCTTTTTTTCCTTCTTCTAACTTTATGCAGTATTTCTATTCTTTTACTATTTTTTATTGGTAGTTCACCATAAATTCTTAACAAAGTCTAAGGCAACATCACAACCCCCTTGGGACTAATGCAACACTCTTGAAATCATGACCCTTCTTACTTTGGTATTACTGTCCATGATTTTAGGTTTTCTTTTTAAAAACTCCCATGAATTAGAAATATTTTTATTATTTTATGCAAATCTTTTGTATTAAAAATAATTGAGCACCAATTCTGTGCCTGGCACAGTTCTGAACTCCGGAGGTACAGAAAATGTTTAGATTTACCCCTTTCTTTGTTCATCATCTCTGCTAGCACCTCACACCTCCTTTCTGGGGTCATTTCTCTTCTATTTGCTGCACATCCTTAATCACTTAACAGAAATCACTAACCTTTAGGTTAGATGGGAGGGTAGCAAATTCACTGCATTTTTTTTTAATCTAATATATCTTTATTTTGCCCTTTTTTCTGAAAGGTAAGTTTGCTACATTCATAATTCTAGTCTCACATTTATTTTCTTTCAGGAATTTGAAAGTCTTATTCTTCCAGCTTCCATTTTGGCTTTTGAGATCTTTTCTGCCAAACTAGTTTTCATCTCTTTGCAGGTGGCCTTTCTTTCCACATGTACCTTATAGATTGTTCCCTTCTCATCTATGTTTGGCAATTTTACTACAATGTGATAAAGAGGTAGCTTTCTTTTTACTTATTCTACAAAGGATATAGTACACTTTCTACATCTGTGGATTTGTATTTTTTATCCATTCAGTAAAATTCTTGGCCATACCTCTTAAAATATTGAGAGGTGACAATGTGCTAGCAGCCCTCACTCTCAGGGCCTCCTTGGCATCCACTCTGGTGGCGCTTGCAGCCCGCCCCTGCACTGTGGGAGCCCCTCTCTGGGCTGACCCAGGCCGGAGACAGCTCCCTCTGTTTGCGGGGAGGTGTGGAGGGAGAGGCCCGGGCAGGAACCCGGGTTGTGCGCACTGCTCACAGTTCAGTGTGAGTTCCAGCCGGCAGGGGCGTGGCATCCGTGGCCCACACTCAGAGTGGCTGGCCCGCGCTGCTGGCCCAGGCAGTGAGGTGCTTAGCACCCGGGCCAGCAGCTGCAGAGAGTGCGTCTGGTCCCCCAGCGGTGCTGGCCCGCCGCTTCTGCGCTCAAATTCTCCCCAGGCCTCAGCTGCCTCCCTATGGGGCAGGGCTGTGGGGCATGCAGCCCACCATGCCTGAACCCCCGCTGTGGTTGGCTCCTGTGCAGCCAAGCCTTGGGGAGGAGCACGGCTCCCTGCTCTGCGGCGCCCAGTCCTATCAACCACCCAAGGGCTGAGGAGTGCGGGTGCATGGCGCAGGACAGGCAGGCAGCTCTACCTGCACCCCGGGTGCCGGGTCCATTAGGTGAAACCAGCTGGGCTCCTGAGGCTAGTGGGGACTTGGAGAACCTTTGTCTAGCTAAGGAATCGTAAATGCACCAATCAGTACTCTGTGTCTAGCTCAGGGATTGTAAACGCACCAATCAACACCCTGTCAAAACGGTCCAATCAGTTCTCTGTAAAATGGACCAATCAGCTCTCTGTAAAATGAACCAATCAGCTCTCTGTAAAATAGATCAATCAGCTCTCTGTAAAATGAACCAATCAGCAGGATGTGGGTGGGGCCAGATAAGGGAATAAAAGCAGGCTGCCCAAGCCAGCGAGTGGCAGCCAACTGGGATCATCTCCCACATGTTGAAAGCTTCGTTCTTTTGCTGTTTACAATAAATCTTGTTGTTGCTTCCTCTTTGGGTTCCCGCTGTCTTCATGAGCTGTAACGTTCACTGCGAAGGTCTGCAGGTTCACTCCTGAAGCCAGCGAGACCACAAACCCATGGAGAAAAGCGAACAATTCCAAACACACCACTTTTAAGAGCTGTAACACTCACCATGAAGGTCTGCAGCTTCACTCCTGAAGTCAGCGAGATGACGAACCCACCAGAAGAAAGAAACTGTGACCACATCTGAACATCTGAAGGAACAAACTCCGGACTACCATCTTTAAGAACTGTAACGCTCACCATGCGGGTCTGCAGCTTCATTCTTGAAGTCATCGAGACCAAGAACCCACCAAATCCGGACACAATATTATCTCTCCTCTTTTTTTACTTTTTTTTTTCTTCTGGTACTCAAAATAGATTAATGGTAAAATATCTCACTCAATCGTCCAGGTCTTTTGATCTTTCTTCTTTTAGAAAAATTTCCTTGATCTGTTATGGGTTATTGCCTGAGATCTATCTTCCAGTTCCTCAGTTCTTTCCTTAGCTGTGTCCAATCTGCTTTCTAACATAGCCACTAAATTTTTCACTTCAATAATTACACTTTTCATTTCAAAAATGATTATTTGCTTAAATCTATCTGTTGCTGGTTCATCAATTCTAAATTTTATTTTCTTTGAACATTCCTCACACCATTATTTTGTATTCTTACCATGATTATTCTAATGCCAAGTGTCTTGAAAGAATAAAGGAGAATGCACTGTTTTTGCTGACACTCTCATGGTAGCTCACTCTAGCCATTGTTGATTATGGGTTCATAGAAATTGGCCTTAACTGTAGTTTCCTAAATGGAGAATATTGTCTCAAAAGAGAATTTCCATTCACTTCCGCCAGGAGCCTGGTGAAGCCACCCTCCCAGAGGTTTTAGGGTTAACCTTTCTCCTTGTTGCTGAGCTAGAATTTCTACCTGTGAGGAAGTTTTACAGCTTATGTGGTTCATAGCTCAGGAGTTGTTTTGCTTTCCCTTTTGAAGGTCTTTAAAATTTTTCCATGCAAGCCCAACAAGGCAGTAACAATTGTATTTTATGCAAGAACCAATTGTTTTATAGCAGGAAATCTCCCCAGGGTATGTCTCCATTTCTCATTGTCATCCTTGATTGAACATTAAACGGAAATGTAATCATGGATATGATGTCACTGATAAGGAAAAAGTAATGAATCACATTCCAGGTGATTCCAGGTGAAGCTTTGCTCTGTGTGTCTCTGCTCATGGTTTCCATCTCATTACCTACTGTACATTATCATGGTTTAAAAGTTATCCTATGAGGTTGTAAGATTCACTTCAATGTAAATAGTATAAGGCGATAAATTTTCTCGATTTATTCAGTAATGTTTCCCCATCATATGCAATAGCATCTGGCACATAGTAGGCACTCATTAAATATCTGTGGCTGACCAAATCAATACTAGATTGACTTTTCCAGGCCCATTAAGAAATAAACTGAGAATTCACATATACCATCCCCCACCCCTACTCCCACACCACATGCACACAGAAAATGCTAGCATTTTGGAAAATCGAAGGTAATTTTAATGCTTTCTTGACACTCTGGGCATGTCTTATTGTACCATGTCTTTCTTTAGGCTGTGCATACCCGCTGAAGACAAGCCACATTCTTATTGCATGGCGTGACTCTGCCTGGGCCCGTCTCACTGGAAACACCTTCAGCAAAGTATTGGTTAATTCCGTTTTTCAAGACTCTAGTCTGAAGCGATGGTTCTCACACCTGCGTGTGTATCAGAATCACCTAGAGGACTTAAGACACAAATTGTTAGCCTCACCCCTAGAATTTCCAATTCAGCATGTCTGGGGTGGAGTCAGAGAGTTTGCATGGCTAGCAAGCTCCTTGACGCTGCTGGCCAGAGACCACAATTTGAGAGACCCTTATCTGCAGCTTTCCCATGCAGCGGTCTGCTTGGCCCATTTCATTCTTTCCTCTTTAGGAGACATCTTCGATTTGAACCTGAAAACTGAGTGTGACTACAAGAGGCAAACCAACACGTGCTGCATTTTCCTGTACCTTTTTCGTGGGTATGTTAACTTTATACTTCAAAAAGCCAGTTAAACATGCATCTATACCCCCAGCACCAGGCCTTCCCAGACCACTCTAAAGTCTCCCTCCCTGGTTTGGGAGTCACTGAATACTAACTTAAAAGCGAAGTGCCAAAGCAAGCAATGGAGATGCAAGTTTGATGGGTACAAATTGCAAGTTCTCGCATGCAAATGCGTAATAATCAGTTGTTTCAGCAGCACATCTTTCATCCCGTCCCTTCTGGAAGGATGACACCTCCTGCCTCGTTTTATTGGAAAGATTGATGGCATTCTGCCTGGGTATGACAAAGGCCTTCGGTGCCCCTTTTCATCCACTCCTCGTTCCTGAACACAACCGCCGGTAACAAATGCAGTGTAAAAGATGGGGTGTCAATGTAATTAGTTCTTCAGAAGCAAGATTGCTGGTGATTTATAGAAGGGTGTCCATGTGTCCCTTTGTTCCTGAAGTCAATAGCAAAATGAGAAAGTCCAGTAGAGATTCATGAACAAACCAGTGTAGTTGTCTTATAGACAGAGCATAACATATCAATGTATTATTAACATGCAGAAAGTGGATATTATTTAAAAAAAAAAAAACCTTTCCTCATTTTTCTCTGACAGCTGAGACATTAGCATGCTGCTCTGAAGTGCCATCTCTCCTCTCTCCATTTTCCTTGTGCCTCCTTTTCTTCCTTTCCCCAAATTGAAGACCCACCTGTTTGGAAGACCTTTCCCCTTTGGAGCACAATCAAGGTATGAAGATGTTGCCCATGAACCATTAAATTCCTTGAGGCCAGAACCCACTTACATCCCCTATCCCTGTACCACTGTTAGGGGCCACATCATCCGTTTCATCTGGTTGAAGTGAAAAAGGTTTGAACATGCAGCAGATTGAATCCAGGCTGAAAACACCAAGGAGAGTGTGAGTAACAACAGGCTCCTCCTTCCTCCATCCTCCCCCTGCAGCCCCTCTGGCCCTGGGTTTATAGTCAGGGATGTTTGAGGCTGTGATAGCTGGGTTGAAAGCACACCTGAGTACTGAAGTGATTGATGAGAGAAAAGAGAAGCAAAAGAAAATGATAATTTTGTTTACTTGTTATTTTATTATATTTTATTTTTCTATGATCTGGGGTACATGTGCAGGATGTGCAGGTTTGTTACATAGGTAAACATGTGCCATGGTGGTTTGCTGCACCTGTCAACATATCACTTAGGTATGAAGCCCAGCATGCATTAGCTATTTTCCTAATGCTCTCGCCCACCCCGCCCTCTCCTGACAGGCCCCAGTATGTGTTGTTCCCCTCCCTGTGTCCATGCGTTCTTAGTTTTCAGCTCCAACTTATGAGTGAGAACATGTAGTGTCTGGTTTTTTGTTGTTGTTGTTGTTTGTTTGTTTGTTTGTTTTTTTGTTCCTGCATTAGTTTGTAGAGGATAATGGCTTCCAGCTTCATCCATGTCCCCGTGAAGGACATGATCTCATTCCTTTTTATGGCTACATAGTATTTCATGGTGTATATTTACCACATTTTCTTTATCCAGTCTATCACTGATGGGCATTTGGGTTGATTCCATGTCTTTGCTATTGTGAATAGTGGTGCAGTGAACATATGCATGCGTGGACATTTGGTGAGAATAAAAATTAGCTCAACCATTGTGGAAGACAGTGTGTCAATTCCTCAAAGATTAGAACCAGAATACCATTTGACCCAGCAATCGCATGACTGGGTATATACTCAAAGGAAATAAAATGAAACTTTTTAAACTGATAAAGCAGATATTGGAGAGTCTGGTTTAGGTTTGTGGCAAAAATAAGCTTCCCAATTCTCTGCCACCAGGTGAAACTCATCTGCCTTTTCCTGGGTCATCCCAGGCATGGAGGAGCAGGGCAACAGAAAGAACAAGGTGAGAACAGAACTAAGCTGTAGTTACAGGGCTCTTATCTGTTGCCAAGCTCAACCAAGAGTCTTTTGGGGAGGGAAAGGGAGCTCAAGGGGGCTGCAGTAATTAGTGTCCCTTCCCGCGGAAATGGGAAGACAGAAGGAGGTTCCACTTTGCCTCCTAGTGAAAGAGGTTCCTAGGCCACATCTGATGGGGACTCAAGAAACCATGAGGAAGAGGACCCAGCTTGAGAGTGGTCACAGGGTTGCACACCAAGTGATAATTGGAGGAGAAAGGGGAGGTTGTAGGCCTTCTGCTTACATTCTGAGCTATGTCCAGCCCAGCAACTCACATCCCAGACCCACTGGGGTATGGCCCCTTCTGTCAAGAGGTCTGGGGTTGGGTGTTGGGCAGAGATGTTGCACAGCATCTTGCAAAGAAAGAAGCACATCATCTCACCTTTCTCTTGCATCGGAAAAAGAAGGACTCAAGGCAGAGGCCTGGTGTCTTAAAGACTTTTTCTAAGTGGTGTCTGAGTCCCTCAGCATGGGGAATGCGGCTGAGTCTGTGCAAATGGCAGCCTCTATCATCAGGGAGGGAAGCTTTGGCCTGGTCCCTTGGTCTAAATTGGCCCCCAAACCCCGAGGCTTCTGCTGCCAGACCCAGCCTGAATGCTCCCCTCAGATGCCTGTCCTCAGCCCTGCCCTCTTGTTGCCCCTTAGCCATCCCATTCACTTTCCTCCCAAATGAAAGTAAAAGTCCCATTTGCTGTGACCCAGTGTCCAGTGGGTCTCTGAAATAAAAGGTTAGCCAGTTTTTAGGGCCATATTTAGGGGCCTCAAAGGGATAACCTCTAACAGGATTGGAAACATTAAGTGGAAATAAGAACTTCTAAGACATAGACAGTGATGTGAAGAAAAGGGATTATGCATTGAAGAAAAGAGACATCAAGAGGGACAGTCTTTATCCTTGGGCAATGATCTAAGCAGCAGAATGGCATGCCCCAAGGCTTACCATGATTGGCTGCTGCCCCTGAGAATAGTCCAGATCTTTCTCCTTTTGGAGCAATTCCTTCTAAGCCACCCCTTGCTTTCTAGCATCCTCCTGTTCTCCTCTCTCTGAATTCAGTGGTGGGACTGGAAGTCACCTCTCTCCAGCAGCTCCTTCAAGCATCGGCTGTGGGATGTTCAGTGATCGGGCAGCAGAACTCAGGCTCCCCCAGCATTTCACAAGGAGGGGATGCTGACATCCCACACGATGTCCCAGGAATTCACACTCTGATAAAGACATTTTGAAATGAAAGGAAGGAGATTCTGTCAAGAAAAAGAGGCCCCTTGTTCATTGCCCAACAACTACTAAAAATCCACATTTTCTTTCTTTATCTCTTCTTTGTCACAATTACATTGTGGTTGTCCTGATTCATCATTTCCATCCCATCCAGGCTATGGCACTCAGAGGAGGAAAATTCACCGTCCTGTAAATGGCAGCGTTTATGCAGATCACGTGATGGATTTATGTCTTTAATTAAGGGAGGTGATTCTGGTAATGCACCGGTTAAACAATGGAGCAGATGTAGCATTGTGTGTGTTATAGTTTGCTTATTATATTTTTCTCTTTAATTACAGCTCCAAGGGCAACAGTTAAACAAGTACTTTTGGTGGATTCAGACCACCGCCGTGGCTGTCATTCAGGAATCCTGCCAGGTCCTTGTCGCTGGGGTCTCCCCACACAGTCCTTGGTCCTTGCCTTGCTTGTGGGCAAATAGACTCACACAATCCAGTTTCAACCAGACTGCACACAAGAGAGTTATGGGAAATTTCTAAAACAAAAAAAAAAAAAGGCCCTCCATCTCCATATATAAGTACAATTGCATTCCCAGTAGTTAACTTTATAGTAATAGTGGAAAAGCAGTTTCTTTTATAAGTTTCTTTTCGATCCATAATAACTCACTCTGAAAATAGCTTTGAGGCCAAAATTATTTGCTGTTGGTCTTGGCCAGGAAACAAACTCTTCTTCTTTCCTTTTTAAAACCTTTTAGAACTTAATCCATTTGGCCATCTTGGGAATAATGAAAAGCTATAAGAAAAAAGCAAAACACAGCGGTCATGATTCTGGTTAGTGATCACGTAATTTAAAAGCCAGTCAAAACTACAGCTGCCAACAGTGAAGGTGTCAATCGTACCCCACACACGGAAGGAACCAGGGGTCCAATCTGGAGAGAAAGTGAGAAAGTTACAGACCTTTTCATGAGTACTTGAATTTGCTTTTCTGAAATTGAACCAGGTTACGTAATAAAAATCTGATCTTACCCTGGCTGGCTGAGTTCTCATCACTTGGCTAAATTAATTTCTCACTGAAATCAACATGTTTTTCTTGTCTCACAAGAGGGGAAGACACAGATTTTCTTTCAACTGATGACAAAGTTGACAATCTAGATGTGATAACAATTTCCTCGGCTGGCTGTGTGGCTGAGGTCCACACCTTTGCTCCATGCTGACCTAGCCTCTCCTTTGATTCCATTTCACGGAATCATGGAGCTAATGATTCCATGGAGCTAATCATGGGCTAATCTAACTTAGCCCATGTTGTTGGAGCCATTTGCTAGGCAAAAAAAGGGTCAAGAAACTCCTGCAAGATTTGAATGCTTCATAAAAGCTACCTCGTGATTACACTCCCCAGGTTTCCCCTGTTGAAACTGGAAATGAAGACTGAGTCTAGGATCAATCTTGTAGGAGTCATGAACTTAAAAGCATGACTTGTTTCAAAGTTAAGAGCCATCACACCCCACCCTCCCAACGGCAGATGAGTCCAGGGAGACTGATCCTAGCTTACTTGTCCCCTGGGAGGGAGGTACAAAGGATGTACCCCAAGGTGTGCCACACACATTCTCCATCTGTAACGCATAACTAAAATCACTGCAGACACTCACCCTTAGCTCTGAGAAGTTACACCCAGGCACACAACCATGTGCACGTGCATATACAGATAGCACACACACAAATATGCATGCACACACACGTACGCACACACACCTCTACACACACACAAGTACATGTGCACACACACAGCACACACGTACAAATATGTATGCATACACACAAACATGCACACACCTCTACAAGTATATGTGCACACACAGCACACACATACAAATATGTATGCACACACACCTCTACACACAAGTACATGTGTACACACACAGCACACCCATGTACAAATATGTATGCACACACACATGCATGCAATACACCTCTACACACACAAGTATATGTGCACACATAGCATACACATGTACAAACATGTGTGCACACACCCATGTATGCACACACACCTCTATACACATGTACAAATACGTGTGCACACACCCATGTATGCACACACACCTCTACACACACAAGTACATGTGCACACACAGCACACACATGTACAAATATGGGTGCACACACACATGCATGCACACCCACCTCTACACACAGCACACAAATGAACAAATATGTATACACACATGCATGCACACACACTTCTACATACACAAGTACATGTGCACACACAACACACACGTGTACAAATATGTATGCACACACATGCACACACATCTTTACACACACACAAGTACATGTACACACACACAACCATAAATAAATGTGTGTGCACACCAGCAGCATGCACATATACATGCATGCACACACACCCACACTCCCATGCACACACACAGGCTCACACATGCACTTACCTGCTGCTGATGTTCTTAGGAGTCTGACTTCAGAGTCCTTGCTTGCTCAGTTCCTCCATGGCACATAATTGTGACCTTGTGGTTCTTCATTGTTCAAAATTAACTTGCATGGCGCCATTTCCCATAGATCTTGGAAAAGTTGTTTGTCACAGACCTGTGCCTATGATGTCTGAAATGACCCCTCCAGCCCCATCATGCATAAAGAATAAGCTGGAGCTATTTCCCAGTGGGCTGCCTTTGCAGGGATTGATGCCCGGGTCCCTGTGGTAGCCAGTGATAACCATCTTTAACTTGACAGTCTATTTCATGGAACAAAGCAAGGAGGCCTGGCCGAAGCCTGCAGTTTATACGTGTCAGATCTCTGACATTCCCTTGTCTTTGGCTTACCTTGAGAAGCAGCCTGGCTGGGTGAATGAAACACAAGGCCGGAACCTGGAGATGAGACTCAAGTTCAATACATATCATCATCCAAGTCCAGCAACCTCAGTGACTTTATCAGAACTGAATATTGTTTGCTTAGCATGCCATAAAGGTGGGACTCGGCAGAGGAGGGTAGAAGGGAGGCATGTTTTTATCTATCTGTATCTAAATTAATCTATTCTTAAACATTTAGCGTTTTTTTTCAAACCATGTAGTTCAAAATTGCCACTGTAAATGGTTCCTGGAGATCAAAGTGAGTGTGCATAGGACCCAGGAAGGGCACAGACCACATCTTAAAGAGTTTTGTGTGATCAAAAGTGACCTTAAATGTATGTTGAGAGAGAGAAGCCAGGATGGAAACGATGTTGGTTCAGAATTGACTTTTGTTATCTGACCACCGTTTTAAATATCTTTAAGCACTCTCTAGTTCCACCAACCTACCTGCAAGAGGGAAAGAGGGTGAGAGAGATTTCGCTGAAGTCCACATGCACTGATGTGCACCAGCCTTGGGATATTCCCGTGCCAGGGGTTCGTCTGTCAGAACCCATCTGTGAGCCAGCCTTGAGGGGAACGGTTCCTCTGTGGTTTTCTACCATCTGTCATGCCTCCCTTCATGGCTCTGGGAGGGACTTCCTTGAGCCGAGATCCGGCTCTGCACTGAGAGTTCTCAGAGGCTGCCAGACTGACCAGCCTCCAGAAACACGCACAAATCCACGCTTGGCAACAATGATTGGTGAACTCGCTGAGCCAGTAGATACGCCTTGACAGGGGCTCACGCTAAAGCAAGAAATCCATCATTTCATGGGATACTTGTGGTAATTAAAAAATAGAGTTTTCTCCAAGAAAAATGATTGGCAGGTGAAAAAGTGAGCAGTAAGCTGGAACAAGATAATTCTTCCACGAAATGAGCCACATCAATTGCTGTTTAACGCCAAGTACACAGAAGCACAACTTGTAAACCTAGCAAAGCTCTGAGTCACAGAGACCTCTTTGGTGCCAGCCAAGGAGTCCAGAAAATTTCCCTCAAATTCCTAATTAGCTACAACTTTGACTACGCCAGAACTTAAGATGCCAAGAACAAAGACTTTTTTTTTGTCTGATAATTTATAAATTAACAGTTGCTGAATATCAGGAACAGTTGATGTACCACCAAAACCTAAGTTTCTTAAAACACAAAGATCCAGGCCAGGTGCAGTGGCTCATGCCTATAATCCCAGCCCTTTGGGAGGCCAATGTGGGAAGATTGCTTGAGACCAGGAAGTCAAGACCAGCCTGGGCAACATAGTGAGACTTGGTCTGTACCAAAAAAAAAGTATGAAAATTAGCTAGGCATGGTGGCATGCACCCGCAGTCCTAGCTACTCGGGAGGCTGAGGTGGGAAGATAGCTTGAGCCCAGGAGTTCCAAGCTACAGTGAGCTATAATCATGCCACTGCTCCCCAGCCTCGGTGACAGAGCAAGACCATCTCTAAAAAGAAAGCAAAAACAAAAGGCAAAGCAAAACAAAACAAAACCCCAAAGATTTCCCACACAGTTACCTACCAGGGATGTCCGAGGCTAAGGCTGAGACCTTGCTCTTGAAGGTGATGATGGCTGAATTGAAATAGCCCTGCATTCTTTATCATCCGGATTAATAAATCATGCTGTTGAAAAACACAGTAGGTGGGAAGGAACCATCTTAATAGATTTCTTTAGTGTGCTGGGGATTGCATTCAGCTGCTGGACAAGAGCAAATTGTCGCTGGTTGTAGAATTGCCAGCCAAGTAAGCTGGCTGTCTTCCTACACTGAGCCAAGTGACACAGAAGGTAAAATGGAGATTGGTCACATTTGTGTCTCTTGTACCTGGAGAGGGAATAGATAGATAGATCGGTAGATAAGAGATGACAGCTCTCTGAGAGATTCTTACTTTATATACATATCAGATCTCTCTATCTACCTATCCATCTGTCTACGTATCTATCTATCTATCCACCTTGTTGATTTTGTTTCTCTGAAGAACTCTGACTTAGTCCCCAAAAGCCATCTGGCTAGCACTCTCTGAGATCTGTTTTTCTTGGGGTTCCTTCCACCAGCCTATAGTCAACCTTCACCTGGTCTTGGTGAAGTGCACCCTGGCTGAGAGATGCCTCTGCATTCTGAACAGAGCTCTGATAACATGCATGACACTCTGAAGGAGGCACCCTCCCCTGCAACACCACATCTAGATTCTGAAGTCATTCTTCAGACTCATTCATTACTGCTCCTCCCTCAGTTTCTGAACCCACAGAAATCGGCAGCCAGAGGGAGACCCTGGTGCACACGTGGGCCTGATTCCACAGCATGCGAGATTTCCCGCTTAGATTTTGGTGGAATCAGTATTTCCTTCAACCAAAACTATGCTCAGGGTCATTTTTTGTTGTTGTTATGGATACTACTAATGCTTCTGTGCTTAATAACAACAATAATTATAATGTCTACATAAAAATAAATACTATGATTTAACATTCATGAGTGACAGAGCAGGAGCATCACCATTTTGGACAAACACTACCATTTTAAGTTTCCCTTGATTTAAAAAAAAAAAAATGCCTAATTCCAGCCCCAAAATGTCAGCCTAATGGCTAATGTCAGCATAACCAGAAACACTCCAATTCTAAAATAAGCCCCTCTAACCAGAAACATGCCAACCCCAAAATAGCCTCCCCTCTGACCAGAGACATTCCAACCCCACAATTAACTTTCCCTCACATAAAAACATTCTGAACCTGCAATAAGGTCCCTCCTTCCTAAACCCTTAAATATCCTTAGTCTGTAAGAGAAAACGCTCCTAACTGAAATTGGCCAGAAGCTCCTCTCAGGTTTATTCTCCAACATAAACCTGTCTTTAACTGTTAACGCCACTCTTCGTGTTTCTTTCCTCTTTCTTTAACTCTTACAATGAGTGCTACTACTTTGTTCTGGAGTTAACTTGAACCCAAATTCTCAGAGATGGTTTTTACTCTGTTCAAAAAACCCTCCACCGGGAACAAGGCAGTAAGCTTTCTGTGTCTCTGCAAGTGCTCTGCTTGTCATCGGTCCATGATGTGGCTGTGTGTCTCCCCTTCTCCGTCTGCCATATGTTTGCATTTTCCATTTGCCGAGTGTTTTGGCCACACTTGGTCAGATGGAAGCCTCTGTCCAAATAGTTCATTTGGATATGTCAATTGTCCAAGCTGAAGACTGTTAGGCTCTGAGATAGAGACATGGAATTTAGGATAAATGAAGTAAATTAAACATCTGAGTTGGAAACATGTGCTGAAACGGGTCCAGTCACAAATCAAAGCTCAGCTGAGTCTTCGTTTCCTGTGCAGGAGGAGTAAGAATACAGCACAATAAGCAATTGGGCCACCATGAGATGGGGAAGGGGTTCCAGGGCAGAGACAGGTCTGGGTGCTTGGGGCAGATTGAGCTTGGTGACCTCTTGGGGAAGGGCTACTGCCTGAGTGTCCAGGGGGCAGTCACCTGTGGTGCAGGGTAGAAGGGCTGTAGGAGACAAAGTTCAAACATCCAGAAAGGTCTCTGCTCATCCACATTTAAGCTGGCTGAACTTGGGTGAATTACTTTGGAGCTGGGTGAAAAAGGTTACCTCTGGCTCATGCTCACACTCAGGGATCTTGGACAAGTCATTTAACCACTGGGATGCTCTGATTCCTCTTATGGCAAATTGGGCAAATAATTCCTATGTCAAGGATTGTTGGAAGAAGCCAATGGGTATTTGGAAGGTGTTTTGCTTGGTAGCTGGGACATAAGAGACATGCAGGAAGTGAAGGTGGCCATTCAATGCTTCAGATGTAAGTCATCAGTCTACCTTGCAGGGGTGAAGCTGCACGTTAGCGGGTTTTGTGGTTGCTTCCATATTTATTCTTCCCTCATTTCCTGGAGTCTCCTCCTGCTTTGTAAGGCAGCAGGTTGGGAGCACAACACAGAGCTCTGCGGGGATTGTACCATGGACGGTGTGGTCCATGTCTCCTTCAGACTGTGTCCTAAGTACTGTCCCAAGTCTGAGCATAAACAGATGCATGTGTTATACCTGCCTGGTCAATAAATATGGTGCTCATGGGATGCTGATGAAGGATAAGGCTGGGATGAGGGGGGACGGGCCGTGGGGTGCAGAAATCACTCAGATCTGAATTTGTGGAGCATGTCTTGGAGGTAGCAGTGCGACCCTGAAGACCAGAAGACAAGGGTATGAGTCCCTGGAATCAAGCTACGTGCGCCCTCTTGCTGTTGGGAGCCATGATGGACTCCCCAGGGAAATGCTCATGTTGGAGTTGACAATGACATGAACTTTGGAGCCAGACCCACCCAAGCCTGAATCCAGGCTGCATCACTTTCTAGTTGCATCGTCTGTGAAAGGGGTATATCCTAACTCTGTGTGGTCAACATGGACCAGGCACTGTGGGGGCTGGGAGCATGCAACGGTGCTGGGAGCAGGAGCCTATACAAGTCTTTTTGGGATCTGACTTCTTAGGATTATCCATGGACTTGCCCTTGGGGGCATGGTCTGTTCAATAAAGATTATCCATGGATTTGCCCTTGGAAGAATGGTCAGTTTGATAAAGATGACCTTGAGGTGCCACTTTCCAAGGCCGTTTTCTCCTGCTGCTCAGCGGGTACCTCTTCTGAGTGGATAAAATCACTCACCCACAGGCACTGGGGTCTTCACAGATAACCCCTTCAAGGAGTTCTTGTGGTTGAGAGAGAACACCTTTCTGAAAGCCAGACGGCTGATGGTGGAATTCTAGGCACCAGTAGGAGAGTGATTTTTAATATGAGAATCTTTTCAATCAGACCCTGGGGCCCCTCCAGTCTTCCTCGAGAGAGAAATTGTACAGAAGGGAGGACCGCAGGGCCTCTGTGCAGGGTGAGGTGGGGCATGGCCCTCACAAGTCTGTTTAAAGAAACGCAAGGACTAGGAGTGAGCTCTGAGGGTCACGCATGGGGATTTCTGCTATGTGGACATGTAATGTGCCTCCCAGGGCACGGTACCCGCTGGGCAGAAAACAGCATCTCCTGCTCGGGCAGCATCCACCTGTTCCCCCACTGGCCCCCTTTCTCCTGGCTTTGGATACTTAAGGCTGGGGACAGCCTGGTCATAGCTAAGCAATTCTCTCCATGTCAGACATCAGTAGAGAGATGCCGGGTAGCTGGCTGACTTGTTACCTGCACTGCAGATTCGCTAATATTGAAGCACTGGGTTGCTATGCATTACCTGCATGGAGGTAATGAAAGTCCGTCTTGGAGCATGAGGTGGAGCTAAATGTGAGGAATTTAGTATGGGATGGGAGAGAGGACAGAGTCATAAATATTCTACTAATGTGATCTACAGCCACCTCCTAGCCAAATCCCGGGCTCTGCTGGGCCTCTCACACACCAGAATTGCAAAGTTTCTCCTCCTAAAACCCAATCTGTATTCCATCTCTCTCCTGCCCTTTCTTTCCTTTAGACCTTAATTTTATGAGCGATTGCTTTGTAAAGGAGGGATCATCACCGGTTTACCGAGAAGCTATGCAATTCCTAATTGCCTTTCCAGAGATTTCTTTCTTTGGAGTCTGCAGCAAACTTTTGTCCTGGTATCTTCATCATCCCCTCCCAGCTTTCTTCCTCCTCTTCACCTTCAACCACAGTTAGCACCCACCCCTACCCCATCTGGGCAAGGTGTCCACCCTCCTTGCTGGCAACCATGAGGTATTTCCTCCCTGCTCGACCTCATTTCCTACTGCTGGCCGCCCCGGCTTTCCAGGCCTCACCTCCACTGGCCACCCTGTGATCTTGACAAGTGTAGCATCCTCTGACCCAGGACCTTAGCACATGATATTGCCTGTTTCTGGAAGGTTCTTCCCCACGTTATCCCATGAACAGCTTCTGGTTGTCTTTTGGAGAGGACACTGACATCTATGGGAAGAGAGTGACATTCATGGGAGAACAATGATGTCATACAAAGGACACTGATGCTCACAGAACGACACTGACATCATATGAAGGATGCTGGCATCATATGGAGGACACTGACATCATACAGAGGATATTGACATCATGTGGAGGATATTGATGTCATAAGGAGGACATTGATGTCATATGGAGGATATTGACATCATATGGAGGACACTGACATCATATGGAGGATATTGATGTCATATGGAGGATATTGACGTCATATGGAGGATATTGATATCATATGGAGGATATTGATGTCATATGGAGGATATTGACATTATGTGGAGGACACTGACATCATACAGAGGACACTGTCATCATATGAAGGATACTGACATCATATGGAGGATATTGACATCATACAGAGGATACTGACATCTTATGGAGGACACAGACATCATACAGAGGACACTGACATCATACAGAGGACACTGATATCTTATGTAGGATATTGACATCATACGGAGGATATTGACGTCATATGGAAGACACTGGTGTCATATGGAGGATCTTGATATCATATGGAGGATGTTGATGTCATACGGTGGATATTGACATCATATGGAGGATATTGACATCATACAGAGGATATTGACATCATATGGAGGACACTGGCATCATATGGAGGACACTGACATCATATGGAGGATACTGACATCATATGGAGGACACTGACATCATATGGAGGATATTGACATCATTGGAGGACACTGACATCGTATGGAGGACATTGACCTCATATGGAGGACACTGACATCATGTGGAGTATATTGATGTCATATGGAGGATGTCGATGTCATATGTAGGATATTGACATTATATGGAGGACACTGAGATCATACAGAGGATACTGACATCATATGGAAGATATTGATGTCATATGGAGGACACTGACATCATATGGAGAATTTTATTATGGATTCTCCATATCATATGGAGAATCATATTAACATCCACGTGAAGACACTGACATCCAAGGAGGACACTGACGTCCATGAAAGGACACTGATGTCCAGGCGAGGACACACTGATGTCATGCGGAGGACTCTGTGTTCTATGGGATGGGGCATGAAACACAGGCTGTGGCTGCAGTTTGACAGTGGCTGGGAGGTTCCCTGTAGAGTGGCCTGGACTGGAGCAATGGAGGAGGGAGGGCGTGGCATTGACATCACAGGGTCAGAGAGAGGGTGGTGACTGGGGTGACCAGGCCTGGGGTGGCAGTTCCAGTCAGAGAGAGGGGATAAGAGCTGTTTAGGAGGGTGAAACTAGGGTTAGTGATTGGAGAGGGAAGGAAAGGGGAGGGCTCAGGAGGACACCCAGGGATCTGTCCTGGGACTTTGGGGTGCTGGTGCCTTTCACTGCTGCTCAGAGTCCTTGTGTTTGCAAGCCCACTGCACACACCCTGCCCGCAGAAGGCTGCCTTGTCCCACTCCCCGGAGGCTCTGAACCCAGTGCATACTTCCTGCCCCGAATTCCAGTGTAACTCAGGGATAAAGTACCTCTTTTGCCAGAATGTGCCTAGTGGAAGTGGCAGCGAAGCCAGCTTCCTCTGGAGGAGGATTGAGAGGGGTGACCTGCAGGACTGGAGAGTGGGTAGAAGATCCCCAGCAGATGCGGATGGCATCGCCATTTCAACAGGACAGCTCCCTAAAGATGCCAGCAGAAATTAGGGATACAACAAGTTCTGATTTGGGATGGCTAAGAACTCAGACTTGGGAGTCAGGGTGGTCTGGATTCAAATCCTATTTCACTACTCCTAGTGTGGCTTTGAACAGTCACTTAACCTCCTCAACAACGAAACAGACGAAATGTTAATTATTATATAAAAAAGGAGGGAGGAAAAGAGGGAGAGAGGGAAAGAAGGAAGGATAGGAGGAAAAGAGGGAGGAAAGAGAAATAATCGTGAAGACCTGAACCTGCACCCACACTTCCCCAGCCAAGAGGCTGCGCCCTGCAGATCTGCCGGCCCCAAGTTCTCTGATAGTCCTAAAACTAGCTTTTGCTTCTTTGACTTCTCTTTCTTTTCTGGGGTCACTCTTTCCAGAACAGTCCACTTCAGGGACTGATGTGAGCTGCTAAGCCATATTCTGGGATTTCTCCTTTGCTGGTTTAGCCATGAGAAAGTGCCCTGGTGGACGTGGCACCTGCCAGGACTGTTTGCTGAATTCTCCACACTGGACAGGCCTCCAGTCTCTGAGCTGAACCCTTTTCCTAGGTAGTTTCTCTCTTATAAGAATAGGATGCAGGCTGGGCACGGTGGCTCTGCCTCACCTGCGAGGCGGAGGTTGCGGTGAGCTGAGATCGCATCGCACCACTGCACTCCAGTCTGGGCAACAAGAGCGAAACTCCTTTTAAAAACAAAAAACAAAACAAAACAAAAAACAATAGGATGCGGCCTGGCCTTCCTGTATTTTTAACAGCTAAACTTGCTGGCATTTTTTTAGTGTGTGTGTGTGTTTAATAGACAACAGCTCTGCTTTTTTTGAGAGAAATGTTCTTTATGTAAATGTAAATCTAATAAATGAGCAAATCAGCGTCTCCCATAAAGCATGCACTGTTTGATTCAAAACACGACTCCATTGCTGTACCTTTTGGGTTTGATGGAAATGTGGTTGGAAGGGAAGTGAAAAGGCAGCCGATGCTTTTGAAAGGAATAAGTTCTCCTTTGCTCTCCCTCCCTCCCTCCTTCCTTCCCTCTGCTGTTCATTTCCATAATAAGTTGATCCAAGCTTACCTTTAAATGTCATTGGAAAGAGAATTCCTTGTTCCCTTTCTGTCCTTAGCTGACCACACTGCTAGATGTGTCACTTCCTAGCTGAGGTGGAAGAAATTTGCTGGTGAGGAACTATCTGGTTCCTGTGCATGAAGGCTGTGCATAATTAATGCATCAACTTTGCGCTAGCATTGGGCTTTGGAAGGAGGCTACGCACAAGACATTACTCAGATTTATTGTTATTAATACAGTAGAATCCACATAATCACCACTCCCTTAATAAACAGCATGTCTGCTTAACTGGGCCAGGGGCCAGGGGAGCTTCTGTGAGCTTCACACCAGCTCGTTTTAATGAGTCTACAACCTTTCTCTAGGCATGGCCAGCTCCCACCTCTTCTGCTCTATACCTCTGGAGTAGCTCAAAACCTTGATTGCATTGGCCTCTTAGGTCCACCTGAGGGCCTTGAAACAAAGGTTAGAAATAACAATATTGACAACAGCTAGAAACATGGGTGGCTCTGTGCAGGGTGCTTTTATGAACATGGCCTCATGGCATCTGCACAGCAGCCTTCCAGGGCTGGGACAAGCACACTCCCCATGTTGTATGTGACCCACAGGAGCCTGGGAAGGAATTAGGCACCTTGCTCAAGGTCCTGCAGCTGGAGCTTTTCCAGGGGACCTGCCCATTGCACAGCTGTGTTTCCCCCAGGCAGCCATGCCAGCACCATTAGGATTCCAAGCACTGTCCTCCCCACAGCCTTTCCGGAGAAGGGGAATGCAGGGCAGAGCGCAGAGCCTTTCTCCACGTTGTACATCAACCTAGTAAAGGGCGCAGCTGGTGTAATGAATGGGCTGTCAAGTATTGGGTGCAAGTTTTATTTTTTAAGGCAAATGCAAAACAGATAAAGCATCCCTTATTCTACTCCCATTTCCCAACAGAAACACCTCTAGCCTGAGGGTAGAAGTCAATGTTCAAAGCCCTTAGCCATTTTTTTTTTAAATATAAGAGCTGTGTTTAATACATAACAGAATAGCTGTTCAACAGCCCATTGCTGGAGAAGCGAAGCAGCAGTGGGACCGTATTACAGCACCGATATCATCGTTAAAAGAAAAAAACAAGTGTGTAGCGAGAGTCCTGGGAACAGGAATGCAATTCAGAGACTACAGACTAAAAAACAAGAAGCTGCGGACCACCAGCCTGGCTATCTGAAAGCAGGGTCCCTTCCATCCCTGCTGCATTGATTTCTGAGTGTTAGATGCCTCGGTAACACCAGAGGCATCCTTCGAATCTGTTCAGTGATGTCAATGATGCACACAACTGTAAGTTGCCTACTACGTGCTGCATACTGAGATGCTAGATGGGCACTAAAAATGAACAGAATGGGGGCCCGAATGCCTTTGAGCTGCTGTCCAGTGCCGGCAAGTACAACCATGATGAACAGTTCTATTGCAAGAGCAGCTATAGCAAATCCAGATTGCACCCAGTGCAGCACCACTTCAGATTCACCTCTGTCCACAGGGCAATTGGAATTAGCCTCTGGAAAGAACCCAGCTGGGCAGGTCCTGGTTTGGAGGGCAGGCGTGCAGCATGGTGTGTGTGCAGGCACTGTTCCCCACTAGCTGGCAGTAGCAGGAAAGCAGAATGGCCCCTCTGTTCTCTCCAGGAGCACACTTTCCCAGTCGCCCACAGCTTAGCACGATTAGCAAAGTCAGGGACCAGGCCCTTCCCTGGCTTCAGCAGTGTCTGCAAGAACCTCAGCTGCTCCTCCAAGTCAGCAACGTGAAGCTCGTAACGCCAAGCTGGGAGGAAGGTTCCGCCCTCCTCTCTACCTCCTGGGGCCCGGTTCCGGGCTGCTGAGTGACTCTGGACACAGCTGTGTGTGCCAGTATCTTCCCCTCTGAGCTCCACGCCCAGGCCTGCTGAGGGAGGCTCCACACCTAGGCAAGCCTCTCCACCACTCCAGTTCCAGCTGCCTCCCTATAAAATGGGAGTAACACCTCCTGTGGGCCTCCAGGCAGCGTCAGAAGATTAAGTGATAGAGGTGAAGAGTTAGGTTGAAATTAGCGTCTTTCCTTCCATGGCCCTGCATGACCGTGCCGGGGGCTCCTGGTGTGACCTCGGGACTGTCTTCCTGGCTGGCAGGTGTTTTCCTTCCATTTCGTCAGGCATCTGGATTTGAGAAATGGACCCTTCCACTTTCTTTCCTTGTCAGCCTCAATTCTTCTTGAAGAGTGGCAACAGCTACCTCTGCCTCCGCCTCTGCAAAGGCTTTGCTGAGGGTCTGTCCCATATGCAGCCTGGAGACAGGAGACCTGCTTCTTCTTAGAACACGATCCATCATCCCCACATCAGAAGTGGCTTTGAACTTCAGTCCCCCAAGAGCATCAGGCCACCCACCTCCTCCTTCATTCTTCATCCCTGGGACACATTGGACAAGGGGTCACAGTGCCTGCCTGTGTTCTTCTGCACAGTGGGTGGTGAAGACACACAAGGACAGAGTGGCCTGCCCCTGAGGAGCTGTGAGCTCGCTGCCCGGCTGCTCCCCCAGAGCAAAGCCATTGCCAGCCAAAGAGTGGCTCCCATGCTGCCTCGACCCATTTCTTCCTCTGGCCCTTCTCCATGCCAAGTCTGGAGAGTCAGGGAGGCACCACAGACCAAGTGTGAGGGGATCGCAGAGCAGGGAAGGGCATCCCCCACTTAGAAAGGGTCGCTGTCTCACCCACATGGCTGTAATCATGATGTTTTAAAAGTCAGAAAGTAGCCAGTGTTGGTAAGGATGTGGAGCAACTGGAATCCTCCTCCACTGCTGATAGGAAGGTAAAATGGTGCAGCTGCTTTGAAACCAGTTTGCAGTTCTTCAAAAGGTCCAGCATAGAATTGCCATAGGAACCTGCAGTTCCACTCCCAAGGTGCAGACCCTAGAGGCATGAACATGTGTCGCCACAAAAAAAACTTGATACAAATGTTCACAGCAGTACTATTCACAAGAGCCAAGAAGTGGAAATACTGTGGATGCCCATCTGTGGATACATAGATACGCACGACGTGGTCCAGACACACAGTGGAAGGTGGCCCAGCCAGAGAAGGAGAGAAGCACGGATGCACGCTGCCACAGGGAGGAACCTTGCAGAGGTGATGCTGAGATCGCACATGATTCCCTTTGTACCAATGAACGGAATAGGCAAATCCATAAAGACAGAAATACTAGTGATTGCGGGGCCTGGGGAAAAGGGTTAGGGAAAGTCACTGATAAAGGGCTTCTTCTTGGGGTGATGGAAATATTCTATAGTTCGATTGTGATGATGATGGCACAACCTTGTTATGAATGTGCTACAAACCACTGAATTGTGCACTTTTTCCTTTCTTTTTGTTTTTTGAGATGGAGTCTCACTCTGTCACCCAGGCTGGAGTGCAGTGGTGTGATCTCGGCTCACTGCAAGCTCTGCCTCCCAGGTTCAAGAGATTCTCCTGCTTCAGCCTCCCTAGTAGCTGGGGATTACAGGAGCCTGACACCACACCCAGCTAATTTTTCATATTTTTACTAGAGATGGGGTTTCACCATGTTGGCCAGGCTGGTCTCAAACTCTTGACCTCGTGATTTGCCCACCTTGGCCTCCAAAAGTAGTGGGATTACAGGTTTGTTTGTTTGTTTTTTGAGATGGAGTCTCGCTCTGTCTCCCAGGCTGGAGTGCAGTGGCATGATCTTGGCTCACTCTAACCTCCGCCTCCCAGGTTCAAGTGAGTCTCCCACCTCAGCCTCCCAAATAGCCATGACCACAGGCACCTGCCATCACACCCAGCCACCACACCCAGCTAATATATATATATGTATATATATGTGTGTGTGTGTGTATATGTATATATTTGTGTGTGTGTGTGTGTGTGTGTGTTTTTAGTGGAGACGAGGTTTCACCAAGTTGGCCAGGCTAGTCTTGAACTCCTGACTTCAAGTGATCTGCCCGCCTCAGCCTCTCAAAGTACTAGGATTACAGGCATAAGCCACCAGACCTAGCCTGAATTGTGCACTTTTAAATGGTTAAAATGGTGAATTGTATGTTTTGTGAATTTTAGTTGTAAAAAAGTAATGTTAACTCTTTGACAGGTTAAAGGAAGAAATTTCATAAGGAGAAACACAAAGGCTCTCTGCATTCTCCTTGCTAGCGGTAAGCCCCCTGTACATAGACTTTCTGATGGGAAATGTTTGCGCCGCTGAGCTTAGCACACCTCTGAGCAGAGTAAGAGCCTCAAGGCTGTTTGTGGAATGATGCGGCTGCACAAAGGCCCTACTGGGTGCACAGCATCCTGAGACATGAGGTGGGTGGGGCTCACTCAGGGAAGCAGAGCTTGGGGACTTTGGGGGAACACCGTCTTATAGTAAAGATGAAGTCTTAGCTAACAGAGCAAGACCAAAGCCTAGTGCAGCTGTCAATGACTCCCAGGCTCACCCCCAAGGCTGGGGGCTGTAGTAGGGATATGGCAGAAACGCAGTTGAATCCATACGACTGTCTACTTGCCCTAGATGAATCTATTCCTTCTCTCCTTGCAAATAATCCCTCCCAGGAGAGAATGGATTCACGCTCAGACCTGCAGGTGTTGATCCTGCCCTTGAGAAGCACGGGGAAGGTTCAAAGCCAGGAGGTGGTGGGTAGATCCACACACACAGACCCAATCTTGGGCCTGAGGAGAGTTAATTAGTTTTCTCTTCCTTCTACGTGGACTGAGAGGAAGGCTGGCTGGAGTCCATGCTGAATGCCATCCACCACTTTCCTGTTTACATCCGGCCTAATTTAATTTTGAAATTACATTGGGAAAAGTGTGAAAATACCAATTGCCTGGCATAATTTAGAAAGCCCATTATCTGCGAGTCGCCTGCCAATGAAGAGGACTCTGGCTGTGAAGCGTCCACATCATTTGGCTCCAAACGACAGTAAATTCTTTAAGTTCCCCACCTGTCTTGGTCATGGCAATTAAAGGAAGGAATGTGCCCACAAACAGGTATGGGGCATCAATGGGTCCCCAGGAGACGAATCCGTTGTTGGAGAAAAGTTAGTTCGTAGTTAGAAGCCAGGGTGCTGGATTCCTCCAGTCTCCGGGAGATGTCTGCCTACCACCGCTTCCTGCGGGCACGTTTCCAAACAACCACATTTCGGGAAGAGTAAGAAAATAATGCGAGGCTGGAATGAGATGACATATTCCAGAGCCATTTTTTCTCCTTCTAGAATTTATTGCAAATGAGTTGTTAGGCTTCGGGAAGCTTAAATGTTGCGCCATCAACTTTCAGCATAAAGTATTAGGGTAAAATGGTTTCTCTCCTCTGATCACACTCTTTGAGGGTTATAATTCTCCTGGTGCCAATTAGAATTGAACAAATCAACCTGGGTGAGACATCAACTGACCTCAAACTCCCCCCAAATCTCCAGTCAAGTCCCATTCCAACCGTTTCATGATGGCTCATGAAGTCCAATTAAAAAATGTTTTTATCTGTGCAATGGCAGGATTTGATTAGAACTATCTTCCCCTATCAAAAAAAAAAAATTATATATATAAGGAGATACAAGACTGCCCATGAAATTCTAAGTATTCTCAGAAATCATATTCAGCCACTAAAATGCGATGTGATGCAAATTAATTTACTGAACAGATATATTCCAATAACGTTGGCTGTAAACTGAGCATCTGTATTTAAAAATCGTATTTTCCCACTCACCTATGTAATGAAAACCAGAATATATTTCCTAGAGGGAAAATAATGCCTCTCCTAGGCCTGGCTGGCAAGTATTCTCTCACTCACCCTCCTCCCCATCAGTGTCCCTGTACCTGGGGCACCCATGCCCGTGTGCCTCCTTCTGTGTGCCCCGTCGGTCAGTCCGCAGCTATGAACGATGGCCTGTCCCGTGCCAGGCACTGCTCCAGGTGCTGGTGACATCACTGTGGGAACCCGAGACAGACAAGATGTTGGAGTCCAAGCCGCATCCAACCCTCATGAGTCATGGCCAGGAACTAGCTTTGTGATGAGCAAAAGCTGCTGGAACAACACAATTTCATTTACATTTTAAAAGGTCACCCCGTCTTCTCGCCATTGGGTTGAAAATTGGGGCAGTAAACAACTCCCTGGTCACTGACATTCCACACATTTCCTGGACATGGAGTGGTTCCTCAGGCACAGAGGACCCCGTATTTCCAAGATTTCCAAGTCTTTTCAGAGTGTCTCACTATCTCCTGCTATGTGGGCCTTCACAGTGAAGCCCCAGAGGAAATGCATCCATCCATGGCTTCCACAAAACCATTCCTTCTCCCCTGGGACCCCTGCGGCAATTTGAGCTTCTGGCTACACAGGCTTTTCCTTTCAATTGGATAATTTGAATACTGTGTTTTTGTGCTACACAGAACGCTTGAAGTTAACAGATAAAATCCAAAACAATGAATGAGGTGTCTCAACCAGGACAAAGAGACCCATCCTTTGATAGTTCACTTTATGCGTCAACTTGATTGTGCTAAGGGATGCCCAGGTGGCTGGTGAAGCATGATTCCTGGGTGTGCCTGTGAGGGCTTCTGGAAGAGACTAGCATTTGAATTTGTGGACTGAGGAAGGAGGGTCTGTCTTCACTATGTGGGAGGGCATCACTTAATCCCATGAGGTCCCTGATAGGACAAAAAAGCAGAGGGAGAGTGGATTCATCCTCTCTCTTCTGAAGCTGGGACATCCGTCTTCTGTCCTTGGACATCCATGCACCTGGTTGTCTGGCTTTGAGACTCAGACCTGGACCTATACATCAGCCCCCTGGTCTTCAGCCCTTCAAAGTCAGACTGAATGACACCCCCAGCTCTCCCGGGTCTCCAGTTTGCAGGCAGCAGTTTGTGGGACTTCTTGGCTTCCATAATCATGTAGTCATTTACTGTTCCCATAACAAATCCTCTTATATAAAAATATAGGTATATATCCTATTGATCCTGTTTCTGTGGAGAATCCTAACTCAAACACTCTTATTTTTTATCCAAAAACAAAACAAAAACAAAAACAAAAACAAAACAAAACAAAAAAAACTCCTGGCTAGGCCTGGTGGCTCACGCCTGTAATTCTAGCACTTTGGGAAGCCAAGGCGGGCGGATCACCTGCCATCAAGAGTTTGAGACCAGCCTGACCAATATGGTGAAACCCCATCTGTACTAAAAATACAAAATTAGCCTGGCATGGTGGTGCATGCTTGTAATCTCAGCTACTCGGGAGGCTGAGGCAGGAGAATCGCTTGACCCCAGGAGGCAGAGGTTGCAGTGAGCCGAGATGGCATCACTGTACTCCAGCCTGGGCAACAAGAGCAAAACTCCCTCTCAAAAAAAAAAAAAAAAAAAAACTTATTCTAAAGCAGTGGGCAGGGCCACAAGGCAGGTAACTTCCTGAAAAATCACTTCTCCTTAACTGTGAAGTGCACATCATCACCATGTCCACCTCGCCGAGGTCTTGTGAAAGCTGAATCCAAGAAGCGTGCAGGGAACACAGCACCTCTGCAGCTGCCAACCCCCACGAGGTCACCACTGTCACGTGCTCTCATCCCTTCTGCTGGATGGAGTCAGCGCATGGGGATGGCATGCTCAGAGGTAGATCTAGGATCTGTGCCCAGTTCCACCCCCTGTTCAGGTAAAGGAGTGACGTTGAGCCCCAAGCCAATCTCCTCTCTCCTGGAAAGAAGCCTGTTTGGGTGGAATTGTGTCCCTGCAACATTCGTGTTTACATTCTAACCCCTTGGAGCTCAGAATGTGACTTTATCTGGAGATAGGGGTCATTAAAGAGGTAATTAAGTTAAAATGAGGTCATCAAGGTGGGGCCCTAATTTGATCTGACTGATGTCCTCCTGAGAAGAAGAGATCAGAACACAGACACATACAGGTGGATGACCATGTGAGGACACAGGGAGAAGATGGCATCTGTGAGTCAAAGAGAGAGGTCTCAGGAGGACCTCAGGGTGCCAGCCTCCAGAGCTGTGAGAAAATAAATTTCTGTTGTCGAAGGTCCCAAGTCTGTGGGGCTTGTCATGCAGGAGCTGGGAAGCTAACACAGATCCCGTTTCCATCACGTGTGCCAACAGCGTGCCTGACTCCTCTCTTTTTGCCCCAATTTCCCAACGCCACTTTCTTCTGTGAATGGTCTCAGTAGCATTGCAGGGGGATGAGGTGGAGGGGCTCCCGGAGCTGACCTGGAGTGCCTGTGCCAAGGATAGTTGAAGTTTCTTCTCATCTGACCTCTTACACATGCACAGCGTTTGTCTCATTGTGTTGAAACAGTTATGCCAGTTTAGCTCAGTTTTCTGAGCAGGAAAAAAGTTTTCAAATGACTCCTGAGCAGCATAATTTCCTCTGCTGAGAAGTGAAGTTAAAAGTAAATTGCACAGAATTAATATTGATTCAAATTAAGCCATTTATCTCTTTATGTATTTCAACGGCACATCAAATACAATCATTGCTTAAGCTACTCCACAGCAAATAAAATTACAAGTTAAATTGCATCTTGTGGCGACTTTTCTGGGAAAGAAACACACACACACCAAAGCTTAGAGCTGAACCAACAGTGATTTTTCCAGCTGAATGGAAACAAAGGTGATGAGAAGCTTGCTTGCTCTGTCTACAATGATGAGCCTTGCAAGGTGGCTTGGTTATTTCTTCTTAAGACAAAATGCTTTCCTGAATTTCTCTGAGGATAGCTCCCCTGGTTCTGGAAGGCTCCAAGAGCTGTGTGCATGATTTCCAGACACGAGCAGGAGGAGACTGAGTGTATACCACTGCAGACGTGCCTCTAAGGTGGGATAAGTCACTGCTTTGTGCGAGCAGTGAAAGCCGCCTTCTCCTGGTTTGTGCGCCGCTTCCAATGCACTGTTCTATCCCTCCTTGCAAGCAGAGGCTAAAAAAAGGAAAGCAGCTCTGTGGAGGATGCTGGAGCTCTGGGGCCAGAGCAGTAAGGGTGAGGTAAGTCACAAAGCCTGCGTTAAGTGCTTGCTCCTCTAAATGCACACATGCGTGCACACTCAGGTGCACACTCACGTGCACACACCTGCAAGCCTGACCTCTGCTGTTCTGAGACCCGGTATGATGCTAATCATAATCAATATCGTTATGATTGTGCAATCATAATCGATAGCAATATAATTATGCAGTGATGGTGGCCAGTGCCAGATTGTCCCTGCCGCCCAAAGCCCAGCCAAGAGCTGATGTCACCACCCCTTCCTAGCTGAAAAGCAAGTGGGCCAGCAGGCACATCACTTGATGGGGTGGTGGTGAATCAATGGTAGGAGCAGGCTTGAGGCATGGCCTCCCGGTTCTGCAGAAGAAAATCTTGACCCTCCCAAAGAAACTGTAGGAATCCCTGGGGTCATGCCCTCAGATCCGTTTGTCTCCTTGTCAGAACCTAAGCCCAAGAACTCCCTTTCCTGGCTGCTGTGGGAGGAAGCCCTAAACCACAGGGCCTGTAGCAAAGGCAAGAAGAGTGGAGTTGGGAGGCTCTGAGATTCTGCAGAGACCCACCGAGGGGAACCCATCTCCACCGATATGCAAAGTGCATCAGAATTCCGTCCAGGTACGGATCCTTTGAAAGGGGGTAGTAGCCCTTTGCTTTTCATAAGATGGATCTTTGAGGTTATTACTTTTGCCACCCACACATTCTGGATGGACAAAAACAAACAAACAAACAAACAAACAAACAAAAAGCCCAGATTTCCATCCCATCCTTTGGCCACCAGGACCAAATGGACGGATGCACGGTCTGACCCTTGGGTCCAAGACGGAACTTTCCTGGGTAGCAGTTGAAAGGTGCTACCCCAGTTCTTTGCCCCTCTTCCCTTTTTGGGGACTGAAACACCACAGTTAAGGGGTGCTTCCCTTTGGGACCACCTTCTTCTTTTTTTTAGCTCTTTTTTTTAAAATCTAATTTTACTGAGAGCAGTGAGAGAAAAATTCATCAAAAATCAAATGCGAATGACTTGGTCGAATTTATTTCGCTCCAGTGAGAGACACAAGGAGAGAAGTTGTGGAGGCAGAAGGTTCTGCAAGGTAGTAGCAGGTTCATCGAACAGAGGTGGAGGCAATGGAGATAAAACTCCATGGTTGACAGAAACAATGGCCTGGGAGCCATAAAGAAATGTTCTTGTCCTTCCAGATCAGGCCTTTGGTCTACTAACACTTTCTGAAGACTCTTTGGTGTTTGACAACTTGGCCTTTACTTTGCCAACATAGACAACAATCAGCAGGGTAGCAGGTGCAGGATGAAGAAGCAGAGCTCTTCTCCTTCCTTTTTGTGTCTTCTTTGGAAGAGCCCTGCATTCGTTTACTGGGGCTGGCAACCAAAGGACCACAGACAGGGGCTTAAACAAAGGAAACGTGTGTTCTCATGGTTATGGTGACTGAAAGTCAGAGATCAAAGTGTGGGCACACTGGTTCTCGCTGAGGCCTCTCCTTGGCTTACAGATGCCATCTCTTCCCCATCATTCCCCCCTCACATCATCATTCCTCTGTGTGTGTCTGTGTTCTCATCTCCACTTATGAGGAAATTGGTCAGATTGGATTAGGACCTGACCGTGTGAACTCATTTTACCTTAATTCCTTCTTCACAGACCCTATCTCCAAATACGGTCACATTCTGAGATCCTGGGAATTAAGACTTCAACATATGGATGTGGGGAGACTCAAATGAGCCCACCACAGGCCCTTTCTATGGAATTTCTCCTGTACAGGTGACTTAATTCATTGCCTGACAATCTGCCCAGTAATGACTACATAGAATATAGCTCAACTTTTTGACCACTTGGCGTATCCATGAAGAATTTCTGGCAGAATTCTTGGCTGAATGGCCGTGAACTGACTTCAACAGAGCCTATGCTAACTACTTCCCTTCCATCTCTGACAACACTGCTGGACTCAGAACAAAAAAAAAAAGAAAAAGAAAAAATGCAATCTGGATCAAAAAATAGGATGTGAAAACCTTAGGGATCATCTAACCATAGGCTAGTCAGTAGGTTTCATTTCCACACCAAACGTTTCATTTCCACCTGCTTAGAAAGATGTGAGAATGAGTATCATGATTGATTAGCCATGTCTGCCATGAGCACGGGATAGGAATAGTGACTTATGTGTCATAGAGCTCTCACCCCTGACCTAACCCAAATCTCCTACAGAAGCTAACAGTCAACGTGGGGAAAAAAGCCCAACACAGTCATTTGGCAATTTACAGACCTAGTTAAATCTTGAGTTTTTTGAATCTAAGCTCTTAACTTGCTACTTAATATTTCCTCTGTTATGTTCATACATTGGTTTTTGATGATTAAAACATAAAAACCAAGATCGTTCATTGATATGTTCTTGAAAAGATAAGTAAAGAAAATTGTTTGAAGAATTCTGGGATCGTTTTGCCAAACACACAGGAATTAAAGTCTCTACAGTAGTAGAGTAGTCTAGATAGTGGTGTCACAAGGATGAGCAAGGCACCTGAGCCCACTCTTTAAGACACATGATAGCAACAGAACATGCTGTCATAGAACTAAATGCAAACTATCTTTCTGCAGGTTTGTGGGTCAGAGAGACGTGAAATATTAGGGCTATATCTTAAAGGATGAGCAGAAATTCTTTGGCCAAAGAAGAGACAGAAGAAGACTTCCAAGAATGATGGTCACAAAGCACTGAGCCATGTGGGAAATCCGGGGCTTGTCTGGGAACAGAGGCGGCAGCACAGGGAAGCTGGGGGCAGAAAAGGGTCTCAGTGGACGGAGCCCCTGGTTACACTGGGCTTTCCTCTGCTTTTGCAGCCGTTCTCTAAGCTATGCCCTTCTTCCCTCAACTGGAAAGCTAGGCTTTCCCCAAAGGCCAGTCTGCTTCTCACTTACCAGTTATACATAGGGTAACCAGAAGAGAAATACTTCTGCAGTATTCTCCTTTAGGCCGAGGGTCCCCAGGACCACCCTTGGGTGCAGTGATTCACTAGAAGGACTCGCAGAAGTTTAAGAAGTCATTATATTAAAAATGAACAAGATCATGTTCTTTGCTGGAACATGGATGGAGCAGGAGGTCATTATCCTTAGCAAACTAATGCAGGAACAGAAAACCAAATACCACATGTTCTCACTTGTAAGTGGGAGCTAAATGATGAGAGCACATGGACGCATAGAGCTGAACAACAGACAATGGGGCCTGCTTGGGGGTCGGGGGAGAGAAAGAATCAGGAAAAATAACCATTGGGTCGTAGGCTTAGTACCTGGGTGATAAAATAATCTGTACAACAAAGCCCCATGACGCAAGTTTACCTTAATAACAAACTTGCACTTATACCCCTGAACCTAAAATGAAGCCATGATACTAATGGTTATGGTTTATTACAGTGAAAGAGTGCAGGTTCAAGTCAGTCAAGAGAAAATGTGCATAAGGCAGGGTCTAGAGGAAACCAGTCGTGGCTTTCTAATTGTTCTCTCATAGTGGAGTCGCAAGATAGCGCTTAATTCTCCCAGTAATAATGTGTGACAACAAATAGGAAGTGTGGTCAATCAGGGCAGCTCACCTGAGCCTTGGCATTCAAGGTTTTTTGGGGGGGTTGGTCACATAGGCATGCAGTGCCCACGTGCCTGGCCTTAGTTACTCAGTCTCCAGCTCCCCCGGGTCAAGCTGATAGCATGTGGCCCAAGGGACCATCAGGAATCACATTTTTAGTGTGATGATGAACTCAATGTGTCAACAGGACTGGACCATGGGGTGCCCAGATAGAACATCATTTTTGGGTGTGTCTGCAACAGTATTTCTGAAAGAGATGGGCATTTGAATTGGTGGATTCAATAAAGCAAATGGTCCTCCCCAACATAGGTGGTCATGATCTAGCCCCAAAGGAAGAAGGAGGAATTTACCTGGCCCCCGTTTTTTGTCCTGAGTACTTGAGCTAGGACATCTCACCTCATCTTTTGTTGTCCTTGGTCTGGGATTTCCATCATCAGTCCCCTGTTTCTCAGGCCTTTGGACTCAGACTAAAATGTATTGCTGACTTTCCTGGGTCTCCAGCTTATAGACAGCAGATAGTGGGACTTCTTAGCCTTCATAATCCATGAGCCATAATGAGCTTTCTTTTGTACATGTATATATCTATCTGACTGGTGTCTGTAGAGACACCCTCTGGGAGCATCCAAGACCAGCAATGACTGAGATCATGTCTTAGCACTTTGTGATTCAAAACAAAGACAGCATGAGAGTCCCAGTCATATGAGAGTCTTTGTGAGGGCCTGGATACAGGGCAACATGCTTGGTAACAAGGAACAATCTTCTGGTGATTTTTCTCTGTGTATGGCCCCCTCCCCTCTAGCCTGGGAGCACTGATACACAGAGACTTCGTGTGACCTCTGCAGTTAGCGCCTGGCATCTGCTGGGTGGAGGGTTAATTATTTAATTAATTTATTGTTGCAATTAATCAATAAATTAATAGCATGACTCATAACCTACACCAGACACTGAGGTAGTCAGGAAGGGTTGGGGAATGTGAGTGTGGATGTTTTAGTTTATTCCTAAGTGGTTTTGACCAACTGGGTGCAGGTTTCTGCATTCACCTACATTCACTCACATTTTCTGCATTTTTAAAAATTTCTCCAGAAAGAATCACACATAAACAAACTCAAAACTCAGAAAAGCAATGTGATCTTTCTGAAACCCAATACCCAGTGCAATCAGGTAATGGTGAAAGCATGGAGTCCCTAGACTACCATACCCTGCTGTCTACCTGGCTAGACCTTGTTCCTCACCTGGGACACCCGGGTGACCCCCACCCCCAGCTCTAAAGCCAGGTGGAAAGCAAGTAGACAAACATCCCAAACTTTCTGGGGCAGAGCTCAGGGGCACAAGAGCTACCCTCCATGTCTGCCCATCCTCCAAATTAGATGCAATGGAAATGCACCCAGAGATGCAGGCCACAAGAAGTCACCCAGGTGGGGTGTCATTGCTCATGGAAACCAGAGCTGGTGCAGCCCATCCTCACCACAGACCCACACAGTTAACTAATGACTTTTGGAAGATGGATGCTAGAAAATGCAGCCCAATACCAAAAGACTTCATCTTAAATAATGCCTTTCCTGCAAACTGCATTCCTAAAATGCATTCCGGTGTTGCAATAATAGGGTTACAGAGAAGCAGGGGGCATGCCTGAGTAGACAAATAGAGCAAGCTGGGGAAGGGGCTGGGGGTTATGAGGAGCTGCCTGGATGCTGAGAGAAGAGGGAGCACACCACCCTGGGTGGGGTTAGTTCCTGAAAGGCTTTCATCCCATTGACCTGAGGGATGAGGCAGTGAGTGAGAGGGAGGTGGGAGCCGGGATTAGGAGAGCTGAGAAGAAAGGAAATCGGTCACTTGTCAGAAAAAGGAAAAAGTCAAATATGTTGCCTGCCTATACTGGGTCTCTGTGCTGGGTGTGCCACCTACCTTGGCATTTTTTTTCTTCAAGCAACTCAGAGGGATTGGATGGTCACAGAGCAGTTACATCTCCAGCCAATGCCATTCTGCCATCATCTATTTGTGCCCCAAAATCACACATAAACCAAGCAAACGGATCCAGCTGCAGCTGCTGCCCCACTTCCAGCCCCTGCCCATCCACCATTGCCCTCGAGCAGAACAAGCCCATTAGTTTCCTGTGGCTTCAGTGACAGAGAACTCCAATCTGGGTGACTGAAAACAACACACACTAATCCTCTTACACTTCCGGAGGTCTTAAGTCCAAAATCCTTCTCACCAGACCAAAAGTAAGATGTCAGTGAAGCCATGGTCCCTCTGGAACTGCCGGGGAAAAATTCACTTCCCTGCCTTTTCCAGATTGCAGAGTTACATTCCTGGACTAATGGCCTGATATGGTTTGGCTGTGTCCCCACCCAAATCTCATCTTGAATTGTAACTCCCACAATTCCCACGTGTCACGGGAGGAACCCAGTGGGAGGTGATTGAATTATGGAGGCAGGTCTTTCCTGCACTGTTCTCATGATAGTGAATGAGTCCCATGAAATCTGATGGTTTTAAAAATGGGAGTTTCCCTGCATAAGTTCTCTTTGCCTGCCGCCATCCATGTAAGATGTGACTTGCTCCTTCTTGCCTTCCACCATGGAATTGAGGCCTTCCCAACCATGTGGAACTATAAGTGCTATAAACTGCTTTCTTTTGTAAATTGCCCAGTCTTGGGTATGTCTTTATCAACAGCATTAGAACAGACTAATATAGTAAATTGGTACCAGTACAGTAGGGTATTGCTGAAAAGATACCTGAAAATGTGGAAGTGACTTTGGAATTCAGTAACAGGCAGAGGTTGGCACAGTTTGGAGAGCTCAGAAGAAGACAGAAAAATGTGAGAAACTTTGGAACTTCCTAGAGACTTGTTGAATGGCTTTGACCAAATTGCTGATAGTGATATGAACAATAAGGTCGAGGGTGAGGTGGTCTCAGATACAGGTGAGGAACTTGTTGGGAGCAAAGGTGACTCTTGTTATGTTTCAACAAAGAGACTGGTGGCATTTTGCCCCTGCCCCAGAGATTTGTGGAACTTTGAACTTGAGAGAGATGATTTAGGTTATCAGGTGGAAGAAATTTTTAAGCAGCAAAGCATTCAAGATGTGACCTGGGTGCTGTTAAAAGCATTCAGTTTTAAAAGGAAAATAGAGTATAAAAGTTTGGAAAATTCGAAGCCTGACAATGTGAAAGAAAAGAAAATCTGATTTTCTAAGGAAAAATTCAACTCAGCTGCAGGAATTTGCATAAGTAACAAGAAGTCAAATGTGAATCCCCAAGACAATGGAGAAAATGTCTCCAGGGCATGTCAGAGGTCTTCATGGAATCCCCTCCCATCACAGACTCAGAGGCTCAAGAGGAAAAAGTGGTTTCGTGAGCTGAGCCCAGGGTCCCCATGCTGTGTGCAGCCTAGGGACTTGGTGCCCTGTGTCCCAGCTGCTCCAGTCGTGGTTGAAGCGGGTCAATGTAGAGCTCAGGCTGTGTCTTCAGAGGATGCAAGACCCAAGCTTTGGAGGCTTCCATGTGGTGTTGAGCCTGTGAGTGCACAGAAGAATCGAAGTTTGGGAACCTCCGCCTAGATTTCAGATGTATGGAAATACCTGGATCCCAGGCAAAAGTTTGCTGCAAAGTCAGGGCCCTCATGGAGAACCTCTGCTAGGGCAGCGTGGAAGGGAAATGTGGGGTCAGAGGCCCCACACAGAGTCCCTACTGAAGCACCACCCAGTGGAGTTGTGAGAAGAGGGCCACTGTTCTCCAGACTCCAGAATGGTAGATCCACTGACAGCTTGCACAATGTGCCTGGAAAAGCCACAGACACTCAATGCCAGCCCATGAAGGCAGCCAGGAGGGAGGCTGTACCCTACAAAGTCATAGGGTCAGAGCTGTCCAAGACCATGGTAACCCACCCCTTGCATCAGTGTGACCTGGTTGTGAGATATGGAGTCAGAGGAGATCATTGTAGAGTTTTAAGATTTGACTGTGCTACTGGATTTTGGACTTGCATGGGGCCTGTAGCTCCTTCATTTTGGCCAATTGCTCCCATTTGTAATGGCTGTATTTACCGAATGCCTGTACCCCCATTCTATCTAGGAAGTGACTAACTTGCTTATATTTTATTTTACAGGCACATAGGCAGAAGGGACTTGCCTTTTCTCAGATGAGACGTTGGACTGTGAGCTTTTGGGTTAATGCTGAAATGAGTTAAGACTTTGGGAGACTGTAGGGAAGGCATGATTGGTTTTGAAATGTGAGGACATGAGATTTGGGAGGGGCTAGGGGTGGAATGATATGGTTTGGCTGTGTCCCCACCCAAATCTCATCTTGAATTGTAACTGCCACAACTCCCACGTGTCGTGGGAGGAACCTGGTGGGAGGTGATCGAATTATGGGGGGGGTCTGTCCTGTGCTGTTCTCATGATAGTGGATGGGTCTCATGAGATCCGATGATTTTAAAAAGAGGATTTTCCCTGCACAAGCTCTCTCTTTGCTTGCTGCCATCCACATAGGATATGACTTGCTCCTCCTTGCTTTCTGTTATGATTGCAAGGCCACCCCAGCCATGTGGAACTATAAGTCCAATAAACCTCTTTCTTCTGTAAATTGCCCAGTCTTGGTATGTCTTTATCAACAGCATGAAAATGAGCTAAACACAGCCTCTTTTTCCATCTGCAAGGCCAGTACAACATCTGGCCTCAGTCCTCAGATTATCCCCTTCAGTAGCCAAATCTGCCTCTGCTTTCTGCCTTTAAGTGCCCTCTGATCATATTTATAGGCAACCCATATAATCTAGGATAACCTCATCATCTCAGGATCCTTAATCACACCTACAAAATTCCTTTGCCATCTAAGACAACAGTCACACATACTGGGAAATCATATGTTGATATGTTTTGGGGGACATTACTCAGCCCACCACAAGCAACCCAAAACTCTGCCACAAACAATTTATCTCCATCCTCCAGAGAGATCCTATTCGTTCTCTTCTCAGTCTTTCTGGATTATCATCCCCATATCTTCGTGGGGTTAAAATGTTTTTTGGTGTTTTTATTTTGGAGGGTAATTGTTTAAAATGACCACAGTGATTTCCGATTTTGCGTGTAACTGCTCCTGGATCAAAGAATTATAAAAGCATAGAGTCAGCTCTGCTATAAGACAACATATACCTTCCTAAAAGTCCCTTCCCTGTGCAAAGCTGCGTAATAAAACCATGGGTCTTGTGGGGGCACTCAAAAGCCTGGATAGTAACACATAAAATGAAAAAGAAGAACACAATCAACATGGCAGCCCCCTGTGCTCCATGGCAAATGACTATGGAATGCAGACGCTACAGTAAATATGGCACTGTACTGTGGGAAAATCCTGGAACTGGCTTGTGGATGCTAGTGTCTGAAGGGCTGGAACTCAGGAGTCATCATGAGGGGTAGAAGGAGGGGGATCGGGGCAGTTGGAGTGTTCTAACCCCAGATGTCACCAGCATGGCTCATAACCTGCACCAGGCACTGAGGTAGTCAGGAGGGTTGTGAGAGATGTGAGTGGGGAAGATTTCATGGATTCCTAAGTGGCGCTGATCAGCTGGGTGCAGGTTTTTGCATTCACCTACATGCACTTGCATTTTCTGCATCTTTAAAAAATTTCTTCAGACCTAATCACACATAAACAAACTCAAAATTTAGAATTGCATCACGCTTACATTTTCCCTAATCTATCAACCACGTTGGAACAAATATGAGTTTGCAAAACCAGCTATTACAGCAGAGCCAGCTGTGGAATGGGCAGCAGGGGATGACAGAGTTCATCCTCCACCGCCGGGTGGGAATACATCTGAACTGAATTCCACTGTAAAACAAGCCCCTGGAGATGGGATAGCTGGAGGGGAGCCAGCTCTGTGTGTGTTTGGGCATCGGTGGGAGGTGCACACATGCACATGCATACGTAGGCACACACATCACACACACATGCACACAGAGAGGTGTCCTAAGCCGCCATTGTTCCTCTCCCAATTATGTCTCCCACGGCCCTTACTGGCACTGTTATTTATTCTGTCTGCTTATAAGGTTTCCTCCATTCCTTTGACATGCCCTAGAGGGACCTTTCAGGATAATATGAGCCCGTCCAAAGAACCCAAGTGGTAAAAACTGCAGATGGAGTCAGAAATATGGCCAACGAGGAGTGGGGCTGGCCCCAGATACGGAGGCTGGGGTGATTAAAATGACCAATGTGTCAGGCACGAAATAGTAGCTCCTGATATCAACGGAGCGTCGAGAATAAGGTCCCTTATATCAAGGCAGGAAATGGGCAATTTTATGCCAACTGGGAGCAGTGCATCTTGAGGTAATGGTGAGTATAATTCATGTCATTTGCACTGGCCCAAACCTACTTGCAAAGAGAGTTTCACCCTGAGCCCAGGTTTCCTGAGCTTCTAGACTTTAAAGCCAGACCTTTAAAAAATATATTTAAAAGAATGCTAAAGTATTTGCCTTGCTCTAAGGGAGATTAAGTGCCAGTGAAAATGGTCAGATTGATGGTCCCTGAAGACAGAAGTTGCCCTCCTTATGTCCAGATGAATCAGCCTGGGATCCGTGCCTGGTCCACACCCTCTTCACAACACACACACACACACACACAAATACACACTGATACATGCATGCACAAACACACATATGCTCACACACATACACTGACACATATATGCAAACACACATACACTTATATATGCACATACATACACAAATATACACACACACTCACACACATAAAAACATAAACACACACACACACATCACCTCTTTCTTGTTCTCACTCTTCCAATTTTTGGCTTGTTCACATCTGCTCACCTGGGCAGATGCCAGCCCATGCCTACAGTGACTCCAGTGTGGAGAAGCAAGACGCCATTGGATCAGGAGCCATCTCTGAGCGTCCTCCGAGAGCCTCAGAGGTCTGAGCACATCCAGCACCCAGTCCTCCAGCCCTGGAGGAGACCTCACTCCTGGAATAAAAGTGGTGAGGCTGTCTCCCAAGGGAAAAATAAAGAACTAGGACTCAGCAAAGTGGTTTAAGAAAGAAGACACCTAAAGATCTATCTTACATTAGAATGCTTTAAAATAATACTTGTTTTTCCAAGTTGCCCCAGTTTTCTACAATGAACACAGGCTGCAAATGTGTTTCTTTAATATAAAACATAGAAGCAAATGTTTTAATATAACCTCAAACCCCATCACACAGAAATAACCACCGTTAGCCATTTGGTGTATTTTGTTTCACTCATTTTTCTAATATATACAGCCATGCATAACTCACGTATATTCACACACAAATACAAACCCACATCCTTTCCATTTATACCATCAATAATTTCATAGTCAGCATTATTCACTTAATAACTTGTCATAAACATCTTCCTCTATGGTGGAGACACACTAAAATATAATTTAAATCTAGAATTTCTCATTTTAGATTGTAGCCATTTTCCCATTGCTTAGTTTTTAAACCACAATTTAAATGACTGCCTAATATTCCACAGTGTGGACAGTCCCTAGGTTTTCAAACTGCTCGTCTCTTGTTGAAAACATAAGTGACTAAGAGTCCCTTTGTTCTAAAGAATGCTACCCTGACAGTTCATCTGCGTAAGATTTTGCACAGGTATGATTGTTGCTTTAGGATAAATTGTCAGGAGCGGTTTGCCAGGCAGGAAAGCGTTTTGCTCAATTGTCTTCTCCAAAGGTTTCACCAATTTGCACTTCCACCAGCAGAGCACGCAGCAGTGATACTTCATCCCAGCCTTACAGCACTGAATATTATTTTCCCTTTTTGTTTTTGTTTTGTTTTGGTTTTGGCCAATTTAACAAGTGAAAACTAGATGCTGCTTTTTAATTATATTGCTGGAGACTTCTAAGAAGTGGCAGACCTTCATGAAAGCCACCATGCCCTTTGCTTGTCTGTTTGTTTGTTTGTTTTGGGTGTGTAGCCCCTGTCCTTCCTCTTCTCTGCCAATAGCAGGAGTGGCCAGCTGTGTCCGGTGTTCTCAGGCAGCACTGAGCATTTGCGAGCATCCAAAGCTCCTTGGGTCACCGGGAACGTCATCCCGTCTCAGTCCCACCAAGGTCTTTGGGCACCACTTCCTGCTCTCGGCTGAGTCACTCTCGCCTCCTTGGTTCTCTTCTCCCCGGCCCAGGCAGCAGCCTGCTTACCCAGGTGCCCACATCAGTGCCGGCCCTCTCAGCAGCCCTCTCCATCTGCCGCTCTATTTAAACCCAAGTCTAATGGCACTTATGACCTGATGGATCTGGCAACGTTGCCTTTTCTCTCAGGACAAAGATGAATTTCCTTCCCGTGGCCGGCTCACCAGGTTCTGCCCACCAGGTGCCCCCTCCCTCCTTCCTCATCTTTGACCTGAGTGTCCTCCAGCAGGGGCAGCTCTGGACTCTCCCCCATAGGGTCCCCGGAGCTTAGCACAGTGCCTGGGAGGTGCTTGATGGCTATGCACAACTTGAGTATTAATGAATGAAACAATGATTTCCTGGTCCTGAAAACACAGCTCCAATGTTCACGGCTACTAAGAATGAAAGCCTTTTGGTATGGACTAAATTGAGACTCTCCCCCCACCGCCCTGCCCCCCCCACCCCCCCCACCGCCAAAAAAGATACATTGTAGTCTTAACCCCCATGACCTTTTGGACATAGGGTCATTACAGATGTAACTGGTTAAAATGAGATCCTACAGGAGGAGGGTGGATCCCAATCCAATATGACTAATGTCCTTATAAAAAGAGAAAACACAGACCCACAGGAAAGAGGCCACGTGAGGACAGAGACAGAGACTGGGGTGACGCATCTACAAGCCAAGGAAAGCCCGGACTGTCAGCAGGCAGCAGGAGCTGCAGGGAGGCCTGGAACGGATCAGAGAACCAGCCCTGCCCACACCTTGCGCCCTCCAGACTGTGACAGAGTAACTTCCTGTTGCTTTAAGCCACCCAGCCTGTGGTCCTTTCTCACAGCAGCTCCAGGAAGCTCCCGCACTATCGTCACCCCTTAAAAGTGAGGAGTGCCTCTCTGATGTGCTGAATGCAGTGTCCTGGGTGGGGTGCCCACAATAAGTGGAGCAGGTGGGTCTGTCTCTGGGGCCCACACAGGCAGAAGACAGAAATAAAAACTAACCCAGTCACCAGGGAATGGACCGACCCCCAGAATGACCAGTGTCCGCTGGGTGGGGGCCCAGGGAAGGGTCCTTCCAGAACATCAGAGGGTCTGCCTGCCGTTCCCACCTGTGAGACGAGAGCAGCTCTCTCCCTCTAAAATCTCCAGGCTGGCCTGGGTCAGGCTGCTGGCTCCACAGTGAATGGAGAAGGCTTATTGCGGCGTCTCCCAGAAGATGCTTCCCAGAGCACAGCACAGGCGAGCGTTATCTGTGCCTCATGCATATGTATTTACGGACGTTAAAAGAGGCCCATTGCAGAAATGCATATTTAGCAGCTTCCTACAATGTGTTTTATTGCCCATGTAGGGCCTTTTGTAATATCCTCTGGAAATTCATATTAAAGGAGATTTCAAACCTAAATGACTGACCTGGCAAGCCCTTATGGTTGCTGTCTGCAAGGAGGTTTTATTTAATAACAAAGTGTCTTATTTAAACTTGCGCCTATGGATGAGACTGCCGGCGGAGGCGCCAACGTTTCCAGAATGCAATATTACATGTGTTATTGCCCGAATCAACCACGGCGCTCTATCAGACCAATTTCCCTGTTATGTTCTGGGTGCTTAAAAACCCTCAGAAGATTCTCATGTATTTTTTAGCAAAAGCATGTCTCAGAATTTGGGCTGTTTTGAAACACTGAAAAGGCTGTGTAAATCACATTCAAAAGCAGCCCCTCCAGAGTGAAGTAGAAAACATGTCCCTTTAGGTAGAAAGACCTTAGCTTAGCATGAGACTTACCGCCTGTGCTCACAGGGTAGAAAGACCTTAATTTAGCACAAGACTGACTGTCTGTGCCCATGGGCACCCAGGAGCTGGTGGTGAGGCCAGCAGAGAGCCAGGAACAGATGGAGGTGGCATGTCCACCTTGGAGTGGTCTCCTCAGATGTCTCTTTGGGAGTATGTGCAGGACAGGGAGGTCTGTGGATTTGCATCTCACCTTGCAATAAAAATGACTCAGCAGCGGGGCAGGGTGGTTCATGCCTGTAATCCCAGCACTTTGGGAGGCCAAGGTGGGCAGATTGCCTGAGCTCAGGAGTTCGAGACCAGCCTCGGCAACATGACGAAACCTCATTTCTACTAAAATACAAAAAATTAGCCAGGCTTGGTGGTGCACGTGTGTAGTCCCAGCTACTTGGGAGGCTGAGGCAGGAGAATTGCTGGAAACCGGGAGACGGAGGCTGCAGTGGGCCGAGATCACACCACTGCACTTCAGCCTTTGCAACAGAGTAAGACTCCATCTCAAAAAAAAAAAAAAAAAAAAAAAAAAAGCTTAGCATGGTGGTTATCTAATGCTCCTGTTAGGTAAATAAGGAAAAGAACTAACAGAGACAGCAGCCCTCCAGGCTTGACTCTGACTGTGAACTCCCCTGTTTGCCTGTCAACACACTTAACAATGGCCATCCCTGAAACCTTCAAGGTTTCCTTTAAAATCTAAAAATTCTACATGTGTCAAAAGGGCAGGGAAGAAAGGGGATGGAAGGAAGAGTAGTGGGAAGTCAAAAAGAATTTCTAAAGCATTTTCTAATACCCCATCCATGAAATCTGGGTACTATGGACTCAATGTGTCCCCTCAAGACTCCCAGGTTGAAGCCCTGACCCCACATGTGGCTGTATTTGAAGTAATGAAGTGACTACAGTTAAATGTGGTCGTAAAGATGGAGCCTTGTTTCAATGGGATTAGTGTGCTTCTAAGAAGAGACACCTCCCCTCCCCTGGTGCCTGCCCACACACCAAGGAAAGGCCATGTGAAGACACGGTAAGATGGTAGCTGGTCATCTGCAAGACAAGAGGAGGGGCCTCTCCTGGGACTGAATCTCTCGGCCCTTTGATCTTGGACTTCCCACCCTCTAGAACTATGACCAGTGAACGTCTGTTGTTAAAGCTTGCAGTCTATGGTGACGGTAGATAATGGCCTGAGCTGAACGAAAGCAGCAAAGCAAGCCCACGGCACCCTGGTGCCTGCATCCCTGCACCCTGCTTGAATGCCAGTCAACACAGCAGCCCCTGTGGCCATCCTTGAGCTCAGGGACCACATCTGCCAGGACCCTGCAACACGCAGAAGCCCTCAGCAGAGACGAACGGTGGGAAGGGATGGCATGGGTCCAGCCCAGCTTAGCGCATGCAAGTGTCTTTGCATCTCCTTTCATCTGTTCACATTTTCTCCCTGCCTGGTTTAATACAAGAGGGAGCTTGCCTTCAGTAAATGCCCTTTCATCCCCTGGAAGGAGAGTTTATTTAAGCCCAGTGAGTCAAAGTCAACAAGGAAGAAAACAGAACAGAAAGGGCATGAGGGCCAAAAGGCCTTTCACGTTTTACAGCTCATGTAATTATGCAGGAAAGTGACACCCCTGCCTCGGGCCTCCGTCTGTCCTGAATAGTTAATAACGTCTCTGACCTACCCTCTGTGCTCCTTCAGCTGTGGTTTAAAAATGCAAAATATGTTCAATAAGAGTGATCTCCTTGACCTACTCACTAGAGAGAAGTGAGGACAAAGTGACTGTAACAGCGATGGCACTGTCTTTACTTGTTCTAACCCCAGATCTTTGATCCTTTGCATGCTCAGGCTTCTTTGATGAGAGTCCTCAAGATCATGGGGGCTGAAATCCACGGGGGCCCTACAGCATCTCACCCCCAGGACAGAGCCCGCCAGGCAGGTGTGATCCAGAGCTTGACCTGCAGCTTGACAACAGTTGGCATCTGGAAGGCCATCTTAATACTGAGGCCACGACACAGTGCTGGGGACAGCTGACCATCTGAGCGAGGACTCCATGGGTAATTTAAAAGATATCTGGTCTTTGTATCTGATTCCTGACCCAGAGCTTCAAAAACCCTTTGAATATCCTAATGATAGGAGTATCTTTGTTACGCTAATGAGTTAAATCATGGTAGGCTCCTAGATAGCTCCAGGAGGGGGCTGGTCACCAGAAAGATCAAGCATGTGTGACCTGTGGGGGATGGCGGAGGAGGTCAAGATTGAATTCAATTCCGTGTCCCAAGATTAATTGTGCCTACACAACGAAATCCCAGTTGAGCCTCTGGACACTGAGGCTCCATGGAACTTCTTGCCTCCACACTAGCTGAGTGACACACCAGGATTCCACAGAGAGTGGGTCTGGAAACTCAAAGCTCGCTCCCAGACCTCACCCATGGCTCTTCATTTTGCTGACCCTCTGTGTATCCTTTACAGTAAAACTGCAGTGCAGAGCTTTCCTGGATTCTGTGACTCTTTTTAGTAGATTTTCAAACGTGGGGAAGGGTCTAAGAAGTCTCTGAATTTATGTCAGTCGGTCGGGGATGCTGATGGCCTGGGGGCTCCACTTTGGGCTGGCATGTGACTGGGGCAGTCTGTGGAGGACTAACTGCTTGCCCTGGGGGGGTCTGACGCTAACCCCAGGTGGTTGGCATCAGAATTGCATGGCAGCGCACCCAGCTGGGATGGAAATAGGACAGAGCACAAGAATGAAGGAAGGAAGACTGAGCTGTGGACATAAAATCAGCAGAGGGGCTTTGCTTATCTCAAGGGCTGCAGCCATTCTACATGGAGATTTGCACTCTGCGGAGAACACTGCCTCTCTGCCATTTGGTAAGCGTCGTGGGTCATCGTGTTTCCCTATTGTCTGAGCAGAGTTGCTGAAAAGCAACAGGAAAGTCCTCAAACCACCAATGCAAAGACCCTGGAGAACCAATGTGGCCACCCAAGGTAGCTGCCAGGACAAAGAGAAACGGTCTCTGTGTTGGCAGCCAGTGGCTGTCATGGAGCTGCACAGGTTGTTTCATCTTTGGGGTTCAGAGTCTTGGTGACATTTATTCCTGTGGATATGGGGAATCCAGACAATAAGTACTTGCCTGAGGATTTCGTATAGAATTTTAAAGAACAAAACCCATACACACGGTGCACAAGAGAGGGTCAGAAGACACTTAGAACCAGGTCTCACCCCTTGGATGCCAAATCAGAGAATGCCAGGGGTCTAACAGTCACTTCATCATGGACGCATAGGATGGTGGTGAAGATTTTGACTTTTGGAGTCAACTTTGAATCCAAGCTCTGCCCCTCATTCCCTCAGTAAACTTGGGTACCCTTCTTTCTTTTCTTTTCTTCTTTTTTTTTTTTTTTTTGAGACGAAGTCTCGCTCTGTCGCCCAGGCTGGAGTGCAATGGTACAGTCTCGGCTCACTGCAACCTCTGCTTCCTGAGTTCAAGAGATTCTCCTGCCTCAGCCTCCCGAGTAACTGGGATTACAGGCGCCCACCCCCAGGCCCAGCTAATTTTTGTATTTTTAGTAGAGACAGGGTTTCACCATGTTGATCAGGCTGGTCTCAAACTTCTGACCTCATGATCCACCCACCTCGGCCTCCCTGGGATTACAGGTGTAAGCCATCGCGCCCCGCCATTAAACTTGGGTACTCTTCTTAACCTCTGTGAGCCTCAGTGTCTGCGTCATTGTAAGGATGTGAAAAATAAGACGTCCTGGTGTATCTGTTGTTTCAAGGACTGAGTGAGATGATGATATGGGACACTCTTTAGAGCCGGGCTTGACATAGAGTAAGCGCTCACTAAGGATGTTACTTATTCTGTGTTTGTGTTTAAATTGGGAAGGCCAGATGGCCACCTAACTCTGAATCTCAGTGTTCAGCGACAGAAATTTTGACTGAAATATGGAACCTACTAGGACAGAATAGAGTGCACGGAGGAAATGGCCCAGCCAATTCCCACACGATTTCCTATTGCCGGCAGGAGACACCCAGGGCATCCATCAAGTTTATTCCCATTCTGAATTTGCACGGGTACTCCCCACCACAGCACCAGCCATTTCGAGTTGCACGCGTTATTTACGGGTCCAATAAAGGCCTACAGAAGTGGAGGTTGCTGCAACAGGGGCAGACTTAACCAGCTTCCCCTAGAGGCGCCCTGCTCCCCCTCCTTTTCCAGGGCTGCAGGTCAGTTGGCTTCCTCTGCTGACTTCGTCCTGCAGGCTGCAGACTTCATTTCTTCCCTGCTAGGCCCGCTACCTGAGGATTCTCTGAAGCATGGTGCAGCGTGTCCGGTGAACGCATCCTGGCTGACGTTTTCATACTCGTGGGGAGGGAACCTCTAATTCTTTACTATGCCAATAAATCCTGTGTCCGATTTATCTTCCATCAGGCCAACATTAATATTAAAATCCTCCATGAATCATAAATCTGTCATACATCAAGAAAAGCAGTGCCAGGAAATTTTAAAAAGCCCTCATTAACAAAAGCCGAATTAGTCCTTTGAGGACCCTTCTCAATGGCCAAACAGACCGTTTATAGTCTGATCACTGTCATAATAGGCCACTCCGTGGCACTGGGTCAGTGTACTGAATCTAAATTGGCTGGTGCTGGGCTAGTAATCACCATCTGGGGCATGTGGGGTGACTCGGAGGCTCAGAGTATTAACGCAAGAAGATGAGTTTGGAAGCTTGTGCGAGCTAGTGGGCAAGAAAGAGCTTGGAAAAACAGTGACTGCTGCCTGGACAGGCTCCTCACACGAGGCCCTGCAACCTTCCATCTCAAAGATAGGAGCCAAGCCCTGCACTATGTACCCGTGTGAGAAAGCATCTGCCTCCAGGACACGGCAGCCCTGTGGAATGCTCATCCCTGAGAGTGCACCAGAAAAAAATGCCACGAAACACTCCTTTTCAGGGACTCAGAAGAAAGATGCATGCTATGGCCCAAAGAGAAACCTGGTCTTTGGGATTTTCTCCAGAGAGCATACCACCCTCTCTGGAGGTTTTCCATCATGGTAGTTCATCACGTTGGTTTTACGGACGTCATCCAAGCCATCCAGGCCAATTTTGGTGAAGGGAGTGACAGGTTTCCTTGAGGGAGATGGCACCTGGCTTACCAGGGGGATTTGTAAGTGGATTCAATTCGCGACTTCCAAATGGAGAGGACCAGCAACCTGCTCTGGGGTGGTGGGATTGTTCGAACGAATTTATGATCTTTTCTGAGAGTGGATCCCCTGCACGTTCAGAAAATTCCCTTGTGTTGATTTAGGAGTTTTGTTTCAGGTTACAAAGGTATAGAAGTCCAGTTCTCTGTATTGTATTTCAAAACAAATAAATGTAATAATAACACTTCAGCAAATACACTCATATAAATGGAAAGAACAAAGCCACACACAGGTATGGTCTGAATGTTTATGTCTCCCCAAAATGCGTATGTTGAAGTTTTAACCTCTGAGGTGATGGGATAAGGAGGTGGGGCTTTTGGGAAGTGATTAGGTCATAAGGGTGGAGCCTTCATGAATGGGATTAGCATCCTTATAAAAGAGACCTGAGAGTCCTCCCTCATCCCTTCCACCCTGTGAGCACATAGAGAGAAGATGCAGTCCACGAACCAGAAAGTAAGCCCTCAGCCGACATCAGATCTCCTGGCACCTTGATCTTAAGACTCTCCAGTCTTTGGCACTGAAAAAGATATATTTATGCTGTTTAAAAGCCACCCAGTTTATGGTATTTTGTTACAGCTGCCAGAACAGACATAATCATAAAACCTTGACAAAATCTTTATTTTTTATTTTTTATTTTTTTTTAGACGGAGTCTTGCTCTGTCGCAGGCTGGAGTGCAGTGGTGCAATCTCGGCTCACTGCAACCTCTGCCTCCTGCATTCAAGTGATTCCCTTGCCTCAGCCTCCCAAGTAGCTGGGACCACAGCCACGCACCATCACCATGCCTGGTTAATTTTTGTATTTCTAGTAGAAACAGGGTTTCACCATGTTGGCCAGGATGGTCTCGATCTCTTCACCTTGTGGTCCGCCTGCCTCGGACTCCCAAAGTGCTGGGATTACAGGCATGAGCCACCGCGCCTGGCCAAATAATTATTAACATTTGGGAGAAACCGTAAAAATTATATGTGGTTAAGAGAGAGATAAAAATTATCCATGGTTATGATAGCATTTGGGAATATCCATGTGCATGTACTTGTGCATGTAAAGATCATGCACACATTGACACATGTACATGCACATGGATATTCCCAAATGCTATCATAACCACATAAAGTTTGTATCCACCTTTGCAAAACATAATATAAAATAAATATCCATTCATGGTAACAAATATTCATTTCAAAACATGGATTCTTAACCTGGTGATGCCTCCGTGAGTGCCCATGGTGATACAGAGGCACAACATGTGTGTTCTCTGCGCTTGTGTATTCTGTGGGAAGAGTGATTTTCAACTATTACTAGAGGATAAAAGATCCTTATTGTTGAGACTTCTGACCAATGTAGCTAATGGAGGCTGATATGGTTTGGCTGTGTCCCCATCCAAATCTCATCTTAAACTGTAGCTCATAATCCCCACATGTCGTAGGAGGGAACGGATGGGAAGTAGTTGAATCACGGGGGTAGTTACCCTTATGCTGTTCTCGTGATAGGGAGTGAGTTCTCACGAGATCTGATGGTTTTATAAGGGGCTTTTCCCCCTTTTGCTCAGCACTTCTCCCTCCTACTGCCATGTGAAGATGTGTTTGCTTCCCCTTCTGCCATGATTGTAAGTTTCCTGAGGCCTTCCCAGGCCTGTGGAACCATGAATCAATTAAACCTCTTTCCTTAATAATTACCCAGTCTCAGGCAGTTCTTCATAGCAGTGTGAGCATAGGCTAATACAGATGTGATGTGGAAAGCTGTTTACTCACAGATTAAATAAAAGGAAGAAATGGCTGAATATCAGTCAGGGTCAAAAAGACAAAAGGAAAATCCACAGATCAGAAAGAAAGAAGGTGCTCAAACGAAGGAAGGAGAGGAGGGAGCTGAGGTCTCACTCGTTGTGGGCCCTGGACCTAAGGACAAAGGGTTCAACATCCCCAGAGGAACTGTGGAGCCCTTGTGTTGTGGGTGTGAGAGGGGCTACCCATACAGAGCCTGCAGCCTATATGGTCAGGAGTATAAACTGTGGATGGGAATAGTTTCTCCAGTGAAACATGAGCGCCCTAAACATGGTCATGTGGGATATGACAGCACAGTTACACTTGGCTCTGGGGCAGGCACCCCAGGCTAAGAAATTAATAGAACTTTCTGTCTGGAATTGTGTAAGCAAGGTTTTTTGTTTTTTGATTTTTAGTATTTTTGTTGTTGTTGTTGTTTTGCCTCATAAAACCAAAGACCCAGGCGGGCAGCCACGGGGAGCATGGTGACCTCTGCCTGGGAGGATGATAGAGGCCCTGTGAAGAGACGGAACCTCACTCACCATGGGCTGGATGGAGGTCACCTAGCCAGTGCTGGCTGCACAGGGGTCTAGGAAGGACCATTTTCACCTGAGTTGATTGACACCCAATAAAAACCAGGCATCTGCTAGTGATAACAACAGCAGGGATGGATGCAGAAGGAGAAACCATAGAAACATCCTTCTTGGAAAGGAACAGGGAAGCCAAACCCAGCAGGTTCAATGACAGTAAGATTAGCTCCACAGGAGCCAGAGGTCAAGAGAGGGATGAGGGAGATTTTTAAATAATTGATTTAAAATTTCCAGGGGACCATAGAAGGGGCAGAGGACCAAGAGAGTGTACAAAAAATATTAGCTGGCAGGTTTGTCACAGACTAAATGGTACTTGCAGAAACCGATACTCATAGACTGGACTCAGCCGACAGATTTAGTGAGTAGGAAGATGAGAGGAGATGGCCAAGAAGCAGCCTGGAGAGACAGTCACAAAACTGCCAGGAGACAAGGAGGGAGAATGAGATGCTTCCACGTATATCTAAAAGGCATTCCAGAAAGAGAGACACAAATCTATGAAGGAAAGGAAACATGCGAGGAAAAAAAATGGCTGCCAATTTTTCCAAAGTGAAGAGAGTACTCAGATTCAAGAAGCTCAAAAAAATCCCACACAAAATCGATAAAACAAAGGCACATATGGGCACTTTATAGTAAAACACTTGAACCTCATAGCATAAGAGAAAATCCTAAAACCCTCAGAACTGCACAAAGGGGACATCTTAAACTCTACTCGAAGAAAGAGATTCAGAAAATAGAAGAGAAAAATCATAAGATGGAAAGTAGTCATCTTGTTAGTATAAAATGACAGAATTCAAGAGAATAATTGTAAATAATGAAAGAAACAACCTTTCTTAATTGAGATGCTATGTTCAATTAAACTACCTTCAGATAATTTTAGATGCAGACTGAGTTTACTATTGACTGCTCAGTAATCCTCTTTGAAAGAAATATTAAAGGATACATTCCAGTAAGTAGGAAATTAAATCCCAAAGAAAGACATAGGAACCAAGAAAACCTATGTAAATAAAGATGTGAACACATTAGTGACTCTAAATAAACAATGATGTGCCCCCCACCCACTGACAGGAGAGCATTAGGACAAATACCTAATGCATGTGGGGCTTAAAATCTAGATGACGGGTTGATGGGTGCAGCAAACCACCATGATGCATGTATACCTATGTAACAAACCTGCACATTCTGCACATGTATCACAGAACTTAAAGTAAAATAAATAAATAAATAAATTTTATTTAAAAGATAAAAAATAAACAATGATATCTAAATATGTATATATTTTTTAAAATACTGGGGTATTTAAAAACAAAGTGATACTGAAAAGATGAGGTTGGGAATAGGGAAAGCTTGAATTGCATCTTCTAACTTCCACTGAGGTAGAAATGTGGTTTGATATTATTAGGCTTATTAATAAACATGCTAAAATTTAAAATAAGTAACTACTAAACACAAAATAAAAAGAAGTAGAAAAGTAAGTAGAGACAAAACTCTAGAGACCAAAACTATAGAGACCAAAAAGAAAAATAGAAAAACCTATATCATTCAGGAGATTTTAAGGGAAATGAAGAAGAAAGAAAAAATTCCCATTCAAAATTATTTTAATGGCTGCAGAGTCATTCATAAAATATGTGTTAAATATGTTTTAACTGTGTGTGTCTGTGTTTAATGAATCACCTATTGTTAACAACTTGTTCCAAATGTGGCCCACTCTCACACCTTGAAGTGATTCTAAGTTTGGAGAATGTTAGAAGCAATTATTTGTGGTCTGAGGCAACCAGATGCCATCCTTGATTAATTTCCTGTTGCCACTGTGTAGAAACCACAATGGCCCACCCAATTTGCCACCCTAACCTAGGCCAGGGCCTCCCTGACTTCTACATTACCTCCTGCGGCTTGGTTCCTTGATGGGGGTATTGACTCAGCCTCAGATGTTATGAACAAATGAAGGAATGCTTGGTTTTATTGAGTGCCTCTCAAGTGCCAGTGCTGTTCACATGTTCCCCTTTTAAGCATCACAGCTAATCCACCAGTAGGAGTGCATCCCCATTTTAAAGATAAGAAAACTGAGATTCAAAAGAACTTAAATTGTTCAAGATTACATATGATATGATTTGGCTGTGTCCCCACTCAAATCTCATCTTGAATTGTAACTCCCACAATTCCCACGTGTCATGGGAGGAACCTGTTGGGAGGTGATTGAATTATGGGGGCGGTTCTTTCCTGCACTATTCTCATGATATTGAGTGAGTCTCACAAGATCTGATGGTTTTAAAAACAGGAGTTTCCCTGCACAAGCTCTATTTGCCTGCACCATTCATGTAAGATGTGACTTGCTTCTTCTTACCTTCTGCCATGATTGTGAGGCCTCTCCATCCATGTGGAACTGTAACTCCATTAAATCTCTTTTTCTTTCCAGTCTCAAGTATGTCTTTACCAGCAGCACGAAAATGGACTAATACAGCAAATTGGTACCAGTAGAGTGGGGCATTGCTGAAAAGATACCCAAACATGTGGAAATGACTTTGGAACTGGGTAACAGGCAGAGGCTGGAACAGTTTGGAGGGCTCAGAAGATGACAGAAAAGGTGGGAAAGTCCCTAAAGACTTGTTGAATGGCTTTGACCAAAATACTGATAATTATATGGACAATGAAAACCAGGCTGAGGTGGTCTCAGGTGGAGATAAGGAACTTGTTGGGAACTGGAACAAAGGTGACTCTTGTTATGCTTTAGCAAAGAGATTGGTGGCATTTTGCCCCTGTGCTAGCAATTTGGGGAACTTTGAATTTGAGGGAGATGATTTAGAATATCTGGCAGAAGAAATTTCTAAGCAGAAGAGCATTCAAAAGGTGACTTGGGTGCTGTTAAAGACATTCCGTTTTAAAAGGGAAACAGAGCATAAAAGTTTGAAAAGTTGCAGCCTCCCAGTGCAATAGAAAAGAAATTAACATTTTCAGAGGATAAATTCAAGCCAGCTGCAGAAATTTGCATAAGTAATGAGGAGCAGAATGTTAATCACCAAGACAATGAGGAAAATGTCTCCAGGGCATGTCAGAGACCATTGTGACAGCCCCTCCCATCACGGACCCGGAGGGCTAGGAGGAAAAAATGTTTTGTGGGCCAGGCCCAGGGTCCCTCTGCTGTGTGCAGTTTGGGGACTTAGTGTCCCGCATCCCAGCTGCTTCAGCCATGACTAAAAAGGGCCAAGGTACTGCTTGGGCCATGACTTCAGAGGGTGCAAGCCCAAAGCCTTGGCAGTTTCTATGTGGCGTTGTGCCTGTATGTGCACAGAAGTCAAGAACTGAGGTTCAGAGACCTCTGCCTAGATTTCAGAGGATGTATGGAAATGCCTGGATGTCCAGGCAGATGTTTGCTACAGGAGCAAGTCTCTCTTGGAGAACCTCTACTAGGGCAGATGGAACTGTGGAGTTGGAGCTCCCACACATAGTCCCTACTGGGGCACTCCCTAGTGGAGCTGTGGGAGGAAGGCCACTGTCTTCCAGACCACAGAATGGTAGATCCACCAACAGCTTGCACTGTGTGCCTAGAAAAGTCACAGACACTCAACACCAGCCTGTGAAAGCAGCCAGGAGGGAGGTTGTACTCTGCAGAGCAACAGGGGTGGAGCTACCGAAGGCCATGGGAAACCACCTCTTGCATTAGTGTGACCCAGATGGGAGACATGGAGTCAAAGGAGATTATTTTGAAGCTTTAAGATTTGACTGCCCTACTGGATTTCATACTTGCATGGGAGCCTGTAGCTTCTTTGTTTTGGCCAATTTCTCTCGTTTGTAATGACTGTATTTACCCAGTGCCTACACCCCCATTCTATCTAGGAAGTAACTAACTTGCTTTTGAATTGACAGGCTCATAGGTGGAAAGGACTTGCCTTGTCTGAGAGGAGACATTGGACTGTGAACTTTTGAGTTAATGTTGAAATGAGTTAAGACTTTGGGGGACTGTTGAGAAGGCATGGTTGGTTTTGACATGTGAGGACATGAGATTTCGGAGGGGCCGGGGTGGAATGATATGGTTTGGCTGTGTCCTCACCCAAATCTCATCTTGAATTATAACTCCCACAATTACCACATGTCATGGGAAGAACCCAGTGGAAGGTGATTGAATTATGGTGGCAGGTCTTCCCTGTGCTGTTCTCATGATAGTGAATTAGTCTCACAAGATCTGATGGTTTTAAAAACGGGAGTTTCCTTGCACAATCTCTCTTTGCCTGCTGCTATCCATGTAAGATGTGACTTGCTCCTCCTTGCCTTCCACCATGATTGTGAGGCCTCCTCAGCCATGTGGAACTGTAAGTCCATTAAACTTCTTTTTCTTCCCAGTATCAGCAAGACTGTCTTTATCAGCAGTGTGAAAATGGACTAATACAACATAGTTAGCAAGTATTGTACTATGTGTTGGGACTACTCTCAGGCCTTTGGACTCCTGTTTCTTTTCATTACACCATGGTTAATTCAGGATGTGAAATCCAGGTTGGCTGTTCTCTGCAAAGGGACAATGGTGTCTACTAAGATACCACTGCAGGGAAACCCAAGGTTGATGGTATGAGCAGGACTTGGTAGTGAAGGGAATTCATCCAGATTTCCACAATGCCTCAGCTCCTGCTCTTTGGGAAATAACTGTCAGAGGCAGGCAGCATTGACCAAGAAAGTTCTCCTGGATGCCGAGGGATACAGAAGGACTGGTATGGAACTAAGAGCTGCACAAGTAATAGTGCATCTGCTGGGAATGTGAAACAGGGGCAGGGGGAGCCTGGGAGCAAACAGCCCCCTGGGTCTGCAGAGGCATTAAGAGCTGGTGTTCACAAAGTGCAAGCTTGCAGAGCAAGATTGCTGTTGCGGCTGCTGTGAAGGAGGGGGTTCATTCCTTGGTAATATGACACCTTCTAGAGGAGGAGAGTCAGACTGGAGCTCAGCCACCAAGCCTGACCATGACATTTGGCATCTGCAGCCTTTGAACAATCAGGGGATGGCCCTTGGACCCTCCAAAGTGAGGCCTGTCTGTCGCATCAGTGTCTCATCTGCACCCCTGCTCCATTGTCCTTTCTAAGGGGTCTTCATTTCAGACTGAAAAGAAATTCCATGAGAAAGAGCAGCTGTAGCTTTTGTGGTTGGAGGAGGGATTGTCTCCCAAGCTTCCTAGGACTCTGACTCATCTCCAGCCCCTTCCCCATTCCCCAGCTCATCTTCTGCCACCCGTGCTCCTCAGCCAGGCCATTGGCTCAGCCTGGAGGCTCACATTCCTTCCTCCCAGTGTCTGTGGGCACCTGAGAACTAGGAGCCTGAAGTCTCTCTTCTGAGCTACCACCAGGCCAGCCCTGCCTCTCCCTGTCCATGCAGGGTCCATGCATTTAACTCCCATTCCTTAAGCACCAGCCATCTGCCAGGCCCTGTTGATGGTCTAAGGGAACCTGGAAACAAAACTGCTGGAAACCTCTGCCCTCTTGGAGCTTACAAACCAGTCTGGGGAGACACACAGTGAACAGTCCACACAAACGAGAGGATCCTACATGGGGGTGAAGGTAGGCGGTGAGACCTGGAAGGCAGGAGTGAAGAGGGTAAGTGGCTGGGATGCTGTGGCCAGGGTTGCCTTATCTACGCCTGAGTGGTTGCTCTCCACTGAGTTGTGTCCCCCTTGAATTCATATGCTGAAGCTCCAAACTCCAAATGTGACTGTATTTGGAAATAGAGTCTTCCAAGAGGCAATTGGTGTCATTAGTGTGGATTATAATCCAATCCAACTGGTGAAATGAGGACACAGACACACACACAGGAATGACTTTGGGAGGACACAGGGAGAGGACAGCATCTACAAGCTAAGAAGGGAGAGCTCAGAAGAAACTGACTCTGCCCACACCTTGGTCTTGGACTTCCAGCCTGCAGAACCATGAGATAATCAATTCTAGATGTTGAAGGCACTTGGTCCGTGGTGCTTTATTCTGGCAACCCAAGCCAACTAATGCAATGACTGGTCTTTGAGAAGAAAGCATCCAGCGAAAGACTGGATGAAGCGGAGGGAGCTGGCTGGGGGTCATCTGTGGGGCAGGACAGGTGACCTCTTCTGAGTAGGGTGGAGGACACCAGTGTGGCCAGAGTGGGTGTGCTGGAGGAACAGCAGAAAAGGCCAGGTTGGGCCTTGTGAAGTGCTTTGAGAGCTTCTAGGCAGCCATAGAATCATGACTATACTGCTTTTATGTGCATTTTCTCTCCTACAGGAGTCCCTGAGTGTCTTGAGGATGGAAACAGGGTCTCATTCATCCTTACATGCCCAGAACCATCCACAGGTCCACAGAAGGCCAAGAGAAGGAGTGAGGGGGTGAACAGATAGGGTTGCCCCTCTGCGGTGCACACCTGCAGGATGAGCTGGAAGTCCCTAGGCCATGCTAACCATCTGGACTCCTGGCCCAGCTCACCTCAGCTTTTCCATGAGGTGGGAGCTGGCAGGGTCCCTGGAGAGACAGCTCACCCTGGATGAATTGAAGCACAGGTGCCACTCAGGTATTCCCCTCTTCCCAAGACCCCATAAGCAGAGAGGGAAGGGCCCCACTCCCCTTACAGGGCATTCTCCGTGTGTGTTCCCCCAGTGTGAGCCTGGGACAAACTGCAGCCCAGAGACCTCAACTCACAACCCCCCCCAACCCCCTGGAGAGTTCCACTCTTTGGTTTAGATGTCAATGCTGTAAAATTCTTTCTTTGCAGAATTATTGCAAACACACAAATAGTTAAATATATCTGGAACCATAACTCAGATCTACATTTAACTCTGTCTAACAGATGTTGAGATGCACAGGAGGTGAGATGGGAGGGGGACATCAAATATCATATTTCTCCCCTGCCTGTGGTATAAACCATTTGAGAAATGATAAAAAAGAAAAGGATTAAAAAATGATGTTAAGATCAAGACAGAGCTGATGTTGTAGAATGTCATTTCCACCTGCAGGGAGCAGCTTCATGTGCTCAGCTTCGTGGAGCAACCGGGGCTGTGCAGATCCAGGAAATCCATGACACAGTTGAGCAGATCAGAGCAAAGTGTGTGCTCTCAAGAGGAAGAAGAGAGGGAGAAGAAGGGTCTGCCCACTTGTCCCAGCTTCTCCTTCACAACGCATAGCTCAGGTATTGCATACCTCTCTAGGGGAGAAGAGAGTGAGGTGGGGAGAGTGGCTTAGATGTTACTGTCACAGAAGGAAAGTCAGGAGAGAAGGGACCCCTCTCCCACTACTATCCAAAACTAATGTAACTACTTTGAGCCACTGTATTAGTCTGTTCCCACACTGCTATAAAGGTACTACCTGAGACTCGGTAATTTATAAAGCAAAGAGATGTAATTGACTCACAGTTCTGGATGACTGGGGAGGCCTCAGGAAACTTACACTCATGGTGGAAAGCAAAGAAGCAAGGACAATTTTCACAAGATGGCAGGAGTGAGAGAGAAGCCCAGGGGAAATTGCCATTTATAAAACAATCAGCTTTTGTTTGCACTCATTTTTACGAGAACGGCATGGGAGAAACTGCCCCCATGGTCCAATCACCTCCACCAGGTCCCTCCCTTAACACCTAGGGATTTTAATTCAAGATGAGTTTTGGGTAAGGACACAGAACCAAGCCATAGCAGTCACTTTGCTTTACTTCACTCAGCCAAGAAACAGGCATTTGGGGTTTTAGGGCAGCTCCATTTCCTCTCTGTCTCTGCAATCAACTGTCCCAGCCAAGCACGTGCTCCCAGAAGATGTCCACAAGACAGAATCACTCGAAATCCTGGGCAACCCCTGCATTCTTCTCCTGCATGACTTTTGGTGATGGGACAAAAACCTACACTTAGGCAATGTCCTGAGTCACCCCGAGACCGAGGGAGTGGACGCAGAAACCATTTCTCCATGAAGGTGGCAGCTCACCCTGTGTCCATGTCGTGGCCTGGAGGGAGGACAGTGCTGTGCACAGCCTATGTCCTCACTGTGTGTTTAGTGTGAACAAGTGCACCTCTTCCCACCTCTCCCTCCTGCTTCTGTGAAGCCAGTGCAGAGTCCTCCTCCTGTGCCTGCTTGGCTGGGTCACAGACATGAGGAACGTCAGGGTGGCAGAGGCCTTTGAAAGCCATCTGAGGCGAGGAACCGAAAGCACAAAGTGTCATTATTGCTGTCACCGCTGATAATCCTTCCCAGGGATGGCAGGGGTCTTGGATGGCGAACAGAACGCAGAGGTGCAATTAACTAAATTTAGCGCAGGACACAAAAGTCTGAAGCTTTGAGCTTCATCTCGCTTTGACAAATGATGAGCTGGGAACCACTGCCGATCTTTTGATTTCCTTCCTTTGGTAACCTGAGGAGTTCGGAGAGAATTACTTTCAGATGAGGATCATCCATGTTTGCATAGCACACATTTCCATGAGGCTGCAAAAGCATGCTTTATTGAATTTTCCTTTGAAATATAATGCTGTGATTTAAGGGCAAGAACATTTGCCATGTCTTAAAATGCCATGTGAGTTAATGCCAGAGTAGAAAGCCCTTGTGGTATGAAATCCAGGTGGGAGCCACCAGCGTCCTCCCCATTCCTGGACCCGGAACCTCTGGTTTACAAAGCCTGCAGAAACCGGAAGACATGTGATATATTGGCTTGAGTAACAAAATACCACAGACTGGGTCATTTAAACAGCAGAAACACATTGCCTCACAGCTCTGAAGGCTGGAAGTCTGAGATTAAGGTGTCTGCAGGGATGGTTCCCTCTGAAGCATCTCTCTTGGGCTTGTAGATTTTCTCCCTGGGTCTTCACATCATCTTCCCTATCTCATGTCTACATCTAAGAATCTAAGACTCCTCTTTTTTTTTTTTTTTTTTTTTTGGAGATGGAGTCTTGCTCTGTCACCCAGGCTAGAGTGCAGTGGTGCAATTTCTGCTCACTGCAATCTCTGCCTCCCGGGTTCAAGCAATTCTCTGCCTCAGCCTCCCGAGTAGCTGCGATTACAGACACCCACCACCATGCCTGGCTAAATTTTGTATTTTTAGTACAGAAGGAGTTTCACCATCTTGGTCAGGCTGATCTTGAACTCCTGACCTCATGATCCACCTGCCTCAGCCTCCCAAAGTGCTGGGATTACAGGTGTGAGCCACCGCACCCAGCCCTAAGACTCCTCTCTGTATAAGGATACCAGTCGCATTATAACAGCCTCATTCTAATGTAATCACTGCTTTAAAGGCCCTGTCTTCAAACACAGCCATATTCTTAGGTACTGGAGGTAGAACTTGAACATGTGGATTTGTTGGGGAGTGGAAAGTGTGTGATTCAGCCCTAACACCTGGTGTTCTGTGGGGCAGAGCAGAAACAGAAAATGTGAATCTGTTACTGGCCAGCAGCACCGAGATAGCTTCTCCCCAGCTCCTGGAGCCTGCAAAGTCCCCAGTTCGGCTCTGAGTGTCGTGCTCTCCGGTTTGTGTGTTTCTTTGTCTGCCGCTTACACAACATGGTGGCCATTGGTAGGTTCTTCCCGAGGTGGAGGAATGACCTGTGGTCCCAGATGTGCAGGATTATCTTGAGTTGAGGCTCTGGGCAGAGGGCCTGCTTGCAGACGCAGACTCTACATCCATGTCCCTAATCTGGGCATAGGTGGAGATACGTTTGAAGACAGGAAGGGGAATGGAGTTGGGAAAGGGAAACCCATCTACCAACAAAACTCATTCAGAAACAAAGGCAATTAAGTGGTAGATCATTAACAGCAGAAAACGGCCTTTCTCTTAAAAAGAAATCAGCCAGTGAAATGAGTTTGCCTTCTTCCTCACTTACTGAGACATTCAAAGCAAGGTGGCTTAGCAATGTTACCTCCACCCAAGCAGCTGTCATTGTGGCCGATGTGGGTGGGAGTGTGTGTGTGTGTGTGCATGTGTGTGTGCATGCGCACGCCTGTGCTGACTTCCCAGAGAGACTTCAGTAGCACCCACCTCCTCAGCACATTCGATTCCGACAGTCTGCAGGCCTGCTACCTCCTGCAGAAAAAGTACTGAGGTAGGAGAAATTCAGAGAAGAGACACATTAAAACATAATAACAATAACACCTTTTGATGAATGTTCTCCCATCAAACCTCCAGAGCACAGTCTGGCAGCGTGAAGAAGGCAATTGTCGGAAAAAGTTCGCCACTTATCCTCTCTAACCTATAGGCCCCATTTAGCCAATTAATCTTATTTATAAAAGGACAGGCAAACAATTTAAGTTTATGTGGTTTCAGTTTTGATCATTTTTCTGCTGTTAACAGACAGGGTCATTCTTCCTGGTAATTAAGACTCTTATAGTCAATAAGACTCTGCTATTAAATTTAACTAACATTGATGGCCAAAACTCTGGTTGCCATCTCTACCCGCCACTGCTGGGCTTTCCCTCTCTCTGTGAATAGTTCAAGTGCAGCTTTCTGCACTTCCAGCCTCATTAAACACCACGTCCTTATAAATCACAGGCTCCGGCTTTTGCTAGCTGATGGAGGAGGAAGCGGGTATGCAAAGCGCTTCTGGTCGTGACTGGGAAGTGAGACATAGCAGCCAGTTGTTTTAGTTTAACCCAGACCTATTTACAAGCAAAACAAAACAAAATCCTTTGGGTTCTGCTTCTTAATCTCACTATTCCAGATGGCTCCTCTTGTTTCCCAAATCTGGCTTTGCAGCACTGTGTACCCCACTCACTACCACCACCTCCACAGTAAGCCCTTGAATGCCCCCTTCTGTGCCCGTCGCACAAAGAGTCTTTCTTTCCTCCCTTCTTCCTCCTTTCCTTTTTCCTCACAGATTTTCTCTAAGGTACTTGGAGCATCAAAGATGGATCAGAAGTACACTGAACCTCACGGGTGCTACACTTGAGTAGGGGTGACAGGAATTCTAACGGGAGACATGGACAACATAAAAAGTCAAGGGCTTTGGAGTTGGGAAGGTTTGGGCCTACGCCTGAATGCCCGACAGGGAGATGTTTTTGTTTTTGTTTTTGTTCTTTTAGACAGAGTCTTGCTCCGTCTCCCAGGCTGGAGTACAGTGGTGCGATCTCAGCTCACTGCAACTTCTACCTCCTTTGTTCAAGCAATTCTCCTGCCTCAGCCTCCCAAGTAGCTGAAACTACAGGTGGACACCACCGTGCCCAGCTAATTTTTGTATTTTTAGGAGAGACGGGGTTTCACTGTGTTGACCAGGCTGATCTCAAACTCCTGACGTCAAGTGATCTGCCCGCCTCAACCTCCCAAAGTGCTGGATTATAGGTGCAAGCCACTGCTCCTGGCCTGACTGTGAGATCTTGAAAAATAAATGCCTATTTTTATTGTGGTAAAATGTATATAACATATAATGTACCATCTTGACCATTTTTAAGTGGACCATTTCATGGCATTAGGTGCACTCACATTGCTGTGCAACTATCACCACTATCCATTCCCAGAAATTTTTTGTCTCCCTAAACTGACACACTCTATCCAATAAACACTAACTCCCCATTCTCTCTTCCCAGCCCTTAGCACTCACCATCTTACTGTCCATATGAATTTGACGACTCTAGGTTCTTCATATGAGCAAAAAATCATATGGTGTTTTTCCCTTTGTGACTGACTCATTTCACATACCAAAATGTCCCTGACGTTCATTCCTACTTTAGCATGCGTCAGCATTTCTTTTTAGATTTAAGGCTAAATAACATTCCATTGTATTATAGTTCAACCCAGAACTGATATTCCACAATTTCTTTATCCATTCATTCACTGATGGGGAGGTGGGGAGTGGGTGGTAACCTTTTGATGAGTATGCAGGTAAATGCTTTTGAAATGCACTTTCCCCTCCCATGAGAAGTAAATTAAAATTTTATTTATATGGTTGATAAATTGTACTAACACATAGTAGGTGCTCTGTAATGAACAGCTGTTATGATCTTGTCATACTCTCATTGTGTCCAGAGAAATCACTCAGCGGAGATAAATCAGAGAAACCTGTGTGGTGCAGGAGGCACTCGAACTGTGCACAGCAGAAAAGGTATGCGTGAGATACGTGGATGAGCATTGGCCATCACTGTGGGGAAAGCCGAGTGCAGAAGGATGTGTGAGTGAGTACAGCAGACAGGGAGTCATTCCGTGTGGTTGGGACACAGGGATGACAAGGGAACTGTTGGAGTGCTGTGGTGGAGTTCTGAGTGTCAGGTTGGAGCACCTGGGCTGGTTCTAATTGGGTAGGGAATGTAAGTTGTGCAGTTATTCAGGTGGTCTCATGGTATGAGATGGGACCAGATCCATTTGGAGCATGAGGATGTTAATAATCATTGAGAAAGAGTGGAAGAAATAATATTACTTAGGTAATGACTTAGGGACAAAGACTCAAGAGTAGTAGAATGGAAGGGAGAATGTATCAGTCAGCTACTGCTGAGTAACAAGCACTCACAAAATCCAAAGGTATACCACAATGAGCACTGGTTCCTCTCACATGTCTGAGTCATCTAGGCTGAGCTCTGGGGTCATTTCCTTGGCCTTGACTCTTAGCTGTACTGGGATCCAGTCCACCCCATGTGTGTTCATTCTGGGGCACAGACTGTATGGACAGCAGTTATCTAAGGAAAGCTCTTCTCACTGCAGTGACAAATGGAAGCATGCAAGGCCTCCCAAGGCCAGGGCTCAGAAGGAGCACAAGTCATTTTTACCCATGCTCCCATGGCCAAAGAGAGTCACATGACAAACCCAAACATAAGCAATATTATCCTCTCCTATTATTAGGAGAGATAATATCTCCTACTATTAGGTTGATGCAAAAGTAGTTGTGGTTTCTGGTATTAATTTAAATGCTGAAACCCGCAATTACTTTTGCACCAACCTAATAGAAGAAATGGCAAAGTCAAAAAGCACAGAGGCAGAGAGAGGTAAAGAATTGGGCCAATAATTTAGGCTACAGAAAGTGCACTAAAATAATGTGTTCTTTACAAATTAATGGGGTCTTGTACATTTTACACATTATTCTTAAGAGAAAGTAGTAGCTAGAAACCCTGATTAGCCCTGCCGGGGAAGCACAGAGCATGTATTCTCTGGTATCTTCATTTTGCTCAGCTTAATACCGGTGAGAATCATCTAGGTTGTATGTATGAATAGTTCATTCCTGTCCGTGTTAAGTAGTATTATTTTGCATAAACTTGTAACTTGTCCATTCTCTTGTAAGTGGGCATTAGGATTGTTTCCAGTTTGAGAATCTTATGAATTAGGCTACTGTGAACATTTATGTACAGATTGGGATTTTCAAACATATATTTTCATTTCCCTTAGATACATACCAGAAGTGGAACTGCTGGATCATAGAGTAGGTGTATATTAGTTTTAGGAGGCCCTAAGTGTTTTCCCAAGTGCTTGTACCATTTTACCTTCTCAGCAGCCAACATAGCTGAGTTCTGTGTGATCCATTTTCTTGCCAACATTTAGTATTTCTGGATTTTTAAAAGTTAATTTTGTATGTTTCCTTATGGTTTTAATACTTCATTGTGGCTTTAATTTGCATCTTTTGTGACTAATGACATTGTGCCTCTACATGTCCTTATGTGCCATTTGCCTATCTTCTATGAAGTCTCCATTCAAGTTTCCTCCATTTTTGTTTTCTCTTGCTATGATTTGCACACATCCCCCAAAGTTCATGTGCTGGAAGCTTAATCCCCAGTACAACAGTACTGAGAGGTGAGACTTTTAAAGGATGATTAGGTCATGAGGGCTCTATGACCCATTAATGGACTAATGTCACGATAGCAGAAGTGAGTTTGTTATCACAGGAATGGTTTCAATTTGTTAGAAAAGTGAATTCATCCCCCTCTTCCTCTCTCTCGCACATGCTCTCTAATCATGTGATGCCTTCTGCCATGTAGGCAGCAAGAAGGCCCTCATCAGGTGAAGCCCCTCAATCTTGGACTTCACAGCCTCCAGAACCGTGAGCCAAATAAACCTCTGTTGTTTATAAACCATCCTTTTTTACAGTTTTGTGTCTTTCTATTCTTGAAATGTAGGACAACTCCCATTTTTCTGTCTTTACCCATCAATTCTGAGGTCATCATCTAAGAAAACCGGACATTAGGACCTCAAGAACTTCAGTGAAGCAGCCAGTTTTCCAAGCGCAGGGGAGGACAATATCACAGAACTTAGGGACCCCAAGAGAAAATCTTCCCATTGTTGAACTGGCAATATTAATTGGAGAAAAAATCTATTTTCCTAGATGGGAAGGTAAATTATTAGGGTTTGTTAATAGAAATAGAATGTAAGTAGTCACTTGATTTAGGGGAATACATTCAGGCCCCCATGATCTTATAGAGGAATAAACAGTTAAGGAGGGTAGGCCAGGCATGGTGGCTCACACACGTAATCCCAGCACTTTGGGAGGCCAAGATGGGTGGATCACAAGGTCAGGAGATTGAGACCTTCCTGGCTAACACAGTGAAACCCCATTTCTACTGAAAAAATACAAAAAATTAGCCGGGCGTTGTGGCAGGCTCCTGTAGTCCCAGCTACTCGGGAGTCTGAGGCAGGAGAATGGCATGAACCCGGGAAGTGGAGTTTGCAGTGAGCCTAGATCGTGCCCCTGCACTCCAGCCTGGGCAAGAGAGAGAGACTCCATTTCAAAAAAAAAATTTAAGGAGGGTAAACCCATGGTAACATGTAAGTGAGGCAAACAAACAGATCATAAATTTATTTAAAAAGCCTCGAGGACCTCATAATCCTGAGACAAAAACTACTCCCAGTTGCCCTAACAGTTAAAGACTCATGTTATGGTAACAACACTGCAATAAGGATAAAATGCACACAAATGAAATAGTGGGAATGGTGGAAATTGTCAGGGTCACAGGTGGTCTCATTAGCTCCCCTTTGCAGGGAAGAGTCAGGGAGGGTCCATGCTATGGAGGGCAGGTTCAAGAAGTACAATGGGAAATATCAAATATGGGACGGAGTCATCTGAAGGAGGCAAGTGATTTGCTCTGAGCCAGTTATCCCAAGGAAAGAAGACTTCCAAGGAAAGGACAGCTCATCCCAAGGTCCTGAGGCAGTAAGAAATGAGGCATTTGGGGGTATAAAAGGAAAATTGTGCTGGAAGCTGATATGTGAAGCAAGGCTGTTGTGGGGAGAAAAAGGAGGTCATCAGCACCTTCTGAGTCTCAAAGCCTCTGTCTTATAGTCTTGAGAAGGGTTTAGTGGAACCCACCTCATGGAAGTGTTTAATGTTTTAAATAAGATCATTGTTATAGAAATAACCAGCACAAGATGTAGGCAAAGAGTAGGTGATCACTAAGTATTTGTTGAATAAAATAGCTTATTGTAAAGAGTGACTGTAGTAGAACCCATGTCAATGGGAAGCAGAAATCTTTGAGAGACCAGGTCACCCTATCAGTTTTAGGGCTCAAAAGGCCCCATGGAGGCCCTACTGGGGATCTCAGAGGCCCCCATAGACTAACCTCTTGATTTCTGACACAGAGACTGGTGCTACCTAGATGATCTAGCACTGTGCATTGATTTTTTTCTTTCTTTTTTTTTTTTTTTTAACCCACTATAATCATACTTTGGATTCATAGGACAACATTTGCATTCCGAGATGAAACCTCTACAAAGCATCAATCTGTATTATGCCTCGTTGGCAGATCCACCCAAGACTCATTTACCACATTTTTGATTTTTAAGCCAGGTAATGGGGTGCGGAGATGGATAGCTTGTGATCTGCAGCTTCCCTTCAGGCACACTCGAAAAATTGTAAAATACTACAATGCTTAACCTATTCTATTCTCTAGAAATTTTAAAGTATGCTGTGGAATGTCTCCACAGTCTTGCCACTCAATTCGACTATGTCTGGGAACTCACACTCCTGCCTACCTTCACTCCAATTATGAGATCCCTGAAAGCCTTGGAGATGAGTGCCAGAATTGTCAGGGAAGGTAAAGAGCCCCAACTTTCACATCCTCTCACCTATGAACACTCTCCAGTTGGAAAAGTCCTTGTGGATGTCTAAGTCCAATCTCCACCATGCTCTTCAAGTTAGCAGTGTGGCCATTTCCAGCATCACCGTACTATTGGTTGCTTCCAAGGAAAAGCATTCAGGGATAACAAGGAAGTAGAGACAGATCTACAGCAGTGTGGTAATATTTTGTAACCAGCTCTCCGGGGTGGGGGAAGAATAGGGATTTATTTGTAGTGTTTATTGATTACCTTATTTGAATACTCCCATAATGGCTAATTCCAAGCTACTGGCATGACATCACTTAACACAGAATTGGAACGAGATGCTCATCAGGGGTTCTCACCAGCCAATGTGAGCTGGTCTTAGCCACCCTGGGAGCATTCTGTTTCTCAAGCTAAAGTGCCTGGGGAGACTGTCCACCTCCTACTTGTCCCTAAGGTAGGATCTGTTTCTTTATTGGATATCCCCCATGAGTGTAACATTACATAGGTGCCTCCAGGAAACTCTCACATTGTAACAGAAGACATGGGGAGGTAGAGACAGCATTCCATCAGCTGGAGGAGGATTTTGCATGTTCCACTGCAGAAATGAGAGTGGGGCTCTTGGGACTCTCCAAATGGTGTCTTCTTAGACCCTCACCCTTCCCACCTGATAAGGTTTGGCTGTGTCCCCACCCAAATCTCATCTTGAATTGTAGCTCCCATAATTCCCTCATGTTATGGGAGGGACTCAGTGGGAGATAATTGAATCTTGAAGGTGGTTTCCCCCATATTGTTCTGGTGGTAGTGGATAAGTCTCATGAGCTCTGATAGCTTTATAAAGGGAAGCCCCTTTTGCTTGGCTCTCACTTCTGTCTGCTGCCATGTAAAACATGCCTTTCACCTTCCACCATGATTGTGAGGCCTCCTCATCCACCTGGAACTGTGAGTCCATTAAACCTCTTTTTTTCTTTTTTTTTTTTTTGCAAATTGCCCAGTCTCCAATGTGTCTTTATCAGCAGGTTGAAAATGGACTAATACAACACCTATGGAAGAAAAGCAAACTACATTGTGAAGGGGAGAGAAGCACCCCCTGTGGACACTGAGCTGCCTCACCACAGGGGTGGAGAGGTGCCTGGAAGTCACAAAAAAGAGACATCCATGAGCCTCTGCATCTCTAGGTCCAAGGTGACAAAGTGGAAATGAGAAGCCAGCTACCAGCTACAACAACCACTTATGTAGCCCCTATTCCGTTCTCTTTCTATTCTTTAAGATGAGTTTTTTCCCCTTTGTCAGCCCTCCTTAGTTCTATCTACTGACTTTCCTTCCTGATGTTTGTCTTCTGAGTTCTTTAACAAATCAGGTCCCATGGAGATAATCAGATTTATCTGATTATTATAAAGATAATTATTTCCTTGGCTCCAAGCAAAACACAGAGACTTTGTTTATTCCATACCTACCAGGCTACAAGCGAGCAATCTCCACTGCTTTAAACAGGCACTTATTTTCTGCTCCATTTTTCTTCATAAAGGGCTTATAAACACATTTTTAAAGTGTGGAAAACAGTTAAAAGAATAATTTTTAAAACATCACACTATCTGACCAACCACCTTTTGTATTTGGTGCATTTCCTTCCAGTCTTTCTTCTGTGCTGTTTCACACAGTTTTGGCAGCACTGCCTGCACTGTTTACGATCCTGCTTCTCACTCCACCCCATAGGAATCCCATTTTTCAAGTCATTACATCATCTTCACATTCATCATTCTTTCATTTAATTTTCTATTCCGTTTTTTCCTGCAATCAAAATGACCTATGCACATAGTTACAGAGTCAGTTAATTCTATAAGATTTATTATGCATAGAGGTGTTCATGATATTCTCTGATGTTTATTTGTACTTTTGTGGTGTCAGTGGTAATATTCCCTTTGTCTTTTCTGATTGTGTTTATTTTATTTGAATCTTCTCTTCTTCTTTATTAGTCTAGCTAGCAATATATCTATTTTATTGATTTTTTTCAAGAAACCAACTCCTGAATTCGTTGATCTTTTGATCAACGTGTCTCAATCTCCTTCAGGTCACCTCTGATTTTGGTTATTTCTTGTCTTCTGCTAGCTTTGAGGCTGTTTTGCTCTGGGTTCTTTTGTTCTTTTAGTTGTGAATACATGCAGCCAACAAGTACAGGAAAATAAAAGCTCAACATCACTGATCATTAGAGAAATGCAAATCAAAACCACAATAAGATACCATCTCACACCAGTCAGAATGGCTATTACTAAAAAGTCAAAAAAAATAACAGATAATAGAAAGGTTGCAGAGTAAACAGAACACTTATACACTGTTGGTGGGAGTATAAATTAGTTCAATCGTTGTGGAAAACAGGGTAGCAATTCCTCAAAGACCTAAAAACAGAACTACCATTCAACCCAGCAATCCCATTACTGGGTATATATCCAAAGGAATATAAATCATTCTATCATAAAGACCCATGCACGCCAATCTTCATGGGAGCACTATTCACAATAGCAAAGACATGGACTCAACCTCAATGCCCATCAATGGGGGACTGGGTAAAGAAAATGTAGTACATGTACCCTATAGAATACTATGCAGCCATTAAAAAAATGAGATCATGTTTTTTACAGGAACATGAATAGAGCTGGAGGCCATTATCCTTAGCAAACTAATGTAGAAACAAAAAACCAAATACTGCATTTCCTTACTTATAAGTGGGAGCTAAATGATGACAACACATGGACACAGAGGGGAACAACACACACTGGGGTCTATCAGAGGGTGGAGGGTGGGAGAAGGGAGAGGATCAGGAGAAATAACTAATGGGTACTAGACTTAATACCTGGGTAACAAAATAATCTGTACCACAAACCCCCATGACACAAGTTTACCTATGTAACTAACTTGCAGATGTACCCCTGAACTTAAAAATTAAAAAATGATAACCCCTTAAAAATATTTATTATGAACCTCAATAGTCCCTGATCAATGTTTTGCTGATTTTTCAATCCCAGAGGTTACTGCTTTCTAATTTTTAGCTGTTTCTTTTGGTATTTACCTTCATGTTTATGAATAACATTTCTACCTGTCGATGTTTCCACTTCAGTTATTTTTTTTTTTCTTTTGAGATGAAGTCTCACTCTGTCACCCAGGCTGGAGTGCTGGAGTGCAATGGTGCGATCTCGGTTCCCTGCAACCTCCGCCTCCCAGGTTCAAGTGATTCTCCTGCCTCAGCCTCCTGAGTAGCTGGGATTACAGGTGTGCGCCACCATGCTTGGCTAATTTTTGTATTTTTAGTAGCGATGGGATTTCACCATGTCAGGCTGGTCTCAAACTCCTGACCTCGTGATCCCCCCGCCTTGGCCTACCAAAGTGTTGGGATTACAGGCGTGAGCCACCCTGCCTAGCCTTAGTTACTATTTATTAACTTACCACTAAGAACAAGAAATGTTTAGAGCCCTTTCATCCTTTGCACTCCTACATATGTGAGCTCCTGCTCCTCCATCATCCCACCATGGTAATATAGCTTCATCACTATGCTGCTGAGATGGATACTCAGTGTTTATGTTATCATGACCACCAAAGTGAATGGTCATATATGAGAATTCAATTCAGTGGATGCCATGAGACAATTCTTCTTTTCCTAAACAACTGTTATTATTGTTTTTTAGTCAATGGTGTCATTGTCATGGATGTCATCTTTTGGCTTGTATTTCATATTCTGTTTCCATATTCTTGTAGAAACTGTCTCTTGCAAGAATCTCTTTTCTGTTCCTTTGAACACATCCAGTGAATTTCATCTTCTTGGAGACATCACTCTCTGTCTTCCAGCATACTCCAATCTGGACTGCTGTACTCTATGGTGTACAACTGTCATCCTGGAACCACCTTCCCCATCACCCTAGGGATCCACTTTTCTTGTTTTCCTCCCTGTTTCCTGATGGCATGCCTTCCTCTCTCTGTTTGACTTCCTCATGTTAATGGCGCACCTTCTCCAGCAGGTTTCAGACAAAAGGTGCATGGATCTGCTGTGTCTAAAATTGTTGTTAGTCCACCATCACACTTGACTGACCATTTGGTGAGCATAGATGGCCAGTTTGACAACTTTTGCCTCATAATTTGAAGGCATTATAATATTCCATTTTCTCCCTTGTTTCCAGTATTGATCTAAAGAAGTCAGGAGTCATCTAATCGTTTTTTTAGTTCTAGAGTTAATTTCTTCTTCTCCCTGCAGTTCTCATTTCTCTCTCAGCTTTTAGGATCTCTGTTTTGTTCCCAGTGTGTGACAGTCCATGATGCTATGATTTTATGACTTGGCAGGGATTATTATTTCATCGTGTCAGATGTTCAAAAGACCCTTTCGATTTGGAAACCTGTAATAATGAGGTCTGGGGAAAAAACTTGAATTATTTCTTAAATTTTATGAAGCCCTTTTACTGAGAGGAAATCTAGTATACTGGTTAAGAACTTGGACATGGGAATCAGACTGCCTGGTTCAGATTCTAGCTCTGTCATTTACCAGCTGAGCAATCTTGGGTAGTCAGTCTCCTCACCTCTCTGTCTTAGTGTCTGTGTGCTTGGTGTCCTCATTTGTAAAATAGGACAAAAATAGTGCCTACTTCAAGATTTGTTATGAGGATTTAATGAGTTAGTATATTGACAGTGTTTGGAACAGTGAGCACATAGAATTACAACATATCACCAGGTATTTCTGCTGTTCTTTGATGATGTATTCCCATTCATCGTTTTTGCTTTCTTTATCTAACTTTTTTCTTTTTGGGTAATCTTCTAATTTTCTTATCTTTTCTATATCACTTTGTCATCTTGCTACTTTCTTGGAAGTTTCTTCAGCTTATCTTAGAAACTTTCTATTGAATCTTGAATTTTTGCTCTTATTTTTTTTAATATTAACTACTTTGTTTTCTAAATGTTCCTTTTTAACAACACCCTCTTCTTGTTTCGTGGATGTGATATTTTCTCTTACAACCCCAAGGGTATTATTGGCAAGTTTCTTGTTTGTTTGCCTTTGGTTTTCATCTCTCTACATAACTGTTTCCTCCCTGGGGTTCAGTTTGCTTGTTTGGCATGTCCATGTTACAAACCTTCCTCAAATATTTTGGAGATCCTTGAAAGTCTGCTCATATTTAATAGACGACACTTTAAGGCTGGTTGAAAACTGTAAGTGGGTAGTAGCACTTGTCAACTTTGGTCTTGTGGTAGGATGATCTGCCAGGGATGTCACTGGGGAGACGTTGCTGTCAGTATCTTTAGGTCTTTTCATTTGGGCTGGTCAGATTTTCCAGAAGACAATCTTCCAGTCTCCTGTCTGGAAGGAAGAGGTCTGAGGATTCTGGGAGCCAACTGGGGGAAACCTCCATTTAATCATCCTGTTTTCAATTTGATCGTTGATCTAATCCTCACGTCTTCACTGACTCTGTTTTAGCCTCTGCAAAGAATAAACCTAGTCTCCTGCCAAGGTCAAGAGGTTGTTCTTCCACACACAGAATTTGGAAGGCAGGTCAGGTGAGGGCATGGTCCACCTACTTCCCACACCAACCTCTAATCATCCTCCTGTTTTTACTGTACCTCCACGTTTGCTTCCAGGATGTAAGGGGCCCCCAAGTTCTAAGCCCTTGGGAGATTCTGCAGGGCTGGTCACTCTGCCATGTTTTCTGTACCGCTGATTGGACTCTGCTTTCTTGGGTCAGCTGAGTCTGGAAACACTTGTCCTGCTTCTCAGCATGCCAAATAATGTTATTGTCTCCTCTCCTGTTCTCACTGATCTTGAAACATTATGTGTTGTTTAAATTTTTTTTTCATTTACTCTCCTTTTTAGTAGGGTTCAGGTGGGGACTGGAGATAAATATGTTTGCATTCATTTTGAGACGAATAACTTAAAATCCTAGATGTCATTTAAAAATGACAGCATGTTTCATTGAGTGCTTTCTAAGTTATTTGGTTAATTTTCAACAAACTGCTGATCATCTTAGTGTCAAAAATTTCTTGTGGGTGTGTATTTAGGCTCCTTCATAGCCCTGAAGTAAATGGGGAGGACCCACGGGGCACTAGAATGAGGTGCTTGGGGCTGGAGTTCTTGCATTCAGAGTCTATCTCCATCACCAGTAACTGCATCACCTTGGGCTGAGTGCATGAACTCCTTCTCCTTTGGTGCCTCCACCCAGAAGAGGAGGATGGAGATCATACTATACCTGCCCAGTAGGGTCATTGTGAGTTATGTACAGCAATGTGTCCACAGTACTTAGATTTGGCCCTGATGTCTGATAAAGGCTAACTGTTCTTTTTTAAAGGCTTTATAAAATCTGTGATAAATATTGTCCCTCACCAAAAAAAAAAAAAAAAAAAAAAAAAAAAAGCAGTTTCTATAGCCACTAGCAATGAGTAAGACATCGTTTCACTAGCTGGTTGCTAGAAAGTGTGTAGTCATTTCTAACTTGATAGGCAAACACACGCACACATTACACACACACTGTGTCTCATTGTTTCATTTGAATTTCTAAGTGTTACAGTTGTTGGACATTCTCCCATTCATTTGCTTCCTAGTCATATTTTTACATTTGTGAATTGCCTGCTCGTGGCTTGTGCCGACTTAGATTCAGGGCCCTCCGGTTTTACCCATTGTTTGTTAAGACACAGTCGATGTTTCCCAAGGAAAACTACAGAACAGGAAAGAGTTCATTGGCTGTTGGCCCCCTGCTCTTTCTGGAAGCATCTTTTCATCTGAGAAACCTAAAAATCCAGAGGGCCAGTGTGGATGGAGAAGAGCTGTGTCCACGAGCTGGGTTCTGGAGGCCCATTCTGAGGGCACTGTCAATCTTTAGCAGTGTAGGGAATAGTACATGGGCTCTTGCTTCCAACGTCGCTGGGAAGACTTGCAGACATCCGGGAACAGGGTGAGAACTTCCTGATTTCCATAATCAGACCCCTGCCAAAATGATAAACCTCTTTCCGTCCAGCAAATCTTGAGCAGATTTTCTCGGTGAGATCCCAGGCGCTCAGCTGCCCAATGGCTCGGAGCTGTCCTTGTAGATGGGAAACTCACAGTAGCAGAGAAGCCGAATTGACATTCTGGGGGAGAGCTGTCTTTCTTTTTGACAACTGTTGCAATGAAGTGAAGGCAGCAGCCCTTGCCTTTTGCCTGGGGGAATAAGAGGGAAACACAGCCTCTGAAAATTAATGCCAGCTGATTTTTCAAACTGGAAGGCAGAGGCCCAGCAGAAAGGCTGAAATGCCACCGACGACGATTCTCATCCCGCTGATACCGAGTAATGACTTTGCGGAGAGTGGTCACCCAGACAGGAAAAGACACATGAGAGAACAGGAAAGCAGGTGGCTTATGTTGCCCTCCCTGTGCCATCTATGGGGAAGGAAGGCTGATATTCCTTTTTATTCTGCTTTCCATGTATTTTCTTAAGTGCAAGTTGCCACTCAGTCATGGATAATTAGATGAGAGAGATTTTGTTATTTAATGAGCATTTGGGGACACATTTCCCAGGGGCATTCTTTTGGAAACTAGTAAGGAGATGATCCCACAAAAATAATATTTTATGGTATCCTGCACACCACACCCCACTCCCTGCGCACATTCGTGTATTAAAGACTCACAGAATCTCGAAGTTCAAGGGATTTGGTTTAGTCCAGAATTGAACAAAAGGATGGGATTCTGTACACTTCTCTTTGCGTCGTAGGAGACTTGCCCTCTCATTTAGCAAGGTCAAAAGGAGGAGAAACCTGCTAGGCTATGAGATTTTCAAGCCAGCAGAAGACCTGGGATCTTGAAAGTCTTGGTTCTGGATTCTTTCTAGTGCTAATTAACCTTTCCAGACCTCTGCTTCCTGGACAGGCCATAAAACAACAGAGCCATCAGTCAGCACCTCCCAGGGCCAGTGCCTGTGAAGAAGGTGAGCTCAGCCAGCAATCACCCCCAGTGGGTGCTCAGGAGTCATTAACTGCAAAATGAACCAAGCACTGCATGCAGCTGATGCAGAGTAAGCTCTCGGAAGCATAACCGTCCAGATTTCTTTCTACTGCCTTAATTATTTCTAAAATAATTAATTAAGCTTTGACCAATCCTGGGCAACAATCAAGAACCCCAACTTAGTCCTCACTAGGCCCTGATTTCTGCACTTTGTGTTTATTAATTCAGTAACTCCTCACTGCCCCATAAGATAAGGTTATTATTGTCCTCCTGTTGAAGATGTGATCCCAGAGGCACAAAGAAATTAAGGCACCTACCTACAGTCATTCGGCTGAGTCAGGAGTTGAGCCAGGACATGAACCTGAGCCACGCAGCTCTGAGCATGTGCTGATGCCACCCAGGCTGGGTGCTGCAGCCGCAGCTCATGGAACAAGAAGCTTAGTCCCACTTCTTGAGAAACGGTGACAGTCAATGGCCACTGCAGAACAGATCTCACTTCTGTGCCTTTGAAGATGCCAATAAAATGACTTAATAGAATAAATAATGGATAAGGGGAAAGACACTCAGTGCACATTTCTAAAAAGCAAAATAAAAAGGACAAGATAGGCATGGCTAATCCATTTATCCACTTGCCCTAGGAGCAAGCATCTCAGCTGCCAAGCTCCATGATGGTGCATAATGAATTTGGCCCCCAGCTGGCAGTAGTAGGACTTGCCCAAAACTCCAGCATGAGGCACAGAAACCCCAGGCTGACCCAGTGGCCCACATCCCATTTCTGGTTTCTTTGCTTAGACTCCCTCTCCCCTGAGACACTTGAAGGGGTAGCATCTGTCTAATCTGTCTCCTCTTTGCCACTGAGAGCTGTCTACTGACTTGCACTGGTGTCTCCAAAAGCCCACAGGAGGATCTCTACCTGGCAGGATGCACCTGGTTCTTCCATATTCCTCCTCTGGGCCAGACAGAGTAGAATTAGGAAAAGGGCCTCGCTGTTCTCCTCCCTCCCGACAGTGCTTCCTGGAGGCTCTCAGGCCAACCTGAGAAAGAGTCTCCAACAGTCCAAGTGCATTCATCTCACCAAGATCCCCCTGTTCCAGCACTAAGAGACCACACTCGGCACAGGAATGTGCCTCCGCGGAGAAAGGAGGCCAGCGACCCAATGCCTGTCCTCAAAGGGAACACCTCAGAATTCCTTAGGGAGGGACATAGGGGCAAACAAGGGGAGTTTTAAATCATCTCATGCCTGAAGGAAAGAAAGAAATGCCTTCTGTTGCTGGGGAACATAACAAAACAAAACCACCCAGAGCAGAAAGGAGCTCATTAGTTTCCTGTTGCCCTGAGAGTGCCAGGTGGCTCTCAGGGATGAGCCACGGGAGATGATTTGGGATTGTTGGCCCAAATCTGAGTCCCACAGAGGTTCTTGCACATCTATTAATTGGAGGGCAGTGCTGCTGTGTCTGCCCTGCTCCAGGCCCTCCGTGGCCTGGCCACGGTGAGTCACATTTCTAAATGAAAACTCCTCATTGAGCCATCATTACTGAGCCCTTCAAAGGCATCTTTCCAACGCATCTGTTAGGGTCTGGCTTCTGAAACTGTATATGAAAGTGAGGAGCTCTGGTGTCTTTGGCCTCAGGGTCCTCAGGGTGATGATTAAGGTAGAAGCACTCTCTTCTATGTCCTCGCTGAATTTCCGTCCTCTCTCCCTGGGCTGACAGGACCCCCACCGAGTCCCCACCTGAAATCTCGGGACTCGTGAGGTTTCCATCCTCCACCAGCTGCTGGTGGTTGAGTTATTGATGCCTCCTTAGTTATGAAACAGACTTTTGAGGATGGTTCCTGTATTAAGGTTCTCCAGAGGGACAGAACTAGTAGGATAGGTGTACATATAAAGGGGAGTTTATTAGGAGAACTGACTCACAAGTTTCCAAGATGAGGTCCCACAATAGGCCACCTGCAAGCCGAGGAGCAAGGAAACCAGTCTGAGTCCCAAAACCTCAAAAGTAGGGAAGCCAGCAGTGCAGCCTTCAGTCTGTGGTGGAAGGTCCAAGAGTCCAAAAGCTGAAGAACTTGGAGTCTGATGTTCAAGGACAGGAAGTATTCAGCATGGGAGAAAGATGGAGGCTGGAAGACTAAGACGGTCTAGTCTTTTCATCTTCTACCTGCTTTTTATTCTGGCTGTGCTAACAGCTGATTAGTTGGTGCCCACCCAGATTGAGGGTGGGTCTGCCTTTCCCAGTCCACTGACTCAAATGTTAATCTCCTTTGGCAACACCCCCACAGACATACCCAGAAACAATACTTTGCATCCTTCAACTCAATCAAGTTGACACTCAATATTAACCATCAGTCCCTTACCTCTACATCCCCGTCATGTGGGGGTCCTGTTCTGGATTCTGGACTGTGGGTGCTCTCCCACTCCTGGTACCTGGCTTGTAAAGCTGCCCTCATCTCAGCTCCTGAAGGACCCTTCTTCACCCAACACCTGTGTCCAGAGGCCACCTGAGTCTTTTGTGCTGCTTGAAGGCCATTCATTCTTGTAACTCCAGGCATTCCTTTTATGTCGATGTGTGTTTACTCAAAAGAGAGGCATTGGTACTTATGGTCTCTATTCTCTGTTCATTTTCTCACAAGCCAAACTCCCAGGCTGAGCAGGGAGAGAAGTCCCAATTTCTTGCAGACCAGGGCTTGGTCTGTGACTTGTCTTCTGAAAGCTCCCAAAGTCCTCTCCGTTTGGAGACCTCCAGGCCACTTGGGGCCGAGGTTCTCTACTGAAAATTCAATGGAGTAGAGCTGGGCTTAGCCTGGGGTACTTGTGGATGAGTCAGAAGAATGCCATTGTAGCTTTAGGAGCGTGTATGCCCCTCCTGACTGACAGAGGTCAGGTTCGTGCTCCTTGCATGATACTGACTTAGTCATGAAATACAAGGTAGAGTTTGATTTGCCACAGCTCTTCGTATTAGTCTGTTCTCATGCTGCTAAGAAAGACATACCCGAGACTGGGTAAGTTGTAAAAGGAAGAGGTTTAATTGACTCACAGTTCCACATGGCTGGGGAGACCTCACGATCATGGTGGAAAAGTCAGACACATCTTACATGGTGGCAGGCAAGAGAGAGCTTGTGCAGGTGAACTTCCCTTTATAAAACCATCAGATCTCATGAGACTTATTCACTATGACAAGAAAAGCACAGGAAAGACCCACCCCCATAATTCAATCACCTCCCACTGGTTATCTCCCACGACATGTAGGAATTGTGGGAGTTACAATTCAAGATGAGATTTCGGTGGAGACACAGCAAACTATATCATTCATATACCCAAGGAATCCACATTGGACATCTATCTATTCTGCATTTCCTGAGAGGGTTCCAGAGGCTGAGATAAATGACCCCATAAAGTCCTTTAGAGTCAATTATCCTTTAGGTTTGATCTCCACACCCCACCTGCAGAAGGCTTACTTGGTTGCTTGGTTCTGTAGAAATCTGTGGGTATGGCTGTGTCCAGTGTATTGGTCAGGGAATAAGTGGTCTCTCCATGCTTGCCAACATGGAAATAGATGTTTCCCCTTTGGCCTCACTGAGTCAGTTGACCCTATCACAAGGAAAATGGCCCACGGCGTGCAGCATGGAGAAGGGAAGCAGTCCTGGCTTTGATAAAGTGGGGAGTCCCTATCCTGAATGGTCACCTCCTGTCCTTCAATTTGTCACTTAGACTTTCAGTTATTTTATCCCTCTCTTGTATCCTTCGTGATTTTTCTAAGATTGCAGCTTCTCATGGCATAACTAGCTCCTCCTGCCTCTGCCAACCAAGACCACTGCCAGCAATACCCTCAGGATGTCCCGTGGGTCATTTAATGAGGAATGAGAAGAGCCACAACCAACTGAGCCCTTGGAACAGGTGCATGGAAAGCCTACACTCCTGCCTTGTAGAGCCCAACCCCAGGCTCTCAGTGGCTCTTTTGAAAGTGCCTAGCTGGGGACATGGATCTCTCTACCATCTCATCAACAGAAATCACACTGGCCAGGCCTCCCAGGTCAGCAACCTTGGACTCAGGCGACCACAGTATTTGCTGAAAAAGAAGATCCAAGGGACTCCTCCCAAGCCAGTCACTTGGGAAAGCAGGGTACTTTTGACCTTGACTTCACCATCAACACATCTCAGCTCACCAGATCCTGTTGGATGAATTGAACAACTTATCTTTTCTACCTTTTGTAGAGACAAAAGGTGAGGAATTTTCTCTCATGTTGAAAGCCACCATTGAGCTGCCTCCTTGGTGGGATGAGAGGTGGGGAGGGACAAGAATCCAGACAAGGTCTTAGCCCTTCATTTCCCCCATGACAGTACAACTGTGTAACTACATTCTATATGTCCCAATGACAGGGGATACATCAGCCCAGCACTCAATAAAAATACATCAAACAAAAGAATGAGTGAATGAATGAAGGATGCTCTCTGTCCCCACTCGATGGCTGACTCACTGACTATTATGGATTAAAAGTATGTGGCCCCACAAAATTATGTTGAGATCACAACCCCCAATGAAATGGTATTAAGAGGTGGGGCCTTTGGGAGGTGATTAGGTCCTGAGGGTGGAGCCTTTAAGAATGGGATTTGTGCTTGCTGTGGTTTGCATCTGGTTTGTTTGTTTTCACCAAATCTCATGTTGAAATTTGATTCCCAGCAAACTGGCTAGCCATATGTAGAAAGCGGAAACTGGATCCCTTCCTTACACCTTATACAAAAATTAATTCAAGATGGATTAAAGACTTAAATGTTAGACCTAAAACCACAAAAACCCTAGAAGAAACCTAGGGAATACCATTCAGGACATAGGCATGGGCAAGGATTTCATGAATAAAACATCAAAAGCAATGGTAACAAAAGCCAAAATAGACAAATGGGATCTAATTAAACTAAAGAGCTTCTGCACAGCAAAAGAAACTACCATCAGAGTGAACAGGCAACCTACAGAATGGGAGAAAATTTTTGCAAACTACCCATTTGACAAAGGGCTAATATCCAGAATCTACAAAGAACTCAAACAAATTCACAAGAAAAAAGCAACCCCATCAAAAAGTGGGCAAAGGATATGAATAGACACTTCTCAAAAGAAGACATTGATGCAGCCAACAGACACATGAAAAAATGCTCATCACCACTGGTCATCAGAGAAATGCAAATCAAAACCACAATGAGATACCATTTCACGCCAGTTAGAATGTCAATCATTAAAAAGTCAGGAGACAACAGATGCTGGAGAGGATGTGGAGAAATAGGAATGCTTTTACACTGTTGGTGGGAGTGTAAATTAGTTCAACCATTGTGGAAGACAGTGTGGCGATTCCTCAAGGATCTAGAACAAGAATTTCCATTTAACCCAGGAATCCCATTACTGGATATATAGCCAAAGGATTACATACATGCTGCTATAAAGACATGCACACATACGTTTATTGTGGCACTATTCACAATAGCAGAGACTTGGAACCAACCCAAATGCCCATCAATGATAGACTGGATAAAGAAATGTGGCACATGTTCACCACAGAATACTATGTAGCCATGAAAAGGGATGAGTTCATGTTCTTTGCAAGGACATGGATGAAGCTGGAAACCATCATTCTCAGCAACATATCACAAGGACAGAAAACCAAACACCACATGTTCTCACTCATAGGTGGGAATTGAACAATGAGATCACTTGGACACAGGGAAGGGAACATCACACACCCAGGCCTGTCGTGGGGTGGGGGTCTGGGGTAGGGATAGCCCTGGGAAAAATACCTAAAGTAAATGATGAGTTGATGGGTGCAGCAAACCGACATGGCACGTGTATACCTATGTATCAAACCTGCATGTTGTGCACATGTACAGTAGAACTTAACGTATAAGTTTTAAACAAAGAAAAAAAAAGAAAGAAATTCCCAGCATGGTGGTATTGGGAGGTGGGGTCTAGGGGGAGGTGTCTGGGTCATGGGGTTGGATCCCCTATGAATAGATTAATGCTCTCTCGGGAGTGAATGAGTTCTTGCTCTATTCATTCCCATGAGAGCTGGTTGTTAAGAAGAGCCTGGCACCTCCCCTCTGTCTTGTGCCATGTGGTCTCTGCACACACCAGTTCCCGTTCACCCTCCCCATGGGTGGAACAGCCTGAGGCCTTCACCAGAAGAAGACACCGAATTATGAACATTCCAACCATCACAATCTGAGAAAAAATAAACTTTTTTATTATTTATAAATTACCCAGCCTTAGGTATTTCTTTATAGCAACACAAAACAGACTAGGACAGGACTCCTGTAAAAGAGACCCAAGAGAGCTCTCTTGTTATTTTTCCACCATGGGAGGATACAATGAGAAGCTGGTTGTCTGCAACAAGGAAGTGGGCATCACCAGGACCCAATCATGCCAACACCCTGATCTCAAACTTCCAGCCTCCAAAATGGAGAAATACATGTCTTGTTGACGAGCTGCCCAGTCGGTGGAGCTTTGTCATAGCAGCTCAAGTAAACAAAGACACTTATCCACCTTGCACCCACCTCATCCCACCAGCAAGCATAAGCCAGATGTCTCTAGGGGGAGCTTCTGGGCTGGGCTCTGGAGACTGTGAATTAATTTTAGCTCAGCCTAATTACTGATCAGTCATGTAACGACTGTGGGATCAATGCCATCAACAACAAACTGTAACAGATGTGCAGACGTGGTGCTGGGTAGCACAATCAAGGAGAAGTTGGAACGAAGGGGCTGAGGAACAGCCAGAACACTCCATTGTAAGGGGCGTACGTAGGGACCTCTCGGTATCAAGGCACAGTGGAAGCATCCAGAACACATGTCTAGAATGACCAGGTTTAATCTTGGCTCCACCTCTTCGTGGTATTGAAGCTCAAAGTAAATTACTGAGCCACTGAAAACCCAGGATGATATTGACTGCATGTGGCCAAGGATCCAGCGACATAGGGTCATGGACAGTGTCTTAGTAGAAGGGCTGTGACCCCCAACTCCTTCAACTCTGGCTTTGTCCACGCACCCAGCAGGGCTGCATTTTGAGGTGAAGACGGAGAGGTCTACCCACAGCTTCAGCTTGGAAAAATCGCTCTGTGCACAGCAGGCGGTCCTGGCTCTGGAGCTGGCTTAAATTGCTGGTGGGAGGGTGGGCCATGGCTGTGAAGTGTTGGAAGACAGAAGAGGTGCCAAAATTGCGTGAGATTTGTCTGTGAATGGGGTCCTTCTGGAGAGCTCCTGGGGCTGGGCTGGCGAGCTCTGGGGACGAGCCCTGCAGAGCAGGTGCCTCTTGTGTTCTCCTGGCAGAGATCCTGGCAGGAAAATGATGAAGGATGTGGCCTCCCCTGGGTCTTGCTAGGTACTTTGGGGGTGAGTTTAGCAGTGATTAAAGACCCAAACCAAACGCACATGTCAAGGGATTGGTGAATTTCCTATGTGAAGACTGAGCACTGCAGGGTGCTTGAATGCCGTCACCTTTCCAGCATGGAGGGAGCTCAGGGCTGTGTCGGCCCAGGGAGCCTGAAGAATGGCATCGGGGAGCCCTCGGCAGGCTCAGGCGGGCACTCGCTGGCATCTTAAATCTTTTGCAAAATGGAGTCAGCAAAACCATAACCCAGGGACATTTCCGAGAAATTGTTCTCTAGAATTAGCTGCAATATGGCACTAATAAAGAGAATAGTCTATAAAACATTATCAGTTCTAATTGATAATTGGAGTTTTTGTGTCGCCACAAGTAAAGCTAAAAGCTTTAGATATTGTATTTAAATTTCTACTTTAAAAAAATCTCAGGAAGCCCAGCCAGGCTCTTCTATTAGAGAGAAAGTTGGGGGGTGGGGAGGAAGAGGGAAGGAGAGGGAGAAAGAAAGAGAAAAGGAGAGAGTAATTTGCATAAAATATGCTAGAGATAAAACTGGGAAGCTGGGAAGACAGGAGAGGACCTAGGCTTTGGTAATCCGGAGCGCTTAAAAATTATTTTGACTTCAATTTACTATTCTTAATCACTTCGCCAACTTTAGCTGACACTGTTATCTAAACGTGGGACAAGCTGGGTTTCAGCTCTGCTGGGTTTCAGCTCTGCAGGGTTAGCCCTAGGCAGCGTCCTTGGGCTTAGAAACGGTCAGGCTCCACAAGGAGCCTTTGGCCAGAGGATGCCATCTTGGGGGCAGTCCTAGCGAGCCTCTGTGCTGGGAGGGCCGGGGGACAGCACTGTTTGAAGGCCTGCTGGTTTTGCAGGCCCAGGTAGAGAACTCTTTAAAGGGAGGGTCTCCATCCCAGAACCCAGTGCCAGAAGGGTCCCTAAGAGCATCCAGCTCAATACTGTCACTTGTGGGCTGAAAATGAAGGGCTGAGCCCAATGGTCTCCAGAGGCTGCGGATTTGGGGGCACAGGTGTGAATTCTCAGTTCTAAGAGGGAAGGTACGAGCAGCAGCTGGTCAGGCATTGAATAGAACATAGTGCACCCAAATGTTCTTAGCACTGAAAAATTCTGCTCTGAAAGATTCATTCTTTGGGTTTAAACATTATCCTTTGCTTCAAACATGTAAACGATACAGAGATCATGGTATTGTCAGAACCCATTGGAGCTGATAATGACACATAAAATTTCACAGAGATCATGGTATTGTCGGAACCCATTGGGGCTGATACATAAAATTTCAGCAGCCCTGCCTAAGTGTCAGGGATGGGGCTAGGGTAAAGGGACCCTTATCCTCTAAAGGAGAGAAGGCCACCCAGACAGCCCCTGAGCCTGTACTTCGACTTCCATCTTCTTCCTTCACAGGCTGAATTCTCCATTCCTGAGAGAAGAACCCAGCAGGCCAGGGAAGGAATCTGTTTCTCCATCAGGTGTTCTCTGAGAAACTGAAAGAGGAGGTGGGAGGTGATGGGCTTGGGGACACAGCAAGCGAGGTGCTGGGGGAACCCACTCCAGGTCCTCTGACCTGACCACAGGTTCTGGCTCTGCAGCTAAGGAGATTCACAGCATGGACAAGCCATGTCTCCAAAGCCCAGATTTCTCTGCCTGGCTGCAGAAGGGACTAGAATGAGCAGGTGTGAGCAAAGTTCTTGGTGTGTAGGGACTGACCTTGGTGAATGGAGGTCTGTGGATCAACATCTTTGCATTGTTCCCATTGCATAAGAGACCCCTACCGTCAAAACACTGAATGAGAGAGGAGGTTACAAAAGAAGAGTGTGTGTGGGGCATGCATGTGTGTGTATGGCAGGTTGTGCAGTGTGCGTGCACGGTGTGTAGTGCGTGTGCATGCGTGTGTACAGGGGATTGTGTGGTGTGTGTGTGGGCATGTGTGTATATGGGAGGTTGTGTGTGGTACGTGTGTGTGGTGTGTGTGTGCACGTGCATGTGATACATGTGTGTTGGGGCAGAGGGAGGTACAAGAAACAAGCCCTGGACTCAGTCTGGTTGAAGACTGTTCCTCCATGTGTCTGTGGCACCCACAGCCTTGATTCTGAATTTTCAAAGCATCTCCCTTGACTGTGAAATCTGTGAGCTTAGGGCCACGCTGTGTGGCAACGGGCCTCTCAGGAAGGAGGTGACCCTCCATCCCTGAGGTGGCCTGGGTTCTGCCCCATATCTGCCCTGACCCCTCCAGAGGAGCTGACAGTGCCAGCAAGGATGTGCCACAGTTCCCCTCTATTGTAACAGAAGAGTACACTCCTTACATTTGCCCCATTGCTACAAATCAGACTATAATCACTTCTATTTACATTTCCAATTATGGAGGAAGTGAATTTTACCTACTAAACAATCCATCAGTTGAAATTCCCCTAGAGAAATATTACTGACTTTCTGGCTGTTGCCTCAGAATAGAGACCTGGGGCCAGCGGCGTGGAAGGTGATAGGCACTCACCATCGGGCCTGGGGGAAGCTCCTTGCAGCTCACCTCCACCACTCGGCAGCTGGGAGAATGTGGCCTGTAGGAACACTTGCCTGTTTTCTTGGCCACGTGGCCATTAGGATCAAAAGAGCTCATCTACAGGAACAAGCATAGCCACCGCAAGCAACTGTATATCAATACTGTATCTATTGAATCCTAAAGCCCAGAGCTGAATGTCCCCAAGCGTGGTTGCTCAACACCTTCCTCACCCCAGGTCACGATGGTTCCATGGTCCCTGCCACTCCCAGCCGCATTTCTGCCAGCCGGCCGAGGCCCAGGGTGAGGCATCAACACTGTCAGTAAAGGTATCGATGCCCATTGCCAGCCCTCACGTGGAATGTACCTTAGGGGTGGTCTGACCTGAGCCACATCCCGTAGCTGCAAGGCTGGGGGATGTTTGCTGCAGATTGGGCACTTAAACCAACAGAAACATCATCTCCCAGTTCTGGACGTTAGAAGTCTAAGATCAAGGGTTGGTTTCTTCTGAAACTGTGAGGGAAAACCTGCCCCATCCCTCTCCTACCTGCTGGCGGTTGCTGGCAATCGTTGGCACTTCTGGGCTTATGGATACATCACCTCGATGTCCACCTTTATCTCCATCTGGCCTTCTCCCTGCACCTGTGCCTCTCAGCCTGCATCTCCCCTTTTTATAAGGACACCAGTCCGACCAATTAGGGGCCCACCCTGCTCCAGTATGTCCTCATTTTGACTTAATCAATTCCAACCACAGGATCATATTTCTGAGTCAGGTCCCATTCTAAGTTACTGGTAGGTAGAACTTCAACATAAGATTTTGGAGAGGGAACAATTCAACTGCAGCGTAACCCACCTCTCCCGTGATACACTCACGATAGAGGAGCCTCGAGTGAATGCAAGTTAATGACCAATCATGAGGCCTCAGCAGATGGTGGACTGTGCCCCAGGCCAAGTCTCTCGCACCTCACTGGGCCTCAGTTTCCTCATCCGTAAAGGGAATGTGGGACCCACTCCGGAGAGCCGTTCTGTGGATGGAATATGGCCACGTGACTTTGCTGTGGGATCTGCTTTCTGGGGTCCAGGCAGATTCTGGCCTTAGCAGGGCACCTGCAGTTCCTCCACCATCAGGCCCGCTGCGTCCCTGTGCCAATGCCCCGACACCCCACTGCAAGAGATCTGCCTCCACCTGCACCCCTGCTGCCTGACTCCTATTTCGTGTCTGCTTCTTGGGCCCCAGGGTTGCACCATCTCAGCTCCGTCTGTCCTCTGTGGTCTTCCCACCCCACTGAGAAGGACCCAGACATTACAGGGTGGGCTCGAGTGATCTGTGCTTCTGGGCTTGCTTCTGGAAGATTCCTGAGGCTGCTTCCTCATCAGGGCCCATCCAGGGTCCTAAAGGCATAAACAGTGTGACTCAGCACAGGGGTCATGAGCAATGGGGGGGCTGCTAAATGCTTCCCCTGTTTGACTGATTTTTCCAGCCTCGGTCTTAATGTGTGCACCTCCCTCTTTGCTAGCCTCTTCTTTTACTGGCGATGATAAACTTCAGTAATGTAACACCCAGAGCTCCATCGGGCCCGGGTATTTCTTCTCCGCCTTCTTGGAAGCCTTGGAAAGCTCAGGACCTGGCTGAGCCCCAGGGAACCCAAATTCCATGCCTCCCTCTCTCTGAGCTCTGCAAAAAGTCCTCTTGGCACCTGGAATCCGGATCCACTGCCAGGATCACCCGAGTGGTCTTAGAAGGCAGACACCCCCGAGAGGGCAGATTATGTCATTTCAGGGGGGGCTCCCCCCACGCTTTTCATTTATTTGAGACAGCCCCCGTGGGATTGTTCCTGAGCAAGTGCGACAGGACTGATGGCCTCCATGCCGGGCCCTTGGCAGTTGTCTTCATGTCACACTAATGAGGAGAAGTGAACCTTGTGCAGTGAGTGCACCGCTAATGGGCGTCCACAGCAGCCTGCTCTAAATGAACTGACTCTCCTTTTCTCATTCTATTTACCAAAAAAAGTTCCCTTTAAAAAATTAAGAGTTGAAGGGAATTTGTCAAAAGGCCATTACCTGCAGACGTGTCTACCAGGTTGTCTCTCAGAGTGCTTGTGCATAATTAATTAGCAGGCACAGCTCTTACAGTCCCTACATAAAAGTTAAAAACCCATTTTAACATGTTCTATATTTTCTACTCAGCATCACTGTCAGGCAAGTTTCAAGGGAGACAGGTATTTGCATATGGTGCCAAGCTGAAGTTTCCATAGCAACAGGCTTCCTTGGAGAGCTCTGCAAATGGGCTCCATCCTCACTTTCAGGTTCCACCCAAAACACTGTGGGTGAGAGCTGCGTGTGAAGGAGGACTGGCACCTCCAACACCTACAGCCACTGCAACTCACCTCTTGCCTGTTTATTTATGAAAATAGACTTGATGAGGTGAGATACTGACCAAAAAAAGAGTGTTTTTAGTCACAGTTTCAGACTAAACAAGAAAGAAGAAGGCAGAGGAGGAGATAGAGGAGGACCAACATGAGGAAGAGGAAGAGGAGGAGAAGGAAGAAGGAGATGAGGAGGAAGAGGACCAGGAGAGGGGAAAATGAAGAGGAGAGAGGGAAGGAAGAGAAGGGAGAGGAGGAGGAGAAGGGAGAGGAAGAGGAGAAGAAAAAGGAGAAGAAGGAGGAGGAGGAGGCAGCTCCTTTGACTTTCTTACCATGGCGACAACGGACTTTTCTTTCCAAAAACCCAGGCTCCTCTGCAACCAGGGCTGCAATTTTATGAAGGAGGACAGCGTGTAGGGCTGGCAGAAGCTGTTTTCAAGGGGGAAGCACATCAGGGTTGCACTATCCTGGAGGGAAGGAACTGGAGTCTGTCATTAGGAAAGAGAAAAGTGGCTCAAACTTTACAATTGGGATGTGCCAGGGACAGAACCCTAACCACAGGTGTTTGTAGAGGCTATGATTTTGAACATGGGTCCCTAGGGGCCTCTGCAAGATGCCTGGTGGCTAACCTTGGACAGAGGAGATTACTCGCAATGGGGATATGAGCTTGGCCAGGGAGTCTCAGAGATTTCTGTCTATCATGGATGGAGACCCTGCCCTGGAGACTCCTAGAGCCTCTGGTTCTAGGAGACACAGGAGAGGGAAAGGAGGATACAGAAAAATGAGACTTCTCTTCAATCGTATTGAAAAAGGGCTAGAAATAAATGCATTTCAGAGATGCCATGTTTTAAATTGCACCTCATGTGCCATGGAGCTATTCCTGCCTGTTGTGTAGGGCAATTCATTAAGCAAAGCTGAACACAGATGTAGTTGCTGGGAAAATTATGCATATGAGAAGTTAAGGGAAAAGAATTTCTCCCATATGCACAGTACTTACAATTTATAAAACATATCCACACACTTCATGCCTTCTAAACTTGTCAGCGATCTTAAAAATAAGAGGCTGCCTAAAATGGGGACTGTACCCCCATTTAAACTGTGGTAAAAGGGAGACCCAGAGAGGCAGAATGACTTGCCCAAAACTTCACAGATAATGGTTGGGATCATCAGCGCTAACCCCTATCAGCCTCAACAGAATAATTCAGAATTGGTTCAAAATACAAAGATCATTTGGAAGCCTTATTGAAAAAAAAAGATTAAAAACTCAGGTGACAGGATTCTTGGGCTCAAATCCTAGCTCCGCTATAAGCTTCCTGCCTGACTGCACCTGTGTTTCATCATCAATAAAGTGGGGATAAAACTGGGGTCTACCGTTGTTTTAGTCTGTTCTCACACTACTAATAAAGACATACTGGAGACTGGGTAATTTATTTAAAAGAAGAAGTTTAATGAACTCACAGTTCCACATGACTTGGGAAGCCTCACAATCATGGCAAAAGGTAAAGGAGGAGCAAAGGCACATCTTACATGGCAGCAGGCAAGAAAGCATGTGCAGGGGAACTGCCCTTTATGAATCCATTAGATATCATGAGATTTATTCACTATCATGAGAACAGCATGGGAAAAGCCAGCCCCATGATATAATTACCTTCCACCAGATCCCTCTCATGACTTGGGAGATTATGGGAGTAAAATTCAAGATGAGATTTGGGTGGAGACACAGTCAAATCATGTCATTCCAGCCCTGGCTCCTCCCCAATCTCATGTCCTCACATTTCAAAACCAATCATGCCTTCCCAAGAGTCCCCCAGAGTCTTAACTCATTTCAGCATTAACTCAAAAGTCCATAGTCCAAAGTCTCATCTGAGACAAGGCAAGTCCTTTCTGCCTATGAGCCTGTGAAATCAAAAGCAAGTTAATTACTTCCTAGATACAATGGGAGTACAGGTGTTGGGTAAATACATCCATTCCAAATGGGAGAAATTGGCCAAACTGAAGGGGCTACAGGCCCCATGCAAGTCCAAAATTCAGCAGGAAAGTCAAATCTTAAATCTCCAAAATGATCTCCTTTTACCCCATGTCTTGGATCTGGGTCACACTGATGCAAGAAGTGGGCTCCTACAGCCTTGGGAAGCTCTGCCTCTGTGGCTTTGCAGGGTACAGCCTCCCTGCTGGCTGCTTTCACAGGCTGGTATTGTGGCCTTTCCAGGCACACAGTGCAAGCTGTCAGTGGATCTACCATTCTGGGGCCTGGAGGACAGAGGTCATCTTCTCACAGCTCCACTAGGCAGTGTCTCAGTGGGGACTCTGTTTGGGGACTCCGACCCCACATTTCCCTTCCACACTGCCCTAGCAGAGGTTCTTCATGAGGGTCCCACCCCTGCAGCAAACTTCTGCCTGGACATCCAGGCATTTCCATATATCTTCTGAAATCCAGGCAGAGGTTCCCAAACCTCAAGTCTTGACTTCCATGCACCTGGAGACTCAACATCATGTGGAAGCTGCCATGGCTTGGGGCTTGCACCCTCTGAAGCCACAGTCTGAGTTGTACCTTGTCCCCTTTTAGGTATGGCAGGAGTGGCCAGGATGCAGGGCACCAAGTTCCTAGGCTGCACACTGCAGGGGCATCCTGGGCTTGGCCCACACACCATTTTTTCCTTCTAGGCCTCCAGGTCTGTGATGGGAGGGGCTGCCACAAATGTATCTGGCATATCCTGGAGACATTTCCCCCATTGTCTTGGCAATTAACATTTGGCTCTTCATTACTTATGCAAATTTCTGCAGCTGGCTTGGAATTTCTCCACAGAAAATGGGTTTTTCTTTTCTACTGCATTGTCTGGCTGCAAATTTTTCAAGATTTTATGCTCTGCTTTCTCTTGAACATTTTGCTCATTAGAAATTTCTTCCACCAGGTACCCTAAATAATCTCTCTCAAGTTCAAAGTTCCATAGGTCTCTAGGGCAAGGACAAAATGCCAACAATCTCTTTGCATAGCAAGATAGCAAGAGTGACCTTTACTCCAGTTCCCAACAAGTTTCTCATCACCATCTGAGGCCACCTCTGTCTGGACTTTATCATTCATATCACTATCAGCATTTTGATCAAAGCCATTCAACAAGTCTTCAGGAAGTTTTGAACTTTCCCACATCTCTCTGTCTTCTGAGCCCTCCAAGTCTCTAGGAAGTTCTAAACTTTCCCACTTCTTCGTGTTTTCTTCTGAGCCCTCCAAACAGTTCCAACCTCTGCCTGTTACCCATTTCCAACGTGGCTTCCACATTTTGGGGTATCTTTATAGCAGCATCACACTACCTGATACCAATTTATTGTATTAGTCTGTTCTCATGCTGCTAATAAAGAAATACCAGACGCTGGGTAATTTATAAAGAAAAAGAGGTTCAACGGACTCACAGTTCCACATGGCTGGGGAGGCCTTACAATCATGGCGGAAGGCAAAGGAGAAGCAAAACTATGTTTAATATGGTGGCAGGCAAGAGAGCATGCGTGGGGGAACTCCCCTTTATTAAACCATCAGATCTCATGAGACTTACTCACTATCATGAGAACACCATGGGAAAAATCCATCCCTACGATTCAATTACTTCCCACAGGGTCTCTCCCACGACACATGGAGATTATGGGAGCTACAAGTCAGGATGAGATTTGGGTGGGGACACAGCCAAACCATATCATCCTTCTAGAGTCATATGGCAGTTTGGTATTCAGCCTGCAGGACAGTTCTCCAGTTGGCTGTGGACCGAACCAGTTCTCCTCCTTTACTCACTTTTAGTTCTCAAGAATAACCACAGAACATGCTGAGAATACAATATCTTGAGCTAAGGATGAACTGGCCAGAACAGCCTGGGCTCTGTTTTTGTCCCTTGTAGAACAGAATGTCCTACAATGCTTTAGCCCACAAGTCACGTTTCACCCAGGATATAAAACGGAGGGTAGGCTGTGTTCCAGAGGTTCCAGAGTCCCTCCGCTATGGAGAAATTAAGGAGAAAAGGTCCTTGCACGCTGAACAGCTTACCTGAGTCTTGGAGAACTGGCTTACCACGAACCCCAGGCTTCTGTTGTTCCTTGCTGTGAGTAACATGCTTCATGTATCTTGTGTGAGGGTGTTCTGCCTCAGTAGACTCCGACATGTGATAGAAATTGTTCCAGCTCATGATACAGTGGATAAGGTGTTCAGAGTTCTCCCCTGGGATTGATACCAGTGCAGTGTGAACTTGCTTCACACAGGCATGCAGGGTGGAGCACAGCATTAGTGCATGCATGAGCTAGTGCATGAGCTAGCCCATGAGTTATTGCAAGAGTGTTAAGGGCATGTTTGTGGCTGACTGGTATTTACTGACACATCCATGGTACACCCAATAATCTGAAGAGTTGACGGAAATTCTTCCCCCAAATTATTTTCCCATATTTAACTTCTCAGCTCTCCTATTAGGCTATCAGACCTAGTAAGAATTTTCACATTCACTTCCTATGATGGGCACTTCCATGTGTCAACATGGCTAAGCTGATGTACCCAGTGACTCAATCAGACACTAACCTACATGCTTCAGTGAAAGTATTTGGCAGATGTGGTCAGCATCTACAAGCAGTTGGCTTTCAGATACGGAGATTATCCTTAATAGTCTGGGTGGGCCTTATCCAATCAGTTAAAAGGCCTTAAGAGCAAAACAGAGGTTTCTCCAAGGAAGAAGAAACTCTCCCTGGGGATTGCAGTGTCAGCTCCTACAGGAGAGTTTCCTGCCTGCCCTCCGGCTTTCCCACTGGACAGCTTCCCCAGTCATGTAAGCCAATTCCTTTGCAGTAAATCCCTTAATATATGTGTATCTATGTATCTATGTCTCTATATCCACGTCTCTGTCTATATTCATATCCATCTCTCTCTATAAAGTTATATAGATATAAAGATAGAGATCTATCTATAAATATCCCTATATAGATAGATAGATAGATTCAAATATATATGAGATTATAAACATAGATACCCCTCTATTCTATTGCCCTGTACAGAGAGATCTTGGAGATCTCTCTCTTTCTCTTTATCCTGCTCTCTTTTCATAAACACACACACACACACACGCACACACTGTGTTGTCTGTTTTGTGCTGCTATAACACAATACCACAGACTGAGTAATTTATAGTGAACAGAAATGCATTTGGCTCATAATTCTGGAGGCTGGGAAGTTCAAGATTGAGCAGCCTCTTCTGGTGAGGGCCTTCTCACTGTATCATCCCCTGGTGGAAAGCAGAAGGAGAAAAGAACCCATGTGAGAGACAGCAAGAGATCAAACTGGCAGCCTCAGATCCTTTTTTAACCAGCATTAATCTATTCATGAGAGTAAAGCACTCATGGCCTAATCACTTCTCAAATGTCCCACCTGTCAACACTGTTACATTGGGGATTAAGTTCCCAACAGAGGCTTTCTGGGGGGCACATTTAAATTATAGCATGCACAGATACAGATATAAAGATACATGGATATAGATATGGAAATTAGGTATAGAGGTAGATATATCTATATCCATATTAATGTATCTATCATATGTATAGAGATTTATTTAACTGTGTATCTATTAAGGTTGGTGCAGAAGGAACTGTAGTTTTTCCATTACTTTCTTTTTTTTTTATTTTTTTTTTTTGAGATGGAGTTTTGCTCTTGTTGCCCAGGCTGGAGTGCAATGGCACGATCTTGGCTCACTACAACCTCCGCCTCCTGAGTTCAAGTGATTCTCCCACCTCAGCCTCCTGAGTAGCTGGGATTATAGGCATGGGCCACCACGCCTGGCTAATTTTGTATTTTTAGTAGAGATGGGGTTTCTCCATGTTGGTCAGGCTGGTCTCGAACTCCTGACCTCAGGTGATCCACTGGCCTTGGCCTCCCAAAGTGCTAGGATTACAAGCATGAGCCACGGTGCCTGGCCAGTTTTTCCATTACTTTCAATGAAAAGAAAAAGTAGTTTTGCACCAACCTAATACATCCATGTTCATATCTCTACATCTGTATCATATAACTATGGCTATACATGTAGAGATGTAGGCAGAGATATAGATGTAGAGATGTTGATACGGCTGTAGATATAGATCTTCTAGTGGTTCTCTTCCTCTAGTAGAATCCTAAGTGATACATTTCTTAAATGAGCAAACATTGCCAATAAGCTGTCCCCAAGGCAGAAAGTTACGAGGGAAGAGGAACCCCTTCACTATCATACCCTGGAGATACTTTTCTCTTGCTGATGGCGAAAAAGTGTCTTGAATAAAACTCTTAGATTTCTGTGAGTTAGCAACCGAGCATTGCACACCCAGGCAATACTGGAAACTGAAGCCTGTGTTTGTCTCAGTCTTCCTATTGCTGATCAGGCAGCCCCCACAACAAACCCCCCTGAGCCTGAGAGGAGAGGTCAGCCTTCTCTCAGATGCCTGGCTTTGATACTGTGTTGAGGCTGCTTCCTCGGAACCACGCTCTGTCTCCTGCGTTGTACCGCGGGGTGGCAGGCACTTCACATGTGTTTACAAACACGCATTAATCAGGGGCACAGGGATTCCTAATTGTCATCACTCTCTGTGAAACCCCACAATAACCAGTTTCCCCGTGTATTTGACATCTGAAAGGCCTTGTTAAGGCTCTGTGTTTCTCAGTAACCTACACAGTCAAGGAAGAATAAAAATGCATGGTGGTTGCTATGAACTCTAATCTCTCAGTGCATTGTCCTGCAAAATATGTAATAACAAGAAGACAGGTGAGTGTCTCCTGATACCTAGGTGGTGAATGAAATATCAAGGATGATAATGCCTGCTTGATTAACAATTACAGAATTTACTCCAATGCAGCACCCTACTGAAGCTCTTCTTCAGCACTTTCTGTGTGTACCGTTGGCGCTGATTAGGCGTCTGGCTTGGTGTGGGCTGTGGCTTCCTTATTCTTTTCCACTAGACTCCTCGGGGAGGTGTTTGCTCCCATAATGTTTTATGTGGCTGGTTTAATGAGCTGTGAATTTATGCCAGCATTGCATAACTCCATCAAATGGTTCACCAGGAAACAAATACTAATTCAGGCCCTGCTTCTAAAGCACAGGTATGTTCAGTATATTTTCAAAATGTTGAAGTGAAATTCTGGGGTGGAACTTTTTAAATGAAAAAATAAAGATTAGAAAATAGAGCATCTATCAGGAAAAGCGAACTTGGGGAAACATGATTGCAACCTGCTCTTCTGTGTGTTTGATTGTAGCTGGGAGAGAGAATTCGTTGCAACATTAATCATCAAGTAGCAGTTGAAAGTAATATTGATGATGGAGATAAAATATCATGGAATTCTGTAGTTTTTAGAGATCTTTCATTTGCATTATGTAATTGTATCCTCAAATCTGCCATAGGTTTAAAAAAAAAAAAAAGGGTGGGAGTAGAGGAGAAAGAGGAAAAGCAGTGTATTAGGCCATTCTCGCATTGCTGTAAAGAAATACCTGAGACTGGGTAATTGATAAAGGAGAGAAATTTAATTGGCTCGTGGTTCTGCAGGCTGTACAGGAAGCATAACGGGTTCTGGGGAGACCTCAGGAAACTTACAATCATGGCAGAAGGCGAAGGGGAAGCAGGCTTATCTTACACGGCTAGAGCAGGAGAAAGAGAGAGTGGGGAAGTGCTACACATTTTTAAACAGTCAGATCTTGCGAGAACTCTACCACGAGACAGCAGTATGGGGATGGTGTTAAACCATTAGAAGCTGCCCCCGTGATCCAATCACCTCCAACAAGGCTCCACCTCCAACACTGGGGATAGCAATTCAACATGAGATTTGGGTAGGGACACAGATCCAAGCCATACCAAGCAGGAGCAGGGGGAGGAGGATAGAAGAGGAGGAGGAGGTACAGCTGCCAGCTGAGTAGCCCTTTGCAGTTTTACTGAGAGCACTCATTTGCCTCGGTTAGGTGAACAACCTGAGAGGTGATTTTGACTTCTTCCCTGTTTTATGACTGAAAAAACTGAGGCCTAGAGAGTTTAACCAGCTTACTGAAAACCCGACAGATAGTTTGAGACTAGGCTTAAAAGCAGCCAAGAGATAAACCCTCCATGCTGAGTAGAGCAAGGGCTTGCCCACGGAAGCGGCACAAATGGATCAAAAACAACAGAGAACTGCTTATTGATCAATGGACAGGTTTGTCTAAGGGGGCAAGGTGACTCAGGGGCATGTATCAAGCTGGTGGCTGTTAGGCGCACCTAGGACCATGATGTCAAAGTAGCAATTGGTGAACCTGGGAAAGTATTTTGTGTACGACTTCTTTTGCAACCTGGTCTAAAGTGGGAGGTTTTATTAGCATTCCTTTCCTTGGTGGGGATAGATTTTAAAAGTTAATTTGAAAAGTAAAGTCAAGACAGAGAGCAGTCTGCTCATTTACTATGGTTAGAGGACTGAAAGGAGGGAAGATGCATCCCCGGGGAGTGGTTCGACTTCCAGGAAGACAAAAGCTCTGTGTCGTTCTTAATGGAAGAATGAACGAATGAAGAAAGGAATGGGCAGGTCAAGATTATTCCTAGTTTAACTTTAGAGCAATGATGAAATCCTGCATATTAACAATGTACCAAGGCTTGCTGTTCACTGGCCACTTGTACTCACCACCTCATTCAGTCCTTCCATCAGTTTAGTGAGGCCGGGATTATTTTCCTCTTTCACAGGTAAGGAAACTGAGGCTCAGGGATGTCATGAGACTTCCCTCCAAGAATTCCTGGTTTTAAGGATAAGAGCCTGTGCCCCCCCTCCCAGCTCCAACTCCTTCCTTCCATCCTGACTTCCCACATTGTCACGGAGGTGAAGCCCTGTGAGTCACACCCATGCTCTGCTCCAGGCGCCCACAGAAGCCACTTCGGTCAAAGCAGGGAGCTGGTTGTCAGCTTCCCGTTGGGGACATGGTTTCCCCTTCTAAGCTTCATCATTTTGAATTGGTGTGGTGGCTCTCATTCTGAATAGATGGAAGGCTGCTTCCCAACAATGGAAGCAGGCTCAGTCAAAGCCAAGCGCTGTTGATACTCTTGAGCTTGAAGAGTTTGGAGCATAAAGCTGTGTTTGTAGCTTGGCAATGCAATGCAATGGTGAGAGTGCCCTTCAAGCACCCCTTGGACAGTTCTTACACATGGATGAGTCTGCAACTTCATCTAGCATGAGAGCCAGAGGAAGCAAACCAACCAAGCCGCTGAGATCAGCAGAATTCCAGGGTGGAGGGAGCTGGCGCTCACTGCAGCGCACACAGCTCCAGCACAGCTGAGGAGCAGAAGGAGAAGCAAGACCCCCGACCTCATGTCATAAGGTGTCCCACCCACATTATAACATGGGTTCATCTCCCCTGGGGATGATGTAAACTTAATGTGAAGGTCTGTGCTTCCTCTTCTCTGCCTGGGTGGTCTGCCCAGGCACAGAATCTCAGATTATTATTGCCCAAGCAATCAGTTCGGATCACTCCTCTGGCCCTGTAAGACTGGCTCAGGGTGGGGATGTGATGACGGCAGCTAACATTCACTGGGCTCTTGCAATGTGCCATCCACACTGTCCCGTGCTCTTGGTCTGCATAAGCCTATCTGAGTTTCACACTTTCCCTAAGCAGCAGGTACCAGCCCTCTTTATAGATAAAGCTCAGAGAGGGTTGCTAAGTTTACCCAGGTCACAGGGCTGGGCTGCAAACCAGGAAATTACTTAGAGCTTGAGCTCTTGACTACCACACTTCAGTGTGTACCCCTAGGTCAGTTGAACTAGTAAAGGTAGTACTCTGGGGTCCACAGAAAAGATTGTCATGTGCTTCCTGCTCATCTTAATTGAAAGACTGTGAGGCTGGAGATGGCTCATCCACCTGTCACCATGATGGGAGAGTTAGAGCTCCCTGGCTAGAGTGTATAGAGGGAAAGCGGAGCTTGGCAATGAAAATTCTGAGAGCTTTGTTTTAATTCTTGGTTTTAATTCTGCCTTAAGCTGAATACATCCCAATATTTTTGCTTGCATAAGCCAATAAATTCCCATTTTTGCTCGAGACAGTTTGTGTCAAGTTTTATCACTTTCAGTAGAAAGAATCACAACTGATTCAATATTCTCTCATTGTTCACAACTTAAATAGAGTGTGAAATCTAAAGTTGACGTTTCTTTTTTTATCACGACAGAAGCTGAAAGCAATGAAAAGCTATGTTTAGCATCTCAAGGCTACCTCTACAACTACAGAGTCAGATTGTGCTGCCCTGACTCCAGCTCTTGGATTTGTGCTATGCCTTTGCCTCTGTTGTCAGCTTTGGGCCACCCCAACTCACAACATGCAGGAAATGGGTGGCTATTCCACATGCTGTCATCTCCAGTTCAAATCTGTGGCTTCCTTTATCACTGCACAATCAAATTTGGAGGAAAATTTACTTACATACATTTTAAACTTTCAGACATCGATGTCAGCAGGAGCCTGAAATGAGAAAGGAGGTGGGATGGGTGAGAAATAGGTAGCAAAAATAAACGTCAAGCTGTGTTCTTTACAGACAGTGGGCACTATGCTTCAAGGCTGGACTTTTCAACTGCAAGTAAGAGAAAATGAGATGATGGTGATGAGGATCTCTGCTGGCAGGAGACCAAGAAGACCAAGTGCTGCTTGTTCTTCAACCATTACTGCTCGTTTATGCTCTTAACGGCATGATACTGTCTCTGAGCTCTTTCACCCACAGCTGATTAATGTGTTTCAGAATTTTCCCCTAACTATCAACATGGGTGAGTTGATTAGCACATTCAAAAATTTTTCTGCGGAGCAAGATGGCCGAATAGGAACAGCTCCAGTCTCCAACTCCCAGCCCGAGCGACACAGAAGACCGGTGATTTCTGCATTTTCAACTGAGGTACTGGGTTCATCTCACTGGGGAGTGCCGGACGATCGGTGCTGGTCGGCTGCTGCAGCCCGACCAGTGAGAGCTGAAGCAGGGCGAGGCATCGCCTCACCTGGGAAGCGCAAGGGGGAAGGGAATCCCTTTTCCTAGCCAGGGGAACTGAGACACACAACACCTGGAAAATCGGGTAACTCCCACCCCAATACTGCGCTTTAAGCAAACAGGCACACCAGGAGATCATATCCCACACCTGGCCGGGAGGGTCCCACGCCCACGGAGCCTCCCTCATTGCTAGCATGGCAGTCTGTGATCTACCGGCAAGGCAGCAGCGAGGCTGGGGGAGGGGCGTCCACCATTGCTGAGGCTTAAGTAGGTAAACAAAGCTGCTGGGAAGCTCCAACTGGGTGGAGCTCACAGCAGCTCAAGGAAACCTGCCTGTCTCTGTAGACTCCACCTCTGGGGACAGGGCACAGCTACACAACAACAACAACAACAACAAAAAAGCAGCAGAAACCTCTGCAGATGCAAACGACTCTGTCTGACAGCTTTGAAGAGAGCAGTGGATCTCCCAACACGGAGGTTGAGATCTGAGAAGGGACAGACTGCCTGCTCAAGTGGGTCCCTGACCCCTGAGTAGCCTAACTGGGAGACATCCCCCACTAGGGGCAGTCTGACACCCCACACCTCACAGGGTGGAGTACACCCCTGAGAGGAAGCTTCCAAAGCAAGAATCAGACAGCTACACTCGCTGTTCAGAAATATTCTATCTTCTGCAGCCTCTGCTGCTGATACCCAGGCAAACAGGGTCTGGAGTGGACCTCAAGCAATCTCCAACAGACCTACAGCTGAGGGTCCTGACTGTTAGAAGGAAAACTATCAAACAGGAAGGACACCTACACCAAAACCCCATCAGTACATCACCATCATCAAAGACCAGAGGCAGATAAAACCACAAAGATGGGGAAAAAGCAGGGCAGAAAAGCTGGAAATTCAAAAAATAAGAGCGCATCTCCCCCGGCAAAGGAGCGCAGCTCATCGCCAGCAACGGATCAAAGCTGGACGGAGAATGACTTTGACGAGATGAGAGAAGAAGGCTTCAGTCCGTCAAATTTCTCAGAGCTAAAGGAGGAATTACGTACCCAGCGCAAAGAAACTAAAAATCTTGAAAAAAAAGTGGAAGAATTGATGGCTAGAGTAAGTAATGCAGAGAAGATCATAAACGAAATGAAAGAGATGAAAACCATGACACGAGAAATACGTGACAAATGCACAAGCTTCAGTAACCGACTCGATCAACTGGAAGAAAGAGTATCAGCGATTGAGGATCAAATGAATGAAATGAAGCGAGAAGAGAAACCAAAAGAAAAAAAGAAGAAAAAGAAATGAACAAAGCCTGCAAGAAGTATGGGATTATGTAAAAAGACCAAATCTCCGTCTGATTGGGGTGCCTGAAAGTGAGGGGGAAAATGGAACCAAGTTGGAAAACACTCTTCAGGATATCATCCAGGAGAACTTCCCCAACCTAGCAGGGCAGGCCAACATTCAAATCCAGGAAATACAGAGAACGCCACAAAGATACTCCTCGAGAAGAGCAACTCCAAGACACATAATTGCCAGATTCACCAAAGTTGAAATGAAGGAAAAAATCTTAAGGGCAGCCAGAGAGAAAGGTCGGGTTACCCACAAAGGGAAGCCCATCAGACTAACAGCAGATCTCTCGGCAGAAACTCTACAAGCCAGAAGAGAGTGGGGGCCAATATTCAACATTCTTAAAGAAAAGAATTTTAAACCCAGAATTTCATATCCAGCCAAACTAAGTTTCATAAGTGAAGGAGAAATAAAATCCTTTACAGATAAGCAAATGCTTAGAGATTTTGTCACCACTAGGCCTGCCTTACAAGAGACCCTGAAGGAAGCACTCAACATGGAAAGGAACAACCAGAACCAGCCATTGCAAAAACATGCCAAAATGTAAAGACCATCGAGGCTAGGAAGAAACTGCATCAACTAACGAGCAAAATAACCAGTTAATATCATAATGGCAGGATCAAGTTCACACATAACAATCTTAAC